>NC_059132.1:672230-1005845 GCF_020740605.2 Lemur catta | reverse complement strand
GTGGGCCAAGGCTGGGTGGGTGCTTGCTGCCACGGTGTGGAGAGCAGAGGCTGCGTCTGGCCTTCAGGGGTAGGGCTGTGTGGGGTGGGGGCGGCACAGCACAGCGCACGCCTGCACCCCCATCCTCACACAGCCTTGCTCACGTCTTCCAGGGGACATTGGGGGTGAGCCTGCACCGTGTCTTCACAGATCTGAAGAACATGGACTCCAGCTGGCTGGACAGCGGTGCTGCCCCCCTGTCAGGATGCCCTCTGTCCAGGCCATTCCTTGTGTGCCCGTAGCTGGGCCCCGGCCCCTCTCACTCCCCCAGGCAAGCAGGGCCTGGTGTCACGGTGGCTGTGGAGCAAGGAAGCTGGGACTCCCGTGGCCCCTCGACTTAGCAAGCGTGACCTCACTGTTGAGTGGGGTGGGGCCTCCCTTTTGGGTCAGTGGCCTCTCAGGGCCTCTGGCAGGCCACGTATGGGCTCGTCTCGTGGGATAAAGCTGGCCCTGTGTCCCGGGAAGATGGGGTTCTGAGACTGTGTGTCAGGTACTGGTGTGTCAGGTAGGGGACTTAGGAGTCAGCCTCTAGCTTCTCCCTGTGAGCCCAGCTGCCTGGAGAGGGTGTCACTGTCACTGGCTGGCTCGAGGGGAACAGACCAGCGACCTCAGAAGAGCACAGCCCCAATCCCAGGGCTGGCTCTGCACTAAGAGTCAATTGCACTAAGTGAATCCTGTTCCCAAAGGACCACTTCCCTTCCCAGCTGAGCCCTGGGGACTGTTCTAGAGCCAGTGAAATGTGAAGGAAAATGGAGTCCTGCAGGCCCGGCTGCCTCAGCCTCAGAGGAGCTGTGTCCTGCCCCCTGCTCTGGCCAAGGGGCGTGGGAAAAAACACGGCACTTTTTCTTGTGGATGTCGCCACATTTCTGATCAGAGGTGTACACTAACATTCCCCCAAGCTCTTGGCCTTTGCGTTTATTTATACAGTGCCTTGCCCGGCGCCCACCACCCCTCCAGCCCCAGCAGCCCTCAGCAGGCCCAGGGAGGGAAGGGTGAGCGCCTTGGTATGACTTTAAAGATTGGAATAGCCATCTAACCACTAAGTCATGTGTGACCACATACAGACGTGTGTAAATATGTACATTTGTCTTTTTATAAAAAGTTAATTGTTTATAAGCGGTGTGGCCTTTTATTTAGAGAGAAATTGTATATGTTCTACTTTTTATGGAAACGTTCTGGTGGACTCATTGTTGGCATCCTGCCTGAGCTTGGCTTTGGGGTGAGCAGGGACACACGTCTGTTGTAAAATCCTTTCATCTATGTTCATGGGAAGATGGCGGGGGAGGGCACAGTCACATCACAGGGACACCACTCGTGTAAACATGGTCATTTGCCCTTGACCTTATAGCCATGGCTGTGAGTTGAGTCGGGTCTGGGGAGTGTGCCACAGACTGTGTGTCCTGGGGAACACAGGTGCTACTCCAGACAGTTAACTGGTATGACACTGTCACAGTCAGTCAGGACAGACACCAGACCAAGGAAGGTCCCGACAGCTGCTGTGCTGGGCGTGGACCTGCCGTCTAATTTCTCCAGTGATAGAAATGCTTTCTCTGCGCTGTTCAATACGTAGCCACTGGCACTAGCCACATGCCAGCTGAGCACTTGGAGTGTGGCCAGTGCAATGAAGGAACTGAATTTTTAATTTTATTTGATTGAAATTTAAATAGCCACATGTGGCTGGTGGTTACCATATTGGACAGTGTAGGTAGATCCTGGATTGTGGGCAGATCTGAGGGAGAGGGGCTTGGGTGGCTGGAGGACGCTGGGGACAGGGACTTGGCTGGTCACCTGCCAGTTCAAGAGTATTTTATGTTTTGACAGTCAACAGTCACTATTGGTGCTGCTAGTCCTGCAGCGTAGTGTGAAACGGGTCCGTGCACAAATGCGTTAAGAAAACTTTGGCTGACCTCACATGATGCCGGTTTCTTTCCTTTTCAGGATTCTGGCTGGGCTAGTAATGCACACAATCTCTATGAAGGGGTAATTTGATCAAAACAGTGTTTCTGAAGACCATAGTTTGGGAACCGCTGACACGACAATGCCCCCTTCAGATGGCCAAGTCACAGAATGTCAGAGGGTGGAAAGTCTGGACGTGGGCTTTTCCCATCTTCCTCTCTAGTGTTTGGCCTTGGGGCACACACAGGACCCACAGTAGGCAGGCTGGCCAAGGGACCTGGCTGGCATCACCAGTATTGTCTAGGGAACGGGGCCATGACCCTAACAGCATTGCTCAGGGGAACCAGAGCACTGTCGGTATCCTCCCTGTTCTCAGTCCCAGAAACCACACGAGTGTGCCTGGCTCACTGGGCCCAGCCCTCTGGAAGGACTATGAGCCCCGAGAAAGAAAGGCTGAGTGAGAAAATGATGAGAAAACTGCAGAGTGGGCCGAGGTCAGCCTGACACGCTTGTTCTCTTCCAAGCTCAGGAAGTACCGTTCCCTGATCTCGGAGGCGGTGTGTGCGTGGCAGGAGGACGCCTGCGGGGTGTGTGCCGGCAGGAGGACGCCTGCACAGGCCGCCATCAAGCCCTGCCCATCAAAAGGCCCCCTTGGAGTTTTCAAGGGAGCCTCCCCTGCAGGCAGAGGGATGGGCAAGATGGCCTTTTCCAGCTCCTCCAGGGCTTACTAAGCAGATTCAGAGTGAGGTGGCCAGCCTCCTGTGCCTCCCATCTGGGGTTTTCTAGCAGGTGGCTTCTCCAGTTGGCGAGGGCAGGCAGTGCAGGAAGCAAGATGGAGTGGGCTGAGGAGTGATGGCAGGGAAGGAACGCAACCCAGAGAAAACGGCAGGCCTTCTGTCCTCAGCCTCATCCCTGATGGAGAGCGGGCAGTGGGTAGGGTGAGGTCCCAGGCAGCTGTGGAAATCTCTCAAGTTCATCACTTGTAAATCACCAAAACGTGAGAGGAATTATGTCCATCAGCCTCCAATCTCCAGAACCAAGATGAAGTCCTGACTTCCTCCACCTCTTCTGATCACGGGAGTCCTAAATGATCTGTACCAACTCCCTGGAATACCCAGGGAGGGACCTCAAAACTCTGTGCTACCCCTACCCCTCGTCACAAGGGAACTGGGTCGCAGGGACCAAGCCTGGTGGAGTATTGCGGGATGGAGCCGGACCTCCAGGGTGGAGAGCTGTTCCACCACATCCCATCGGGGACCACAGCCCTCTCTCGGAAGAGGAACAAAATAGTCTGTTCACCTAAAGGTGACGGCCGCTGACACTATTAATTCATTAGCCAAACAATGCCTGAAATGGAGCAATATCAGTATGATCTGAACCAAATTTAAACCTAATAATTTAAGACCATTCAAAGGACCTGCCAAAGCTTTTGTGGTTCATTCCAGAGTTTCAGTCTAAGCACTAATGGTGGAAGCTCTTGGTTGAGGGAGCCAGGAGGTCTTTGAAAGATGTTTTGCTGGGGTTGTGATGACATCACTGTCATCAAGGACCACTTTCCGATGGGGTAACCTGGCAAAGTGGGGCTGGGCATCCCATGTCGGGCCACGTTTACAGATGTTCAAGGGCACTTCTGGTTAGTCACAAGGGTTTCCTTGCCTTACTGAAAGGTGTCACTTTAATTGGGCTGGTTTATTCTTTTAGCTTACTTGGCAGTAAGAAGAATGCTAGAGGCCGATATGCAAACCATCCCTTCTTGGCATATCAGCTTTCAACAGCTCTCAGCGCACTGTGGCGGCAGGGTGTTGTAACCACCCTAACTGCAAAGATAAGAGCTTTCTCAGATCTCCCTTGGAAGCCTCCTGTGGGGCCGGCCAAGGACGGGACTGAAATCCTGGGAAAGGCCCTGCGGTGGTTGGAGGTGGGGTCCTTTTCTCTGGGAGCGATGCCTCCTGGTCGGCAGGGCGGGGTCGTGCCCAGGGTGACATCCTCTGGGACCACTGGTCTGTCACACCGTTTGCACAGATTGAAAACTCCGCTCTGTACTGGAGGGTCCGGGTGTCCTGCAGGCAATCCCGTGGGTGCACCCAGGGCTAACGCGATGGCCGCACAGAAAGCGTTTGTCTCTGCCAGACGCGATGCTGTTTCTTAACCTGGGCACGACTAACCCTCCACGTTGAGGATGTGTGAAATTCGTTGGAACTCGGCACTAACCTTTCCACTCAGAAATGAGCAGAACTGGAAGAGACCTTGAAGTCTGTCTGGATAAGACAACAGACCTCAGTGCTCCCTTTGTGCCGGGCACTGCGCCAACACCTCACAGGCACCCGCGCTGGTGCCCGCCACGGCCTCCTGTTCAGAGACCAGGAAACCAGCGCCCCCCAGGGGAGTGGGGCTTGCCCAGCCTGACGCAGCTAATCAGTGCGAGGCTGGATTCCAACCCACACCGTCTGTGTCCAGAACCCAGGTTGGTTCCACAATACCAGGCTCCCTGCAGAGGAGAAAACTGAGGCCTGGCAAGGAAGTTTGGGAGAACTGGCAAGGGGTAGGGCACTAACACCCGTGCTAAGAAAACACTTGGGGACATTGAGGGAACGCAGCAAAAGCTGCTGTGCTGCCCCAGCCGGCAGCTCCCCTGCCCCTCCCCCCAACACACACCCTCCTGACACCCCAGGCCACACGGCTCTGCTGCTACAGGCCCCAGGGCCCCAGCGGGGTGGGGTTTGGCTTGGTCCTCAAGGGAAGCGATGCCCCACCTATGCCCTGGGGGCCACTGCAGTTTCAGGGGTGAGGCCCCAGGGGCTGGGTACAGAGAGGCTTGTCACTTGGCCTCAGTGCAGGGGCAGCTCAGCTACACAAGCCTGTTTGTAAACCTGCTCCCAGCTCCAGGGACTCTGGCCTGCTAGGCCTTATCTCAGTCCCAGGGATCAAAGAGGACTTTTCAGCCGCATTTCTGTCTGAGCAAGGCCACCTATTCTGTTAGACCAGACCCTTTGTTGGGTCCTGGGGTTCCTCAGAGGTCTGGACTCTGGGTGACTGACTGTAGGAACCAGAGCCACTCGGGTGCATCCTACCTCCTGGCCACAGGCTGGGGCCAGACCCTGGGTCTGGTGGGTCTAATTCCTGGCTTCTTAATCCTTGAGAAAGCCCAGCACCCTGGAGGCCGGCTGGCCACTGCCCTGGTCGGGTGGGCACGCAGGCTCACTGCAGGCTTTCCTCAGGGAGGGCTCACCCCGCTAGCGTGCTGCCCAGGAGACCATCCACCCCTGAGCTTGCAGAGGGGCCTCAGCTTACTCAGGAGGATCCCTCTTCGGTCTCTGGCCATACAGGGCCCTCCCTTATCTAACAGCTGTCACAGGGAGAGCCTCACCATCCATGGCCTGTCCCTTCCTGTCTGCCACTGCCCATGTGGTCTGCAGGGTGTCCACTCTCTGACCAGACTGGAAGCTCGCCGGGGGCAAGCAGCTTGTCTCCTCCACATGTTCACAGTGCTCAGTCGGGACCGACACTTCAGGGCATCTCCTCCCGGTCAGCAGGACGCTGTCGTCAGCAGCTGCTCACTGACCAAGAGCACCCCTGGCTCCCGAGTCCTTCCCAGGAGGACTAGCCAGGCTGGACTCTGGGGTGCAGGGGAGCAGGCTGAGGGGCAGGGGAGGCTCAGAGGAGGGACTGGCCCCATCCCTTTAGTAAACAGGCCATGGCCAACCAGCAGCCAGGGTCACAGGCCAGAGCGGGGGCCAGCGTGCGCACGGCATGCAGCACAGCCTGCCCTCCACAGGACTGAAGGGGCAAGGCTGAGTCATTGATGACTTTCCTTTATTAAAAATGTACACAAGAAAAGGAACTTGGTTTAACTGTACAAAGCATAAAAATATGGATAAGCAAATAAAAACATTTATTAAAGCTACCTGCAATGTACCACCCAGCAGACTTTAGCACCCAGGCTGTTAAAGTCTTAGAGACTCAGCTGCAGGCTCCCCATGCGTGTGTCCAGGAGCTCTGTCCCAGGCAGACACAGGCACGGAGCCCACAGGCGATGCCTCTGCCGAGGGCGCTGCAAGCAGGAGCCCAGACTTTCCTGGCACTGGCTTAGGGCCCTTCCCTAGCACCCAGGTCTCCCCAGCATCCAGGAGTCCAAAGCGCTGGCAGTGCAGGCTGCAGAGGTGATGGAGAGTAGATTATCAAGCACCAAAGGCCTTGGAGACAGACTGACAAACTGTACTGGTTTGCTCAGGACTGAAGAGTTTCCTGGGATTTGGAACTTTCAGTGCTAAAACTAGGAAAGCCCCAGGCAAACCAGGGCCAGTTGGCCACCCTACTTGATGGCCATAGGCTTTGTCCAGCCCCTCCTGCCCTGCAGTGCCCACAGCCCCTTCTCTGGGGTCCTGGATCCCCCAGGCCCGCACTAAGCAGCCCGGGGACAGAGGTCTGGCTGGGGAGCCCACCAAAGCCTGAGGCCCAGGAAAGGACAGGAGAAAGGGAGTGGGTGAAGGCAGATAGTCTGTCCTCACCTGAGAAAGGGGCCAGGTGAATTCTGGCTGTTAAGGGCAGCCAGGGATGCACAGAGAAAGGGCTCCACTACTGGGCTGGCCGCCCCTCCAGCCCTGGCGCTACCTCAGACCTGAGTGTCTGTGTCCTCAAGGCTACGGTCGGGCCCCCGCCCCTGCAGGAGTCTGGGCGGGAAGGACTCTGTCCCCGGGTTCCCACAGCCCTGGTGCATCCAGCCTGCCCCTCCATCGCCACACCCTGGCACTTCCTGCCCAGTCCTCCCCACCTGAGACTGGGAGCCAGGACGGGAGGAGTCCAGGACAGGGTGGACGGAATGAGGAGCAGGCAGGTGGCAGGGGACCTGGGCAGAAAGGGCCTGTCTGACAGTGGCGGGCACATCCTGAGTGTGGTCGGCCTGGCCCACTATCTATGCTCGAGGATGGGGCCCTTGAAACCCCGCAGAGAGGCTGGACATGGTGGGCGGAATTAGGGTCCACAGTGGAAAAAAGATGTCTACGTCCTAGCACGTGGAGTATGTTGTTACATGGCAACGGGCATTAAAGCTGCTAATCAGCTCACTTGAAAATAGATTACCCTGGATTATCTGAGTGGGTCCAGTGTAATCACAAGTGTCCTTAAATGGGGAAGAGGGAGGCAGAAGAGTCAGAGCCAGGGAGGGCGTTACGTGAGAGACCCGGGGCAGGAACCACAGGCCACGGAAGGCAGGCGGCCTCCCTGCTGCAGAGCGCAAGGAAAGGGACTCTCTGCCGGAGGCCCCGGGAGGAACGCAGCCCTGCTGACACCCTGGGTGTAGCCCAGTGAGACCTATTCTGGACATCTGACCTACAGAACTATAAGATAATAATTTTATGTTATTTTAAGCCCCTAAGTTTATGATAATTGGTTATGGCAGCAATAGAAAACTGAACACATTGGAAACCACCTGGGGGACGCAGCTGCCAAAAATCCCTGTGTCAGCCTCACGGGGCCCCACAGCCCCTCTGTGACAGGCCCGTCCCATGGGGAGAAGCTCAGACTCTGAAGCCCGGGGTGGGTCGTGGGCCCATGGCCTGGGAGTTCACAAAGGGCGGCCCCCGAGGACAGCGCCTTTGCTGAGCATCTCCACAGCAAACAGCTGCCCCTCCGAACCCACTCCTGAACCTGCCGGTGAGGGGAGGCGCTGGTTCTGAGTCACGCTGCGGGGGCTGCCCTGAGGTCAGGCCACCCAGGACAACACCCAGTCAGGGCCCGAGAGCTTCGGCTTGAGACTCCCAGGGTGGAGTTCCGTGGCCCCTCTGCCACCCAAAATACTCAAAACACTTTCAGTTCTTGGCCTCACTAAGGGGATCCAGTTTGGCTCAGGAAGAACTAGTACTGGAGGGAAAAAAAAGTTTAAAAAAATCCCTGAATTGGATGCCGGCCAGATCGGCGTAGAGTCCCTGCTGGGCTACTTAAGCTGTGTAGCCTGACTAAGCCACCAGAGCTCTTGCAGCCTCAGGTTCTTCATCTGCAAAATGGGTGTGACAGCATCTGTCCTCTCTGCCTCACAGGGTGTGTGTCTCAGGTGAGGCAGCACACGACAAAGGTTGTGTGGCACAGATTGAGACGCTGTTGTTTTTCATGAACAGTAACAATCACAACCCCACGTGCCTTTGATGGGGTGGACGGTCATGGAGTCCGGGTTGGGGAAGGAAGGCGGACTGCAGACTCATCACAACCCCGTCTCACTCGGAGGCCAGAGGCTGCAGCCTGGCCAGGAGAGAACGGGACCTGGCCACGGCCGCTGCCTTGAGGCTCACACCGGATGCGCGTGACAGAGCCACCCTGCAGCCCCACAGGATGTCCTCGCAACCGCTGCAGACTAGGCTGTGCACTTTTTTTTTTTTAAAGGAAAACGTTTTCTAGAGTTTCTTCTGCAGTAAAAACAGTCCTTCCTCATAAAACACAATTTTACAGGGAAAAGGCGAAACGTGAAACCTATATACAATATGATTCTAACCCAATGAATGTATAAAATATTATTATTTTTTTTTTTGAGACAGGGTTTCACCCTGTTGCCGTGGTGTCATCCTAGCTCACTGCAACCTCAGACTCCTGGGTTGAAGCGACCCTCCTGCCTCAGCCTCCCAGGGAGCTGAGACTACAGGTGTGCGCCACCACATCCGGCAATTTTTTTTCTTTTTCTAGAGATGAGGTCTCATTATGTTGCTCGGGCTGGCCTCAAACTCCTGACCTTAACTGATTCTCCTGCCTTGGCCTCCCAAAGTGCTAGGATTACAGACGGGAGCCACCGCGCCCGACTACAATATACACTTTTAGGTGGAATGCATGTGGAGGAAATGCATCACAACACTAAAGGTGATTATCTTTGGATGGTGGGATTATAGGTGATTATATTTTCTTTGTATTTCTATGGTTTAAAAATGCTCTACAATGACCTAAATTACTTTTACAATCAGGAAAATATTATAAATATATATGAAAAGTGCCAGGAACTTCCTTTTGTGGGGCCACAAACTCGACTCAAGGAGTCATTTGAGCTGGGTCCTGCACTGGCGAGGTCCTGGCCTGGGCCCTGCTCCTTGTGTGACCTTGGAGACTCACTACTTTTTCTCCCTGACCTTTGGTTGCCTGGTGAGACAAGACGCTGGACCTCTGAAGCTCACTAATTACAGTATCTGCCTTGGTCTCCTCCATGTCCAGCTTCCGGTGGCTTCTCTGGCCTAGAGGGAAAGGCAGACTCCTTACTCAAGACTTGAAGTTGCTGACCACCTCCCTCACCAGCCTCATTGCCCCCAGACGTGCCCTGGCAGTCCCTGCCTCCTGGCCTTTGCCTGCATGGAAGTCCGTACTTCTCAGAGCCCTGCCCTTCCTCGAAGAACAAAGCCCGGCCGAGCTGTGTCCAGCCCGCTGGCCGGCAGTAACCCCTGCTTCCCCTAACTCACGCACAACAGCAGCTACCATTTATTGGCCATTAACTTCAGGTCACACAGGAAAAGTGCTCTCATTTAATCCTAGGCCAACAAGGCTGCACAGACTAAAACGTGAAGAGCGCCCCTTGGAGTTGTGCTGTGGTGATGCTATTTGATCTTCTCATGCCACTGAGGGATACATGGTTGACCCCATTTCACTGATAACTGAGGCTCAGAGAGGTCAAGTAACTCGCCCACTGTGACACAGTGGGTTTGTGGCAGAGCAAGGGTGTGATCCCTGGTCAGCGCACTCCAAGGTCAGTGTTTTTTACTCTCACAGTGCGTTTTCCTCAGACTCTCACATTCCAGCACCTGAGGGCAGGAAAGGTGTGTTCTGAGTGGAACATACAGAGGACACGCAATGATGTCTGCTGGCAGGGTTGTCAATTACAATGGGTGTAATCGAAGTCCCTCCTTCAATCAGCGAGTCTTCTCAGAGTGTTCAGGGCTCTGGGGACACGGACAGGTCCCCTCTGTTCACGGCTGTGTCCAGGCACCCAGCTGCTTCTGGCACATAGTACATGCTCATTAAATGTCACGAATGATTGTCCATTCAAGTAACAAATTAAGAAAGCAAATAATCCTGGCTAACATTACAGAGCGCCTACCACAAGCCGGTTGCCTCAGGGAGTTTCCAGGATAGTTGCAGAGAAGCATAACACTCTTGACAAGGGCTACAGCATGGGGTTTTACACCAAAACAGAGTCTATGTAAAGGCTGGAGGAACACCAAAGAAAGAAAGATGATGGGCAGAAACCCTGATCCTTCCCACGGTGCCGGAGGCCATGCCAGCCGCTGTCACCACTACAACCCGAGTAGGCTGACTGCCAAAGCACACCCCCCCGGACTCTCCACCTGCATCCACGGTTCTGCCTGTTCAGATCACATCTGGATACTTTTGTTGCCTCTCCAGACTGAATGACCAGTATGCTGAGGGCCAGAAGATGAAGAGCTGTGGAAACTGGTCATGTTTAGCGTGCAGAAGAGAAAGGAGGGCCATTGATACCACCTGACAGACGGGCCAGGGAGCACCAGCCCTGGGTACCCCGAGGAAGCCTGCTGCGGTGGCGTGGCTATGGTGAGGGCCCTCCAGAGAAGCAGGACGCCCAGTGGGCTGCCTCTCTAGCAGGGTCCCAAGGAGCCCTTACTCTCTACAGCCGCGGTCCCCAATCCCCGGGCCATGGACAGACCACATAGTCCCTGGCCTGTTTGCAACAGGGCTGCACCGCACGAGGTGGGCAGCGGCAAGTGAGCGAAGCTCCATCTGTATTTACAGCTGCCCCCCATCGCTCCCATCCCCCACCCCCAGCTGGCCCGTGGAAAAACTGTCTTCCACGAAACTGGTCCCTGATGCCAAAAAAAGGTGGGGACCACTGCTCCACAGCACATACTCTACATACTTGTTCACTTAACAAAAGTTTATTAACTGTCCTCCAGGGCTCATTCCAGGCTAGGGAAATAAAACATGGTCTGTGCCCTCAGAGGACACCAGTCCCCTAGGGGAGGGAGTCAGGGGCTCATCCTGTGGCCCTGGACTCCTTGTTGTGCATCCAGGGGGCTCCTGTCTCAGCCACTGCGGAAGGCTGTTTTCTTCCTTGTATTCTGCAGGGACCACACAGACATTATGGCGGATGATCAGCAAACGGAGGCATTCCTGAAGAGAGGACCCTGGAATCGGAGCTCCAGCCGAATCGGTACTACTCAGGGGCCAACCGGGGCTGGGTCCCAGACAGAGTCATCTGCATGTGTCCCTCCACCCATCCACGTCCCCAGAAGCCCAGGCAAGCCGTGGCCATGGCTTCTTCCAGCTCTTGTTCCCACATCCGCTGGTTGATCTTCCCTGGCTGTAAACCGGTCATGGCTGGAGGGTGAAAGGATGTCCTGCAATCCCAGTTCCACAATGGTTTTTATCTTCTGCTCCCTCCAAGGCTCGTCGATCTGCAGGAACAGTGGTGGTTCGGCGAGAGTGTGGCACTCGAGCACGGTTCCAAGAGGCGCAGTGTGGAGGTAGAGCTCATTCGGCCGCCCTGCCGGTTCAATGCACTGTTCAAGGCTATAATAGATTCACATACATACACTTTTTATTTTTTATTGTGAAATAAGATTTATGTAGAAAAATACACAAAACCTATGTTCAGTTTAACAAATAACCATAAAGCAAATCTCTATATAACCACTACCCATGTCAAGAGATAAAACACTGCTAGCACCTCCAAAGACCCCCAAGTTCCCCTACAAATCACACCCCCAACCCTCCCCTGTGGTCATGACCAAATTGACAATTGTGATGACTTCTGTGCTTTTTTAATAGTTTTACTTCCTCTGCATATATCCTTAACAGTATAGTCCAATATTGCCAGTTGTTAAACTTTTTATAAAAGGTATTATACTGTATGCATTATGTTTTGCTCAGCGTTGTGATGAGCTGCTCAGTACATTATCCAGTATCACAATATTTCAGTTATTCACAAGTCACTGTAGTTCATTCATTTTCACGGCAGGAAAGCTTACGACTCATTTGCACTCACTACTGTTGACGGACGCGAGGACTCCTCCTGGTGCTGTGTGACTGTCCCAGCACACGTGGGCGGAGTGTGGTGAGAGCGGATTCCGAGTGGCGGGACTCCGGGGTTACAGGGCGTTCGCGTTTGCATCCTCACCAGATCGTTTATATACTTTAATCCTGAAGATGCTTCTCGGAACACCAGTGCTGAAACACCAGTTGTCCAGGTAGATGTCATGAGCTACGTCTGCCCTCACAGTGTGACCTTCCACCTCTGTCTTCGGAACCTCGTCCCTTCCAGCCCAGCCAGCCTGTTCCCTGGCACCCACAGGCTCCTCTCTGGCCTCCCTACCTTGCAGGGTGGGGGTGGGAGCGGGCTGAGAAAGAGGAAGCAGAAGCCAAACAGGAAGACACAGAGGAGTCAGCTCACAAACCTCAGTGTCGCAGCAGCGCATTCCGTGAGACGGGAGCCTGCAAACCGCTTGCCGAGCACGACCTGGGGGCCCTACGGCACCAGTGCCAAGGTATGCTACCGGACAAGCCAGCACTTCCCACAAAAGTCACTCCATGCAATCCTGACCCCAACTGTCTGAGGTATGGTATCGTCATCACCATGTCACAAAATGACACTGAGCTGCAGAGACATCGAGTGTCTGGCAGTACAGCGCGGTGGTTAATAGCAGGGCATCTGGGCCTGTTTAAATTGGGTTTAAATCGTGACTTTCCCAATTTATTAGTGCTGCAACCATGGGCTAGTTACCTGACTTCCCTTAGTGTCAGTTTCTGAACCTGTAAAATGGGACTAACCAGCTCGCAGGGTTGTTGAGAGAGTTAAAAGATATAATGTGTAGATGGAGCTTAGCTGAGTGCCCGGGAAAAGGAAGAACAAGTGGAACTAAAATGAGCAGACCTGTGCAATGGTAACCGTTGTGGAGTCCAAGGCTGACAGCTGGGCACTAGGGCTGGGGGCTCACCTTGGCAAGCTGGCACCGGGCCACCAAGCTGAGTGAGGACTCAGTGGAGCACTGGCCAGGTGGACTCTGAAACTCAGGTCCCCAGGCAGTCCTGCCCCCACTGCCTTGCCTACCTCTGTGCAGAGCTCCCTACCTATCCGCGCCGGCTCCCAGGGCGGTACTTTCTGACAGAGGCAGCTGGACCTCTGCACACGCCGAAGCCTCAGCTCAGCCTCAGCGATGGCTTTCGGGAGGCCGCACTGGCAGGCAGCAACAGTGGCAGCCAATGGGTAGCCAAGCCTGTTGCTAAGGTCACTGTGAACCTTATTTGGCGACATGGGGCTGACCCTGCCTTCACCTCTGAGAACCCTGGGAAACGCCAACCACAGCTGTGAAATATGAACATCTCAAAACCACAACTGCATTTCCTTTGAGAAGAGATTCAGCTCTCCTGTCCAGCTTGCTCTCTCGGGCTGGATGCCTTTTGCACATGGCTCCCTACCTCAGCAGAGAAGAGCCCGGGCAGCAGTCCACTACCAACGGGTCCCGGGCAGGCCTGGACGGGGAGCGGGCAGGGGCCCCAGGACCCCCAAGGACCTCAGAGGCTTTCCTCCTCACCCTGGCAGCTGCCAGCCCGGCCCAGGCCTCCCCACACAGCCGGAGGGCCTGTTCCTGGCGCCACTTCCTGCAGCCTGGGAAGCCGGCGTGAGGGAGAGCCCGGCGCGCACGGAGGAAGTGGGCTCGGCCCGGCTCTTGCCACCCGCACCGGCCGCACGGCTCTGGCGCAGCCGGCAGCTCCAACGGTTGGCGGTTTCATTTTTCACCTCCCTTTGGTGCATCTTCTAGTTTAACATTAAATAAGCAAAACAGCTGCCCCACCCCAGACGAATGTGGGAGAGAAGCTGCACCTTCAGTCTTTCCAAAACGATGCTCACCGTTCCTCACACTGGCACGGCGCCTTCGAGGGGGAGCTGTGCTCTCACCTGCCGCCGCGCCGGGTCCCCACAACCCCGGCTACGGTCCTAACAGCTGCCAACGACTGGGCCGCGCCCGGTGGCGGCAACATGGATTAACTCACAGAATTTACTGCAATTGTTCCCATTTCACAGAAGAGAAAACGAGGCAGAGAGATTTAGTACTTAGCTCAAGGTCACACAGCCTGGGAATCAGAGCTGGGATTGTATCCCAGAGAGCTGGGTTCCAAAGTCTGCCCTACTACTTCCGTGACGTGGCCTCTCGTGGCATAAACACGACAACAGGACCTGTTTACAGACGAGAAGGTGAGGCTAAGGAGACCACAGGGCTGGTGCGGGGCCTGCAGTCAGAGCTGCTTCCGCGGCCCACGTCTCCTCCCGGGGGACCGTCCGCCAGGGTCCTTCGCTTGCCCACCCCTGCTTTAAAAATCCTGTCACGCCCCCAACCCCAGCTTGTCTCCTCTGACCCTCAGGCCAAAAGTGGCCTTTCTTTGTTTGGGTGGTGCAGGGAGCCCAGTGCCCCTGCCTGCCTGGAAGAGGCTCTGTGAAGCCCATCTGTGGGGGGCAAAGCCGGGGCCAGGGAGAGCGTGCCACGGGAGACGCGGCCCCCGCCCCCAGCTCCCCCCGCCAAGCCCGCAGCCCTCAGAAACTGCACACACGGGCGCTCAAAGCACCGCGCGGTAGGGGGGTTGGTCCCGCGGGCAGCAAAGCTGGGCATCTGTCCACAGCATCCTCAAAGGAAGGCTGTTGGAGGGGCTGCGGCGGCGTGTGGACACTGGGCCCGGATGCAGACCCCTTGCGGGAGCACCGTCCTTCTCCTGGGCTCTTGAGGCTGCCCTCATGCACTGACACGTGTGCGCCCACCGCAGGCCGGGCACTGTCCCAGGCCCTGGGACACACGGTGAACAGCACAGCCCACCCACCGCAGGCCAGGCACTGTCCCAGGCCCTGGGACACACGGTGAACAGCACAGCCCAGGTGCCAGGCCTCACAGTGTCATGGAGGCAGACATCAGGCAAATAACCACACAAATCTCCGAAAAATACAGGTGCTATGACAGGGTGCAGCTTCAGGGGACTTAACCTAAGAAGGAGTGTGTGGGAGTGGGGGGCTTGGGCAGCTGTTCCCAAGGAACAGACGTTCCAGACGAGGAAGGACCGGGTAGAGCCAGCAGCGGGGCCGCTTCTTGGCTTTCCCCACTGCCCCCCTCCCCTGAATTCCAGTCCCTTCAGGAAATCGGCTGCTTCTCTAAATGCTGCTTTGCTGCCATGGTCAAAGTTGGTCCAAAGCGGTGCCTGTGCTGGCAGCTGCTTCCAGCGTTTGTGGCTGGGTGAGCACAAACCCATACGTGTGGGGGCAGAAGGGAACCAGAGAGAGGAGTCTAGGCTTTGATCTTTGATCCGCAGGAGGAAGCACCTCCTCTCCCGGTGGAAGACCTGAGTGTGCGTGGGGGGGTGGCCCCAGCGCCAGGGGTGAAGGCAGCTGGTATGAAATGGCCCAGACTAATGGGTAGCCAGGCCTCCCCGACCCCAAATTATCATTGAAAAGAGTTTTTTCAACATAAGTATAAAATTAGCTTTTCCAAGAGAGGAAGTCCTTCCAGGGCTGACAGCAAGCTCACCAGCTTTAGGGAGAAGCAGGTGCAGCGCTGGGGCCCCTCCATGCCAGGCTGCAAACGGGACCCCTCGTGCCTTTACTGAAATGCCCCCCACCCCACCCCACCCACTCTTTCTCCCTAGGGGACTCTCCCTGTGGGAAGGAAACCCCAGCACTTGGGGCACGAGGCTGTGATTGCCAGTTTCATTTTCCAGTTTCGATTTAGAAGCAGCTCGCCAGCTTCCACTCCCTGTGCCCCAAGGCACCGCAGAGGAGCTGAGGGGCACAAAAAGGGTTCCAGCCGGCACCCTGCTCCCCAGACACTCCCCACTGTGGAGAGGTTGTTAAAAGGCAGATTCCTGGCTCTCTGGTCTCTGAGACTGTAGGTTTGGGCCCTGTGTGGATTCTGATGTGCTCTATGGACCACACTGGCTGTCACGGCCTTAGAGACCAACAGAACAGCCAGAACACACCTGGGGCATGGCCTCAGCCTTCTCCAAGGCACTTCCCACGACAGGAGGGCTGCCTCTGGTTCAGCACCCCCTGCCCCTCCCCGGCCTGGTGCTGGACACATCTCAGATGTCCTCTGGGACTTGGGGTCTGCAGGAAGTCCAAGCTGCGGTCTTCATACAGGCTTCTCTCTTCCCCACACTCCAAATTTCTCTTCCAGTTGATAATTTGTAACAGGCATTAATAGAAGCAAAACAAGAAAGAAAAATTCTATGAAAGCCCTTACGTCCTTTTGTTCTGTCCGTTGCTCTATTTATTGGCAATTTTTAGCCTAATTCCAAAAGGATGTTAAGGACATTTAAATCTTTTTTCCCTATGTGTGTGCATGCACATGTGAGAGTGTGTAGGGGTTGGGTCTTCCAACGTACTTTTGCCCTGGTCTGATCTTGGAGGGAGCGGGTGGGCAGGTCTCCAAGCCTGGCAGATGCAGACCTTTCCTGATCTCTAGGGCAAATTTGTTCTTCAGTGTTTCTACTATCAGTTTTTGATCAATCATTAATCAAAGTTGCAATAAAAAGATAATCTTCTCAGGACTGGGCTGTAAAGGTCCTGGCTGCAACCTTACAAAACCTTTCTGTGGAGGCCCCAGAGCCAAGAGAAGAGGGCTGTGTGTCCATCTGTAGCCGAATTTGAAGGCAAATGAAAGCACTGTCGTCTCTCATCAGTGGGCATGAACGTGAACTTCGGCTACCTGAGTGGCTGTGGCCTCTTGTTTCACCTCTCCCTGTCAACAAAGCTAGAGATGCCCTGGCTCCTGGGCCAGGTGGCAAAGCTGGGGAAGGAGGCTGTAGTTGGGCCGAAACATGAGGGCCTGGGGCACCTCCACAGGGTGTGACAGCTGCAGCAGGGCTCTGGGGCCACGCCCACAGCAGCGGGGGCAGGCAGCCCCCAGGGCCCACGGAGCCCCTGTGGTGGAGGGAGTCACTGCTTCTGGCGGCCTGGGTCACTGCTGCTGACCTGCTGCCCCACAGGGCAGACAGTCCCTGAGACAAGGACGTGCCCTTCTCCTGAGAGGAGCAGAGCACGGGTCAGAGGCTGCAGCCTTCACTCCTTCCCACGCAATGGAGAGGGTGGATCTGTTCCTTGGGGCATGAAGTCACAGCCTGAAGAAGCAAGATCCAAGAGGTAGAATCAACAGGGACAATGTGAGGCCCAGCACCAGGTTCGGGAAGCAAGAGGACCAAGGTGGGGGCAGGCGGGGAGAACTTGAGCCCAGCACAGCTCAGACCAGCAGACTGAGGCGTCCAGAGAGCTGCCAAGCTCACACGGCCACTGCTGACATGTGCAGTACCTGAGAAGGTGTGAGAGGCTCTTGCTTTTCTCTCCAGCCCCTTCCGGCATATTTCTGGGCCCACTCTGGGTACCACATTTTTACACACATAAAAGAAATGAGCATTTTCAGAGAAGTGCAACCCTGGAGGCCCAGGGGAGTGACATCAGCCATGAAAACTTGTTCAAAGGACTGACGTCCAGGACAGGGGTAGACTTGCTCTGGATGGCTCCAAGGGAGGAGCAGCAGCGGGGACAGACGAGAGATCCATGTGAGGGGGCTCTTCCCCAAGTCCCAGGTGGCCTCTCAAGGGGCACACACTCGTGCACACGCGTGTACACATGCACACACGCACACCCAAGTGCACACGTGCACACACGCACACAGTTTTGAGAGAGAGTAAGAATGAAAAGATACACACTGAAATTTTCACAGTGGCTGTCTATACCTGGTGATTGCAAATGACTTTAATGTTCTTCCTTTTGTATTTAGCAATATTTTCTAAAATCTCTATAATACACCCAAATTACTTTTTTTATTATGGTGAAATATACATGAAAGGTGTCATTTTAACCATTTTTAAGTGGACTGTTCTGTGGCATTAAGCACATGCACACGGCTGGGCCGCCGTCGCCACCATCCATCTCCAGAGCTTTTCCATCATCCTCAGCATAGACTCTGTACCCACCAACAGCAACTCCTGTGCCTTCTCCTTCCAGCCCCTGGCGCCACCACCGTTCTGTTTTTCCTCTATATGAATGTGACTGCTCTAGACACCTTATGTAAGTGGAATCATACAATACTTGTCCTTGGTGGCTGGCTTGTGTCACTTAGCATAAGGTCCTCAAGGCGTATCCGTGTAGCATGTGTTAGAATTTCGTTCCTTTGTGAAGCTGAGTAATGTCCCACCGTATGCGCACACCACGTTCTCCTTCTCCATCCATCTGTCAACAGGTATTTGGGTTGTTTCCACCTCTTGGCTCTTGTGAACAGCCCTGCTCCAAGCGGTGGTGTACAGACAGCACTTGTAGTCTCTGCTTTCAGTTCCTTTGGGTACATTCCTAGAAGTGGCGCTGCCGGATCACATGATAACTAATTTTTTTGAGGAATAGCCACATTGTCTTCCACAGTGGCTGTACCATTTTACATTCCTACCAGCAATGTACAGGGGCTCCCATTTCTTCACATCCTTGTCAACACTTGTTATTTTGGGGATTTTTTTGTTGTTTTTGTTTAAATAAATAATAGCCACCCTAAAGGATGTGAAGTGGTATCTTACTGTGGTTCTGATCTGCATTTTTCTAATCCAAATTACTTTTTAAAATCCAATTCTATCTGAATCAAATCCTTTGTCTTTTTCCCCTCAATAACACGGACCTTCCCCCTTTTTCTCCTTTTTTGCATTATTTTTTAAAAGTTGTGATTAAAGTACATATATAAAATTTACCATCTTTACCATTTTAAAGTATATAGTTCACTATTAAGTATATTCACATCATTGTGCCCTAACCCAAATACCTTTTATAATGAGAAAAAGAAAAGGCTATCTACAAAAATAAAAAAAAGAAAGAAAGAAAGTAGGGGGTTCTCAGACCCTGGAGATGTCCACACACAGGTGGTTCTCGCAGTCTTGGCAGGGACTTTGGTTCGTCTATTCAGCGTCTCCGCTGGGCGGGGCTGTGCCGGGCAGGGGGCTCTGAGTTGAGTGGGCCTGGTGGGGACCAGTGACACCCAAGGGCTGTCGAGGACACACAGGCGCACCCTGTGGTGTGGCACGGGAAGGCGGCATAGACGGCACGGCACACGGGCTCGGGTTCGAAGGATGAGTGGACGTGTGCAGGTGCACAAGTGCGAGGAAGGGAACCGGCACTGCTGCTGGGCTGGGGCAGCACATGTCATAACTGCCACCATGTAAACATTTGACATGGTTTCTGTCCGCCTCCCCTACGTGATTGCGAGCTTCATGGGAGCAGAGCTGGTGGTCCCATTCACCCCCGAGCCCCACCACGCCCAGCACAGGCAGTTGTAAGAGAAACACTTGCTGAGTAAGCGAGTCGTGATGAGGGAGAGAGAGGAGACACCTCCTTCCAGAACCTTGGCTACGGGGCCACGGCGAGGCTGTGCCCCACAAGGAAGGCGGGTGCAGGCAAGCATCACACAGGCGACCGAGGTGGCAGGAGCCAGCGGAGAGGGACGGTCTGAAGACCCGGGCGGAGAGAATGGAAGGGCATGACTGCTGGGAAGGGGCCTCTGAGGAAGGGCAGGGGCTGGGGAGCGGGCTTAGTGGCAGGAGAGGATTCTCTCTTTAATGAGACGCAGACGGCCAACGTGAAAATGAGAAAACACTGACTGCTGGCGAGAATGTGAAGCACCCTACATGCGGAACCTCCTACATCGCGGGAGGCAGCGTTCTTCCTGCTATCATTCCAGGCTCGGACAGCGCTCCGGTTGCTGGTGGGCGCAGGCTACCATTTGGGCCAATCAGGGGAACCCCAACTTCTGCACTTGGATTATCAGAAATGAGGTGCTCTATGCTCACAGCAATTTCCAAGATGGGCCTGAATCCACAGGACATGGCTTTACACAGAGTCTAGAGTTGGCTCTGTGCCCACCAAGCCTCCAAAATGTCAACTTTGCCCACATGCCTCCATGTCCCTCCTCTCATGCCGCACAGCTGGCAGCACTTCTGCCAACAGAAGGCAGACCCTGTTCTTTCCAAAGAGCACACAGGACAGGTACTGACGCGTCGGCACCTCTCGCTGAGCTCAGGGAGCTGCAGTGAGCTCCACCAGGGTGCTCGGGGCCCACCGTAGCTCTGGCTGAGGAGCCTCTGTGCCCTTCCCCACTGTAGGCACCAGCATCCTGGCCCCCGACCGGTGGCCCAGCTCCAGACTCACTGTACAGAGCCGCCTGCCAACCCGACACGCGGCATGTGCCAGCACAGAGCCTACACAGGGCAGCTCAAGAACGAGGGAAGGAAAGTGCTGACTCTACGTGTGGTCCGTGTTTTCACTGCATCATCCTTCTCAAGTTGGAGGAGACTGTCAGTGAGTTACCAAACGGCATTTACTCACCGTGGGGAGCACAGAGAAGTGCCCTGCAGTCCCTGGGATGAGGTGGGGATGAGATGAGCACAGAGGACACAACAGGGACTCAATCAAGGCGTATGTCATCAGAAACTACAGTGTGTATCATACTTTCATTCCAAGTTCTGTGCAGCTCAGAGGAGTGAGGGGTCCCAGAGGGATGGAATGGCCAGAGAGCCCCAAGGTGGGCTGCAGAGTCTATAGCAGATGACAGAGGAGGCCATTATAGGTGAGAGAAACATCAGCTGGGACCCATATGCAAACCCACAGAACTCAAGAGCTGGCCAGGCCTGGGCCACGCAGGAGAGCCCGCTGCTCCCCCACCCAGGACAAACGCCACAGACAGCAGGCCTCCCTCAGCCCCACCCAGGTCTCCAGAACACATGCTCTCCTGTCCCCATCCTGACCACAACCGCCACATGAGCTGTGTCCCATTCATGCTGGCCTAGAAACTGGGAAGTACCTGGCATGGGGCCCTCTACTTCCCCCACATGATTGCCTGGAGCTCCGGGGAGACCAGCAAACGGCCATTTTTGTGGTCAGGAAATGTCTGTGGCAGCTGTGGACAACACAGCCCTTCCTGGACCCCTCTGAAGTAGAGGTCACATTCCTAAAGATTCTCAGCTGCCAGTTCCAATTTCTTGCTCCTGGCAGGCCCATCTTAGCAGGGGGTGAAGACTGTCTTTCTCCAGGTCAATGAGGTCCTCTAAGATCCAAAATGCTCTAAGTTCAAGGGCAGAACACTGAGAAAGGCAATAGCAGATACCATTATAATTTGTAGTTTAGTTCAATGGTTTTCGATCTTGGCTGCACATTAGAATTATTAAGACCTAAGGAACTTTAAAAAAATACTCATGTCCAAATACTTCAACAGGCACTTTGCAAAGAGAAGATCTTAATGGCTTACAAACATATGAAAATGTGCTCAATTATATTAGTCATCAGGGAAATGCAAATTAAAACCACATTGTGATACTACTACATACCCACCAGAATGGCTAACAATGAAAAAGGTAGACAATACCAATTGTTGGCAAAGATGAGAAACAACCAGGACTCTCATGCATTGCTGGAGGGAGTATAAGTTGGTACAGCCACTACAGGAAAGCACGGGGCAGGAGATACCACAGCTGAACATACTCATATCCGTACCTGCCCAGCAATTCCACTTCTAAGTACATACCCAACAGAAATGCATATAAACGTGCTCCAAAAGATAAACACACCAGAATGGTCAAAGCAGTAGTAGTCGTAATAGCTCCACACTGTAAGCAACAACTCAAATGGCCATCAACAGCAGAATGCTGATAAACTGAGGAATATCCATATAGGAGAATACTCCACAGCAACGAGAATGAAACCACAGCTAAAAGCAACAGCTGGGACGAATCATCTCACAAATACAATGCGGAGTGGAAGAAGCCAGACACAAGAGTGTACACTGTGTAATTCCATTCATGTAGTATAATGTTTGAGAACAGGCAAAACCAATCCACACCATTAGAATCTAGAAGGGAGGTTTGCCCCTGGAGCCAGGTTGTGATTGGAAGGGGTCCGGGGGTCACTGATGATGTTCAGTTTCTTGATCTGGATGCTGGTTATTTGGGGTAAGTTTACTTTGTGAAAATTCACTGAGGTTTATACTTGGGGTTTGTGCCTTTTTTTTTTTTTTTTTTTTTGGCATGTATGTCATCTTTAGTAAAAACTAAAAAATGTTTTGAAACCCTCATAGATTCATAGATGCAGTCAGAATCTTTGGGGTGGGAGAGAGGTCCAGGTATCAATATTTTTTAATATCCCAGATAACTGTAACGTGCAGCCAGGACTAAAAGTCCCTGGTTTACTATCTTGGGAAGAGCAGATCCACTCCAACGCCACTTCCAGCCCAGTGCAGTGGGACGCTGGGAGGGAGGATGTCCACCCCTGCTGGAGTGCAGGGCAGGGCGGTGTTGCGCACGCTGCTGTAACGTGTGGCTTCCTGGGCAGGGTCTGTTGGAAACTGGTTGCATCAGCTTGTCATGGCAACAAGGTGGGCCCGCCCTGCCCCAGGGAAACAGATCGCCCAGCGCAGCTGCTACAGGGCCATTTGTGGAAGTGTGGCACTGGGCTTCCCAGGGGCTGCCATGCAGGACAGTGGCACTGTTGAGGCTCTGACGACCTCAGTGGGGTGGGGAGCGGGTCTGACTCTGAGTGCCTATCTGGGGGACAGCAGCCAGCTCTGTTCCAGACGATGCTTACTCCTGGCCTCTGTATCCAGATTAGGAATTTCCAGCATCTTGCTGAGGACGACGCTGGGCTCAGCTCTAAGTGCTGGGGCTGAGAATTTTCCTTCCTCTCTGTGTGGTTAGTGGCAGCCTCTCCAGCAATGGCTGACCTCCAGCATACTCTGGTCAAACTGCAGGCAGCTTGGACAGGAAAAGACAGGACACGGGGCTTACACACAGGTGTTCCACCCACCTGGGCCCCATCTACCCTCCCAGAATCTCAGGGACCATGAACCTCCTGCTGTGGACGGGGCAGTGCAGAGAGGCCTCAACAAGCTTCCCCGGCCCTCTGGGACCTCTGCCATCAACAGTGTGTGGGGTTCAGCCGCAGGCTGGGTCTTCAGGTGGTGTCCCTGCATGTCTTCCTTGCAGCGTGGCGTCTACAGAGCAAGAGTGAACAGGAAGGGGCCTGGGGCCTCCTATAGCTCTGCTGGGCAGGGACGCTGGGGGGCCTCGGCTAGGTTCCCTTGGCCAAAGGAAACAGAGTGGCGTGGGCTGCAAGAGGACAAGCTAAACTGATAAAGCTATCTCACTCAAGGGTAGTCATGCTAAAAAAAGTCCCCCGAGTTAAACTAATCATGAATAAGGCCACTCTCCTGGTTTTCTGGCTCCCCCAGGCCTTTCCCACCTGTCTGGTAGGACTGAGGGTCCACAGGGGTGGGCCAGAGGGAAGCCTGGCCCTGAGGAGTCTGCCTGTGTCGGCCCCCATGTGCCACCTCACCTCCCTGCCTGTGAGATACCACAGTGGCAACCCTCGCCAGCCAGAGTGACACGACCCCTTCCTGTTGTTGTCTTCACGAAGCACGTATGAAACGTTTCCTTTTCCTGCTTCAGTAACTGGGTGACCAGGAGGAGTTCTTGACTGTATTTTTTCTCTAGAGGTATGTGTGCTTCGAAGAAGTACACAAATTAAACAAAAATGAGGGCTGACTGGGGCCAGAGAATGAGGAGGCCAGAGAATGCAGGGAGTGTCCTGGCAGGAGAGTGGGCAGGCTGAGCTGGGCATGGCGCCGGGGCTGGCTCCGCACTGCTCCTTGCGGGTGTGGGGGCAAGGCCGGGGCCCCTCTGGGCCCCAGTGTGTCCTCGTCCCGGTGGACTGACAGCACATGGTGCTCCTACGAGCAAACGCATAGGTGGGCTGGATCCCACCCAGGCTTCTTAATGTCAGGCCTGAGGGACTCCAAACATTGAGCTTTACCTTCCAGACACAGCAAGATCTGTTATCCAGGACGGTATCTGCTCCTTTTCTGAAAGTGTTGATCCTTTCCAGCCTATCACACACCTTCTGAAAGTCATCATAAATTCTCACTCCTGGTTTCCCTTTATGTTACATGCGTATTTTCCTTCTCAAACACTCCAGTAAGTAATATTTTCCCTTACGGAGAAGTCACTAATCCACTGCCCTCTATTATGTATATTCCAGTTAAAAACTTGGTTGTGAACAATAGCAAAAAAAAAAAAGCCCGTGAGTAGCCTAGAAATGTCACAAAGCTCATCTCCAGGACTCCCAGGAGAGTCTCTCAGGGCTCACCCACACCCACGGAGTATTTACTCTTGTTTTAGATGCAGATCAGAAAAGGTTCCTGCATGGGCTGGGTCCCCGCAGGACACACAGGCACACCCCACTGGTACTGGGGAGTTTCAGGCACTATTTACAAAGGGGTGAGCAGGATTAAGGGAAACCCACATGGGAAGGTGAAGCACCCCGGAGCCAGCAATAGTGGTAGCTGTGACTGTCACCTCTCCACCAAGGGAGGAAGGGGGGCGTCACTGGGACCCAGGAGAGCTGCACAAGGGGGCTGCCAACAGAAGCCATGGATTTGGGGTATACAACAGACACTGCTGCCCTGAGGCCCGGCAAGGGAGGGAGCTGGGGGAATAAAGTAGCCCAACATCACCTCTTCCCACCCTCCAACCTCTGTGGGGTCTTCCATGGCCAAACCCAGTAGGAAGCATAAAGACATGGAGCCTGGTGTCCGCCACCCACAAAGGCCAGGTCCTGGGAGGTGTGCGGAGGGCAGGTCACCAGGAGCAGGGCTGGGCGGGCCATGGTGAAGATGCCCTGGCAAAGTCATCTGGGTCGGCCACTGAAAACCAGCAGCTCAGAAGCTGACACACTGTAACGCAGAGTCTCCCCACAAACACACAGACAAGAGGCAGCCAGAGACAGGGACAACTGTGAAGAAAGGAGTAAGGAATTCCTGCACAATGACCGGGGCCCACCACGGAGGGACAAACAGTTCTACTTAGCATGATAATTCCAAGGTAAACATGTATGTTCATGAAGATGACTGGGAATTATCAACGAAAGGTTAAATGTGGTCACCATACTGCTTACGAGAGCTGTCACAGGGCAGGGAAGGTTACAACACAGTTCAGAGACAGATCCATCCGAAAGAGGTACAACAGCGCTTCCAGTTAAACATGTCAGGCTGTTCACATGTCCCAATCTCCTTTCTCTCTCGAAGCACCATGAAAATGCCAGTCAAGAAATCAAATGGTGTAAATCCTCAAAATGAGTACAATAAAAAATCGCAATGTGATGAGATTAAATTAAATTATTTGGAAAGTTCACCTATGCAGATAAGCCATGCCCAAAACATTCTCAATGAGCTGGGTGTGGTGGCACATTCCAGCTACGCAGCCAAGACAGGCAGATTGCTTGACCCAGGAGTTTGGACCAAGCCTAGGCAACATATAGCAAGACACTGTCTCAAAAAAAAAAAAAAAAACAAAGAAAAGAAAAGAATGCTCAGTGAACTGGCACGGGTGGGCATAAACCTCATTGTGTGGAAGCGTTTCTCCTGACGTCACTGCCAGTGAGGCAGTTGGTGGCCGGCGGGGGGAGAAGCCTGGCGGCTGGTCACTGTCTCCCTTTCCCAGCAGGCTGTATCCGCTCGGGAGACCCTGCTCTTGGGTGTGAGGCCTACTGGGCTGCCAGAGAAGAGAGGTGCTAATCCTTTTAGGATGACTTCCGGGAATTCACTAGGATTCCCTGCCTTTCCTACTCGACATGGACAAAGATGCTGGGTTTACTAAAGGTGGCTGAGGCAGGCCCAGGGCTAGAGCCACAGGGCTCCTACCTGGATGTGCTAGAGGCGGGTTGTCTCAGCAGCTGAAGGAGGCTGCACACACCCATAATCCTCTGCAGCTGGGACACACGAGCCTTCGGTCACCAAAGCTCTTCCCTGGAGCTCACCCAGGAAGTGCCAGTGACGAGGGACGGGGAGACACACACATGCTTGCTCTGGGCACCAGCCCTCGGGTCTGACCGCCCTGTCTCTTCCTTCACCACGGCCCTCCCCATTTCCTCCCCTCCCTGCCTCTCCCTCCGTTCTCCAGGGCCCTGCCCAGGGGCCACTCAGTGGCCTTGCTTGCTGAATGCACTGCGTTTTTTTAAAAAAACATTTTAAATGGTTACTTTTTTTTTTACTACACCATCATTATATAAGTAGTATATATTCCTTGTAGAAAAATGAGAAAATATTGAAAACCACTCATGATTCTACCCATCAAAAAACCCCACTCCTGGTCTATGAATTTCCAGAATGTTTCCAGGCTCATACGCAGGCTAAAAATACTGTCAAGTCCATGTCTTGTCCCAGCACCCGTGTGCTGAGCTGTCACTCGTGCCGGCTATGCTGCGGTCTTTAGATGTGTTCACATCACCAAGTTCTCCCAGCTTCTTTATGCCCATTTTGTAGGCAGGAAAGAGGGGCTCAGGGAGACCACGTTACCTGCCTGAGTTCCCAGGTTGGTTGAGAGACAGCTCTGGATTTCAACTCTTCAGGCTGAGTCCAAAGCTACTTTCTTTGGGTGTTTTCTAAGATTTTTCCATTTTTCAATTTTTAAAAAACAATACATCCAAATATCTTTCTTGTTAATAAATACACGTCTACATCATTCTGCCTAAGGACATTCCCTTGTGTGGATGTACCAGTTTCGAATAGCCAATTCCTTTTCGTTGGGCTTTCAGATCTTTCCTTTTTTTTTCTATTATAAGCAATGCAGTTATAAATATCTTTGAACATACACCTTTGCACAAATGTGATTATTTTCCTAAAATACATTCTGGGAAGTGGAATTGCTTGGTCAAAGGCTGGACACACTTTCACACGCTGCCCCTTTCCCAGTCACATCAGCAGTACACGTCGGCGCACATTCCCCCACATCCATGATTTGCGAAGTTTTTCCACTTTTAAAATTTGGACTGAGATTTAACACAGAATCAGAGAAACCCTGTGCTAGGAGGATCCTAGTATATTCCTCTGGATCCAGAACTAAACCAGCCTTGCTAAAAACAAAAGCCCTAGACACTTCGCCATGGCAGGGCACGATTTCGAAAGCCAGGCAGAACCTCGAGGAAGGGAGGAAGGGAGGCCTGGGGGCAGGGAAGGGAGGCAGAGCAGGAGGACCGAACTGTCGACCCTGAAGGTGCCACATATTTCCAAGGGAAGCACTGTTTTCCTGGGCCTAAAGACCTCACAGCCGTCTCTGATGACACTGAGCTGTCCTTGCTGCCCCCAGGGTTCTCGCTCTGTCCAGGAAGTCAGCACAAACCCCTTAGGCCTTCACTTCACCCAGCTGCCAACAGTTTGAGCACCCTGGTCCTCCTCGAACACTTTCCAAGGCCTTTCAAGTTGGGAAGTCCCAAACTAAACATAGTCTTATTGTTCTCTTACCTTGTTGTTGTCTTCCTCCAATAGGCTGCAAACTCTGGCACCTGCAGAAAAAAAAAAAGAAAGCAAAGGACTGAGGCAGAGCACCGAGGACGGGTCTTGGAGCAAAGCCAGCCTGGACGGAAGCTGAGCGAGCAGAGCCCACGGGTGGTGAGCTGGCGAGTTCTCCAGAAGCCACCGAGGTGAGCGCCGGCCGCTTGCTGGCCCAGGGCGGACACAGGCACCCTGGCAGGGGCGCTCTCCACTGGGAGGGTTTCTTGCTCACTCACCCTAACTAACAGGCCTTAACAATGCTCGTCTGATGGCAGAAACCCCAGTGCTCTTTCTACCTCGTCTCAAAGCCTTGTATAAACAGTAAGTGGTCCCTTCACTCATTGACACTGATATATTTACTGAGCATCTACTAAATTCCAGGCACCGTCCTAGGGCTCTGGGGATACGACAGTGGACAAAGCAGACAGAAACCTCTGTGCTCATGGAGCTTACAATCTGCTGGGGGAGACCAACCACTAACAAAATTAATAAATTAAAAATACACTAGTCAGGGGTGGTAAGTGCTATGGAGAAAAAATAAAGCAGGAGAGGTGGGTGGGGAGTGTGGGGGCAGGAGGCGGGAAGGAGTGTCGAAACTCAAAGAGTGTGTCCAGGGAAGGCTAGAGGCCTGAGGACGGAAATCATGAACAAGGATCTGAAAGAAGTGAGGACTGAGGCGTTGAACCCTGACAAGGAATGAGGAAAAAGCTGTCCAGGTGGAGGGAACAGAAGTGCAAAGGCCTGGAGGGCAGAGCCTGCCCGCATGCTGGGATCGGCGAGGAGGCCCATGTAGCAGGGCAGAGCGAATGAGGGGGAGGAAGAGAAGGGATCAGAGAGGCAGTGAGAGGCTCTGGAGTGTGTAGGGCATTCAAGGAGGGCCCTAGTATGAACTTGAGCGTTGACTGTGAGATGGAGCCACTGGAGGGTTTCATCCAGAGAAGTGACATGATGTGACCCACATCTTAACAGGATCACTCTGGATGCTGTATTGAGAATAAGCTGGGGAGGAAGGGTAGAACCAGTTAGGAGGTTACTGCAGAAATCTTGGCAGGAGACAATGGGGTCTTGGACCAGAGCAGTAGCATCTGAGATGTGGTCAGATTGTAGAAAGTAGAGCCAACAGGATTTGCTGAAGGATTGGAAGTGAGGGATAAAAAACAGAAGTCAAGGAGAACTCCCAGATTTTTGGCCTGAACAACTGAGAGGATGGAATTGTAGAAGCCTGCACATGGAGCATGTTTAGGGTGGAAGATAAGGAACTCTGATTTGGACATGTTAGGTGTGAGGTACCTTTTAGACATTCAGGTAGAGAGGCCTGTAGGCAGGTGGATATGTGAGTCTGGACCGCAGGGGAGAGGTCCCGGCTGGAAATGAGGATCTGCGGGTGCTCAGCATGCAGCTCTCTAAAGCCACCACAGACGATCACTAGGAGGGTGGATGTCAACAGAGAAGCTGTTCAAGGACTGAGCTCCATCAACAGCTCAGCAAGAGAGACACAGGACTAGCAAGCGAAACAGGAGGGAAACCAGGAGAAAGAGTTTCAAGGAGGATGTGATAGGTCAAGTGGCATGAGGACCGAGAATTAACAACTGGGTTTGGCATCTTGGAGTCACGGGGGATCCCAGTCAGGGCAGAGTCAGAGAAATGGCTGGAATGAGGACCTCAGTGGAGCAGGTTTACAGGGAGGAGCTGAAGCTGTGGGCTGGGGGCCAAGTTGGCTGGCAGCAGTAGGAGGGTGGGAGGAAAAGGGGCAAGGGACACTAAGATAAATGGGTTCTACCTTCACTTTCCTTGTTTATAAAATGTAAAGCACAGGCCGGGTGTGGTGGCTCACACCTGTAATCCCAGCACTCTGGGAGGCCGAGGCGGGCAGATCGTTTGAGCTCAGGAGTTTTAAGACCAGCCTGAGCAAGAGCGAGACCCTGTCTCTACTGAAAATAGAAGGAAATTAGCTGGACAACTAAAAATATATAGAAAAAATTAGCCGGGCATGGTGGCACATGCCTACAGTCCCAGCTACTCAGGAGGCTGAGGCAGGAGGATTGCTTGAGCCCAGGAGTTTGAGGTTGCTGTGAGCTAGGCTGACGCCACGGCACTCTAGCCCAGGCAACAGAGTGAGACTCTGTCTCAAAAAAAAAAAAAAAAAAAAGTAAAGTACAAAGCTGGCATTTCTACAACACCTGTAAGTGGCAATGGTTGTTACTAAGGCTGGGCCAGGCTGGGCGCGGTGGCTCACGCCTGTAATCCTAGCACTCTGGGAGGCCGAGGCGGGAGAATCGCTCGAGGTCAGGAGTTTGAGACCAGCCTGAGCAAGAGCAAGACCCCGTCTCTACTAAAAATAGAAATGAATGATTTGGACAGCTAAAAAATATATATACAGAAAAAATTAGCTGGGCATGGTGGCACATGACTGTAGTCCCAGCTACTTGGGAGGCTGAAGCAGGAGGATCGCTTGAGCCCAGGAGTTTGAGGTTGCTGTGAGCTAGGCTGATGCCACGGCACTCTAGCCTGGGCAGCAGAGTGAGACCCTGTCTCAAAAAAAAAAAAAAAAAAAGGCTGGGCCAGGTCCTCTAGGTTGCTGAGCTTCATCCATTTCTGGTCCTAAAAACCAGCTCTCTGCCTGTTCCTAGATTCCCATGAAATTATTTCTGTTTTCTCACTGCCACGTGTGGCCTTTGAATAAATATCCATAACTTGAGGCTACTGAGCAATCCTCAGCTGATTGCCAGCCAAGATCCAGCCGGGGCCTTTCTCCTGGTGGGAAGTCGGGGTGAGCCAGACAGACGGGGCCCCGCTCCCAGCGAGCAGCCTCCTGGTGCAGGAGGCAAGTCATCACCCGGAAGACAGAGACGCAGGCAGCACGTCCAGTCAAGTGGGATGAAGCCAATACAATGTGGCTAAAGGTAGAGAGTAAGGATGGGAGGGGCCTCTATTTACGATGAGCCCTGGCCAGCGGCCAGTTCTCCTCACACTGGTTCCTCGCTGGCCCTCACTCCGCTGCTCCCAGGCTTCCCCTGTCGCTTCTACAATAGCTGCGTTCCTGGAACTCGGCTGGGGCCCGGGGCCATCGAAGCACAGGCCCAAAAGAAAACATTCCCTCTCTCTTCTCTCTCCAATATACACTGTGGGAATTTTTCTCCATGATTACAAAAGACATGCATTTTCACTGAAGGAAATTTGGAAAACAGAAGAAAACTTACACTTCTACTACCCAGAGATAACTACAGTTAACACTTGCTATGTATCCTTCCAGACATTTTCTATGCATATATAAATATATTTTTAAAAATTAGATCATGTACCTTGTTTTATGACTTGAAATCTGACCAAATCTGTTATAAAGCACTCTTCTCATGTCATTTTTTCTCCATAATGATTTTTAATGGCTGCATAGTATTTCATGATTTTATGTAGATTTTCACCACACTTTACTCACTCCCCCCACACTGGCAATTTACACTGATTGCTACGGTGAGTAAATGCTCTAATATAGAATCCTATATTTTTTTGCGAGTGGGGGGATTGGAGGTTTGCAAATCTCTGATCACTTCCTTGGGTTACGAGAAAACATCACTGCCCAGTGGCAGTGCCACGGGTCTCCTGGTGGCTGGGGGAAGGGAGGGCAGGAGCTGAGCCCTCAACCCAAGGAGCCACGCAGGTGCCAGCGGCTGATTTAATCCTTGAGTTGTCCTCCCTTGAGGATCTGAACCGTAGAAAAACAACAGGCGCCTCCCATAAACCAGTGAAATCCAAGGGGATTCCCCACTCAGTGGAAGAGGGTGTCACTCTCTGGCCCTGGAACAGACTGCCCACATCCCCCCCGACATCTCCCTGGGGAAGCTCTGCCCTCCCCCCCTGGGGAGCCCTGGGGTGCTCAGGCTCTCCAGGCTCAGCAGCTCCTCTGCCACCTGACACAGCCCTGCTCCGCACTCCTCAGACTCCCACGGGGTGGGCAGAGGCAGGCTGTGCTCCCCAAGAAGGGTGTCCTGAGGGCTGTGAGTTCTGGGGGAAGCGGGAAAAAGCACAAGCCCTGCAGGCCGCCGGACCTAGGTGCGAATCCTGGCTCTGACACATTCCAGCCTCATCTTGGGCAAGTGACTTCACCTATGGAATGCGAGCTCCATGAAGAAGGGATTTGGGTCTACACTGCCAAGCACACAATAGGTGCTCAATAGATACTATGCCAGATCAATGCGTGATCCTTTCTGAGCCTCAGTTTGCTCATCTGTAAAACTGGAATGTAACACCTATCTCACTGGCTTGTGGTGGGGACTAAACAAAACACCGGTAAAATACTTAGCACAGTGTCTGGTGTTCAGCAAACACTAGAGTCCAAAATCCTGAGGATCTGCTTCCACCACGGCCCATGCCATGACAGGAGCTTTGCAGTGTCCCCTTGTTGGACAGAACTGGTCTGCTTCCACTCTGCTTGCTGCCACACTCAAACACGTCTCTGCTACAGTGTGCAACATGCTGTGTGTACACCTGTCCCCCTCCCCCATGAGGCTTCAGGACAGTCTAAGGACAAGAATTTTGCCATCTTCTTATGGACCGTCATGCATGCAGCAGCTATGACTCCCAGTGGCCTCTGGTTTGGTGGGTCTGGCATAGGCTGAATGAGGCAAAGGGGGCCCAAGTTCCCTGACCAGTGTGCAGCCCAGCCATCGGGGAGGCTTGGGGGTCCTCAGCCCAGAGGTGACTGTCATGGCCCCGAAGCAGGGACGTGGCTGGAGAGTTCCTGCTCAGGAGCTGGCCTATCTCCAGCTATGGGGCATGAGGGGCCCCCACCAGACCACAAGCATCTTCACTATTCACCTTGGGGAGCCCAGGGCCCCTGTGATACCTGGTGTGGTGAAGGCTGAGTGAGAGCCCCAACCCCAGCATGAGGGACTGATGGAGAGGGATGCAGAGGGAGGGAACGAGGACCAGGCAGAAGGGTGCTAATGACCAAGGATGGCTGCTGTCTCCCCTCTTCCTATTAAATTGTATGTTTCTGGAGGGCAGGACCATGCCTGATTCACCTTTGTGTCTCTACCACAATCAGGAAATTACTTTGCAGAGAGTTGGTACTCAGTAACTGGAGCTTACTGGAGGCATAACTGGAAGCCAGTACACAGGGTGACAGATGGCATCTGCTTTGCATGACTGGGTCACTGGGGAAAGGGCCAGTCTTGCTGGTCCGGTGTGTCCTTACCAGGATGGCCCTGTTGAGGGGTGGCAACCCTTTCCCCCGGGCATCCGAAGTGTGCCTGCCTCCCCAGGCCCTGCCCAGGCGACCAACTCTCTATTTCTTAGCCAAAGAGAAACCATTTGGAGGAAACTACCTGGGTCTAGGTGCTTCCCTAGTGACAGAAATGGGCTGGGTATGTGGTGTGACAGCCTTGCCCCTGGGAATCTGGGAGGGCCCTAGGCCACAGGAAAGAAAAATACAGACTAATTATCTCTTTATTGAGGCCAAAACTGTTGCTTTTCCTGAATGGTCAGACTGGCCGATTCCTTTCCCACCCGCCGTCCCCACTGCACGCCTGATCGCAGGGCTACGCTCAATCCTGCGAGGCGTGTTGAACATCATGCCTTGCTTCAGCACTTCCTTGTGTCAACTGTCGCCCTCAGCACCTGTGAGGAGTGGGGCGGGGCAGGGCTCGTCTCTGTAAGGACAGACCCGGTATGAATTTACCACCCGCCTGTCTGTACAGCTTCAGGCTGAGGGTGTCCCCAGACCCTAGAGTGGGGCATCCCTGGAGACCAGGTCATTCTACCGTGTCCATCCACTGTGGCCTTAAATTAAGTCTATAAAATTAGGTCCAAACTCCTGAGACAGCCAAAGGCTGACAGTCTCCAGCCCACCCCACCCGTCCACACCCCTCCCGTGCTGTGCTGCACTCACAGAACACGGTGCCCGGAGTGAGATGCAGCTGCTCAGACCGGCTGGCTGTGGCTTAAGCCAGCAGTTCTCAAACAGCGGTCCCCAGACTGGCCAAATCAGCATCACCTGGGACTTGTTAGAAATGCACATTCTCAGGCCCTGCCCCAGGCCTCAGCGGGGCAGGGCAGCACACTGTGTTTCAACAAGCCCTCCATGCGATGCTGATATGCCCTAATGTTTGGGAACCATGGGGCTATGCCATTCCCCGAGCCTGGGGTGCCCGTCTCAGCCCTCTTCTACCTGTTGTAATCTCAACCACTTTCAAAGTTCAGCTCAATACCGTCTCTGTCAGGAAGCCGTCCTAGTCCCCTGAGCAGCTGTGAATACCTCAGCCCCTGTGCCACCCCCTCCTCATTCTGCTGAAAGTGCCTCACTTCTGCTTCTCTTTGTGACACTTATTTTCTGCTTTGTTTCACAGCGGACTTTGAACATTTCTTAATTGTCTCCCCAGACTGATTCCCCTCTGACACACAGGGATGTCACGCTGATAATGCTTCAGGAGTAAAGGCTGTGTCCCACTTCACTCGCTCTCTACATAGCCCCAGGGCTATGCTAGCCACTGGGGTTCAGAGACGAAGGTGTGTTCTGGGTTTTTTTTTTTTTTTGAGACAGAGTCTCACTCTGTCACCTGGGTTAGAGTGCTGTGGCAACAGCCCAGCTCACAGCAACCTCAAACTCTTGGGCTCAAGCAATTCTCCTGCCTCAGCCTCCCGAGTAGCTGGGGCTACAGGTGAATGCCACCACACCCGGCTAATTTTTCTATTTTTAGTAGAGACAGGGTCTCGCTCTTGCTCAGGCTGGTCTCGAACACCTGACCTCAAGCGATCCTCCTGCCTCGGCCTCCCAGAGTGCCAGGATTACAGGCGTGAGCCACTACGCCCGGCCGTGAGGTGTGTTCTTATCATCCAGGAGCCAGTGAAGGAGGAAGGTGAGGAGCAGCAGGGATACAGAATATTTCTAAAACCACAGGACGCCCCTCATGCCCTCCCTGTCAGTTATCTATCCAAAAGGTAACCTCTGTTCTGACGTCAATCACCTCAGATTAATTTTATCTGTTTTTGAACTTCATACATACATTTGAGTGTCTGGCTTCTGTAGCTCAACACTGTCAGTGTGATCCACCTGTGATGTCATGTGTAGCCATAGTTTTTTTCTTTTTTTAAAATTGCTGTGTTGTATTCCATTGTATGGATATGACAATTAATCATTCTATTGTTGATGGGACATTTGGGTTGTTTCCAGTTTGTGGGTCCTATGAATAAAGATACCATGAACATTCTTGTTTATGCCTTTTGATGGGTATTTCCTCTCATTCCTCTTGAGTATATACCTAGAAGTGGAACTGATGGTTTCTGGAATGGGTATAATCTTAGCTTTAGTAGATACTGCCAAATAGTTTTCCAAAATGATTGTGCACTCCTACCAGCAATGTATGAGAGTTTGCCAACATTTGGTATTATCAATCTTTAAAATTTTAGTCCTTTTCATGGGTGTATAGTGGTATCTTATAAGTTTTAACTTGCTAATTGGCTATTTCCTATCCATGTTTATGATGCTCCTGTTCAAGACTTTCACCTAATTTGTCTTTTTCTTATTGACTTGCAGGAGTTCTCTGTACTCAGTTCTCTGTCTCTGGATACAAGTCCTAGTCCACTATAAGGTAAGTTACTGAGAACATCTTCTAGTTTCTAGCTTGTCTTTTCACTCTTTCAGTGGTATCTCTAATGAACAAAAAGTTCATGAAGGTTCAATTTACTGGTCTGTTCACCTATAGCTAGTGCTTTTTGTATCCTGTTTAAGTATCTTAATATCAAGAAATCCAGTGAATAAAGAAATAAAAATTACTAATACTAAAGAACACAAAGAAGCGAAGGAGAAGGTCTGAAGGCGAGTGCTGGAGAAGGACCGCATGTGATCGTGAGACTGTGTCCACCTGAGTTGCTGTGGCGGCCTGGTCCTGGTCCCGAGGTGTGCTGTGGGAGGGCGCCCAGCCTCCACTCAGTGCAACGAGCATGTGCTGATGCCCACCTGGGATCCATACTGGGCCAGGTGCTGGGAATGGCTCTGCGGGGGGGAGGGGACCGTGGCTGACTGGCTTAAGAGAAGGGTTGCCCCTTTTCGTGTGTGTTAGACTGAGTCCAGCCCCCCAGACCCTGCAGACTCCCCTTCGTGCAGGCCCTGCTCCTCTGTGCCAGAGCCTGCAAAGACAGCAGTGTTGACACTTGTCCAGCTGGCTCCCAAAGGGGAAATTCTCCGCTTCTTGAGTCACAACACAGACAGGAGGAGCTTCGCATAATAAGCTCTGGACTCCAAACAATCACTGTGCCTGTTTCACTATGGTGCATCACTTCCAAAATCCCCAGTGATGCTTTTGGATGAAGTCTAGATCCAAAAACTTCCCCCATGTTTCCCCCAGTTTGAACAGAACAATACCCTAGCAATCAAAAGCTACGTCATAAAATTGACTTCCCTAAAGAAAATAAAAGAGATCTCAGACTCGAGGTTATGAGTTTATATTCTGGGGTGTCCAAGCCCCCACTTCTTCTGCTGGGAGGTGGTGGCAGTAGGCCAGTGGTCTCTGTCACCTTACCAAGAGGACCCCAACCTAGCAGAGGGACACAGGCTGCCATCTGCCTCCCCAAGTGGAAGCCAGCTCCAGTGTCCCCAGGGCAGTTTTCCTCCTATCCAGTAGCATGCTCTGGGAGCTCAGAGATATGACCATGGCGTGTGTCACTGCTGACAGAGACATACCTTCTCTCTGGGATAGGCAACAATCACAGTTGGGCAGCAGACACCTGTTTCTGAGATTTTCACTGGTCTTGGGTAAACAACCAAGTGACCTCTAGCAGCACCCAGGTTCCCTGTCTGTACCTGCTCTTGCCCTTCATCACCACCTTTTCCCACTTACCACCTCTCATAAGAACCCAGAACCTCAGGATAGGGTCAAAGGGGTCCCTGAAATCTCTAGAGTACAAAAGTTGGGATGTCTGTGAATATTCCTGGGGAAGGGGTGGGTGACCTCAAAAAGTCTAAGAACCACTAGACCAAGTTCTCTTTAAATAGAAGTGCATGCATCAGTTTGATAAAGTTAATTTATACTAATGAGTTTATAATTAGTATAAATTATACTAATGAATAATATCTTTAGCTAATTGCATTTCCAAAAAGACATTTGGGAAGAGAGAATGCTTAACTAAAAATCTATTTCTTTTTTTTTTTTTTGAGACAGAGTCTCACTTTGTTGCCCGGGCTAGAGTGAGTACCGTGGTGTCAGCCTAGCTCATAGCAACCTCAAACTCCTGGGCTCAAGCAATCCTCCTGCCTCAGCCTCCTGAGTAGCCGGGACTACAGGCATGCGCCACCATGCCTGGCTAATTTTTTCTATATATATATTTTTAGTTGTCCAGATAATTTATTTCTATTTTTAGTAGAGACCGGGTCTCGCTCAGGCTGGTCTCGAACTCCCGACCTCGAGCAATCCACCCACCTCGGCCTCCCAGAGAGCTAGGATTACAGGCATGAGCCACCGCGCCCGGCCTAAAAATCTATTTCTAATGACAAAATTAAAATCTGAGTGGGGAGGATGATATTAAGCCACTCCCACTGGTACAGAAGACCAATTTTTCTGGTCTAGATGGCTTTTCGGAGGCTCCCGGAGTGGAGACAAGGATGTGTCAAAAGAGATGTAGGCATTTGTCAGATGAGCCTCAGCTCCTTGGGTCTGAGAAACCCTCAAGGCCACCAAGGCTGCTGAGACTGTAAGGAAGAGGGGAACAATCTCAACATGATTTAGGGACCGAGGAACCCTGTTTCCAGCATCATATCAGATTGTGAAATGGGAAGAGTGTGCCTGGAACACACGCTCCCTCCGGAAAGAGCCAAGTCCCCAGAAGACCTATGTCTGCTCCATCCTTGGCCCCTGCTCCCTCCTGGTGACAAGACCCAGCTGTACAAGGACAATCTGGGGCCTCCTCCTCCCTTCCACTGCCGGGCCACCCCCACCCAGGCTCTTCCTCTCCTGTTCTCTCTCATGAAGCCAGGCCCTGCCCCGGCTGGGTCAGGAGGAAGTGATTCTGCGGCCTCCCAGGGACTCCCAGCGCGGCCTCAAGGCACCAGACTACTAAATAAGTGGGATTTTTTCAGGATTTTCAGAAACTGTTTAAGAAGACATAACCATCCAAACTGTTTATGTAACTCCACCCCCCTGGGGAAATCTCAACAGATAGGGTTCCCTATTTATAACTGTGGCCAGGACTTAAAAAATACAACTGAAGGGGTTGCCAAAATTCGGGACCTAGTCACGGTACTAGCTGTGTGCTTGCAGAACGGAGTTCAGTATTTTACTCTAATTTGAGAAATTTCTTTTTTATTCACTTTTCTCCTCTTCCGGTTTTCTTTTCCTTCGTTGTCCCCTGCTGTGCACCACACACTCCTGACAGTTTCTGGGAACATCAGAACTGTCTCCCAGAAATGGAGACCAGAATCTGCCTCAGAACTCTGGTTTGAAATAGGGGTTTTTAGAATGACTTAATAATAATAAAGACTAGAACTCATATGCAAGCCTAGGAGTACTCTAGTTTTACTACTATTCCATGTTCACCAGGGTAAACATGGCTCTCTTTTCCTCCTCACACGCCTACACTTGCAGGGTCTGCTCTGTCTCCAGGCTGTCCTCCCTGGAGGTGGGTGCCAGACCACTGGTCTAACTTGCAGGGCTCCAAATCTCTCAATCTGTGGCAACAAAGTCCTTAAGGTCCCAGTTGCCATAAACTCCAATTGTAGGAGGAATACAAAGTTCCTGGGGACAATCGGTGTGAGGGTGGGATCTGGGTTTCTTCCTTTCTTTCTTTTTACTTTCTAGAGACAAGGTCTTGCTCTGTCGCCCAGGCTGGAGGGCAGTGGCTCATCATATAGCTCACTGCACCCTCAAAATCCTGGGATCAAGTGATCCACCCACCTCAGCCTCCCAAGCATTATAGCTGAGACTACAGGTGCACACCACCACACCTGGCTAATTTTTAAATTTTTTTGTAGAGATGAAGCCTTTCCCAGGCTGGTCTCGAACTCCTGGCCTCAACCTTTCCGCCTTGGCCTCCCCAAGTGCTGGGATTACAGGTGTGAACCACAATGCCCAGCCTGCGCTTTTTTTTGTAGAGTCATTTTGGAGTCTCCGTTACTCGGTGCTGGTAATTCAGCTAAAACTTGGCTCTTGTAGGAAAACATCCTCTTCTTTATTAGGAAGGCTACTCTTGGCTTAAATAGCGGTTTGGATCACAGATCTTTCCGGTAGAAAAGAATCTGATGAGAGCCATGCCCCACCAAATGCACAATTTGTTAACACTGGGGTGGGATCCATAGCCCCTGAAGAGAAGTCTGTGGACCTGGGGATAAGAACCTCTGGCCTACAGACTTCTTCATTCTGTAAAGTCTCCAAGAATTCCTCACCACTGCCAAGCAAGCACCAACAACCAAGGCCTCCGGCCCAGACCTCCCTGCTTCCACCCGGGCTGAACACCCGACGAGAGGAGGCAGAGGTGCACAGCCCTCATAGCTTGATGGGGAAACCCTAGGCTTTCCTCTGAGGACCTGACAGCTTGGAGGGGTTGAGAGGGGAATGGAAGGTATGGCCACCCAGTTCAAGCGTCCTTCAGCTAAGGGACAGCAGCTCAGTGACACCCAGCAGATCTAAAGGAATGTGGAGAGTCTGGGCCAGCTCTTCCTCTCTGTTCTGTCCACCCCCCCCCCCATCCCCACCAAGCTCTGATGTCACTCCTTGCTATGCCCACCCCGGAAAATGCTGCTTCCCACAGGTTTCCTCCCAAGGAAGTTCTTTATCTGGCAGTAGGTGTGGGAAAGAGGAAGAGGAAAAATATCATTTCCACCCTCCCGACTCCCTCCACCCCATGAGCCTCCAATCAGAAAATGACCCTGGGTCTCTGACCTGAAGGTCTCATCCCCAGCATCATAACGGCTCTTATGCCCATGAGAAGAAATGCAAAATCCCAACTCATGAAAATGTGGTTGAAAAAGGGAAGATCCCTAAAAGTTCCTACCTGTTGGCCAGAGGGAAATAAATGATTACTTAAAAAACCACCTTTGGGGTCTTTCCAAATCATGGAGGAAAATAAAAACAGAGGAAGGCATGCTTTAGTTTTAAAATGTGACTTGGCCCCAGATGGGGTGATCCCCAACAACAGTAGATACACTCCTCTTGGCACCCTTCTGCCCACCTCCCTACACATACGAGGTGCCAAACAATTCAACAAACATTTATTGACCACTGACTGTGTGCTTCCAACCATTCCAAGAGTTGGAATTCTGCAATCTCAGGGTGCTTTGAGAGGAACAGGGCAACAGCTCAGTCAGCATTTGCTGTGTGCCTACCGTGTGCCAGGCTCAGGGTTTGAGGGTACAAGAATCTGAGAAAAATCAGCTAAGAATACTCCAACCTGGAAGTACTAATCCATAAATACCACCACAGGAGCAAGGAACAATTAATCCTGCATGGTGGGGTCAGGGAAGGTGACCCAAGGATGGCAAAACATTTAAGTCGGGCCTTGAAAACACACTAGGATTTTGTTGGATATAGTTGGGAAGGAGTGGAGTTCCGGGCAGTAAGAGCTGAGTGGCAAATGTTGGGGTGGGGGTGGTATGGATGGCTGATTGTGCAGGGTATGGCAGTGAGGTCAGGGCAGTGTCACCAGAGCCCGGGGCCTAGGGGCAGGGAAAGAGGAGAAAAGGCTAAAAGGCAGGATGCAGTTTATGGTGGCCATGGACACATGCCATTCAGAGACCCTGCTGCACACATGGAGGGCAGAGAGCTGACAGGGTGTAGCTTTAGGATCTGCTGCACCTTCCAGTCAAGGCCCCACTGCCTCCTGGGAAGCTCCCAGCCAGGGACTCCTCTTCCGGGCAGTCTTTGGCCGGAGCTCCCCGTAGGGCTGGTCGAGATGTCCTCAGAGCTGCACCACAGTCTGAGGTTCTTTCTACCTAATCCTCCTTCCCTCTCTGGTGTCCCAGGAGTTAGACCTTGGCTGCAGTCTGAAGGTTACCTTTTCTCTGCCTACTTCTGCTTTCTCCTTTATCTTTCATTTCTTTTCTCTCTCTTTTTTTTTTTCTTGAGACAGAGTCTTGCTCTGTCACCCAGGCTAGAGTGCAGTGGTGTCACCATAGCTCACTGCAACCTCCAGCTTCTGGGCTCAAGTGATCCTCCTGCCTCGGCCTCCCAGAGTGCTAGGAATGCAGGCATGAGCCACTGCACCTGGCCTTCCTTTATCTTTCATAGGCATTACCCGCTCTCTGCCAATAAATCTGCTCTTTTAAATCTGTCTTGATGTCTGCTTCCCAGAGGACCTGAACTGGCTGAGAAGGTGCCTAGATGAATGTTTGGGTTTTGCTAAAGAGCCACTGAAGTATTTTAAACAAGGGAAGCTATGGATCAGAACTGAGTTTCATAAGAGTAATTCCAGTAGCAGGGTGAGGAATGGTCAGGGAAGGGAGCAGGCAGTGAAAGGACCATTTAAAAGGACACTGCATTGACTGGTACAAGGTTTTGACAAGGGGCAATTTGATGTATAACTTACTATATATGTACCCTTTAATTCAACAATCCTGATTTTAGAAATCTTAAAGAAACACTAGCACAAATGAATACAAGTATAAGGATGAAGATATTTACAGTAACCTATAGGTATTATCAGGACACTGGAAAACTTCAAGGTTATCTATAAGGGAGGGGATGAAATAATGGTGCATCCACGCAGTGGAATACCACCATGCAGTCCTTAAAAAGAGGACAGTAGGCCTCCACGTACTGTCTTAGAGAGAAACACACAACAGAGTGCCAGGTGCAAAAAGCCAGTTGCTGAACAAAGTACACAGCATGATCCCATTACTGGGAACAAAACTGTGCACATGCATATTGATAAAGATTTACAGTAGTCTATATAAATAAGTCTGCAAGGAGACACGCCAACTGTTGACAGAGGTTACCTCCTGAGGGTGGGAGGGTTTTCACTTTGTACTTTATATATTTTTAGAAAGTAATAGTAATAGAGAGATTCTAGGTTTTATTTTCATTTTGTTTGGTGCTTTTCTATATTTTCCAATTCTTAAAATGATGAACATGGTTTATTTCTCTTATTAGAACACAACATTTTATTTTAAAAAGCTCCATATCTACTTGGAAAAAAATATAAAAATGCTTCATAGTGCCTTTCCGGAGAAGAAATAATAAAAGGCTCCCGGGGTAGCTGGGAGGGCTGTCACCGGTGTGGTCTGGGTAAACAGAATTAGAGACGGCTGGAACAGGGCTGAAGGCGGGAGTTTCAGAAGCTGCCAGGAGCGCTATCTCGGGCAGCGGGTCTGTGACCCACAGAGATGGGCTGCGTGGGAGGCAGCAGCAAGAGGGTCTGCGTGCCTGTGTGCCCTCCTTCAGCAGGCTCAGGCGGGGACGGGGCATAAACAAGAGGTGATGCTGGTTCCTATTTTAGAGCTCAGGAGAATAGCTGGGGCTAGCAACTCGTGACTTGCAAAAGATGAAAAACTCACTAACAGCACTCAGCAAGAGACTACAATCCTAAATGTAAACAGTGAAATCATAAAAAAACTAGAATAATATTGGTGAATACTTATCTGAGTGGAGAATAATTTTAGATAAAGAGCAAATAACATTTTAGAAGTCCACACAATTTTAACCACATTAAAAATAAACACCAATACTTTAAAAACACAACTCACAAACAAAATCAAAAGGCAAGCCAAAACAAGGGAGAATATTCACAGCAACACTGACAGAAAGGAAATATCTTTCATATATAAAAAACACTGATCAGTAATTTAAAAAAAATGTTCCAAAAGAAAAAAGTTACAGTATAGGTTATAGTATTTTGTACTGTAAACAGTATTTTGTATTGGTTAGAATTTTGTTCATTTACATAAAACAGAAAACAACAGTGGCTTAAGTAAGGTTTCTTTCTTTCTTACATTGAAAAAAAAAAAGTCAAGAAGTTGTCAGGCCAGGGCTGGGTGGCTCCAGGAGTCATCAGGGCAGCAGGGACATAGGCCTCTTCTGGCTCATCCTTGCCCCTATTCCTAAAGTGTAGCTCTCATCCTATGGTCCATGGTAGTTACTAGAGCTCTAGTCATTGTTACCCCATTTAAGAAAGTAGGATGGAGAAAGAGGGAGTAGAGGGTATACCCCTCCTATTAAGGAGACCACTCCAAAGTCTCACGTGATACTTACTTACAATCCCATTGGCTAGAACCCAGTTGCATGGCTACACCTAGCTGCAAAGTTGCCTGGGAAACATGTTTTTTTAGCTGAGTGGCAAAGGGTTCAGCTAAAAATTAGGTTTGTTACAAAGAAAGAAGGGGCAAACGGACACTGGAAAAACAAGCAGTTTCTAACACACACGTGAACAAAATTATCAAAAGAAATACAAACGTAAAACATTTTAAAAGGTGCAACCTTTCCAACAGTCAAATATTGGCAAAGGAGGCCTTTTATGGTCTCCTCCAACTAAGCTGTTGAAGGACTAGCCAGACAGGCCAATGTCTCAATGACAAGCTGAGACAGCGGCACAGAAGAGAGTTCCAGGGCAAAAAAGGCCCCTCCCTCCCCCCTGGGCACTTCAAGGGGCCAAAGGCAACTTCCTGGCCATTCCCTCCAGAGTCTCCCTCCAATCCCCAAGTGACATCAGATTCCCTAAATGCTGGGAAATGGAGAAAATTCTGCACCCAGGGATTCTCTAACTAAACTACAGCTAGAATTAAATTTTAGGTGTTTTTGAAAGTTCCTTAAAAAAAAGTAATATCCTCATGCAAACTGAATCAGCAGTTTCAGAACTGAAAAAAAAAAAAGAACCTGTGTCCCGTTCTTGGGGTGTCACAAACTAAACATGAAAACTGGCCACTAAAATAAGGATCAGTGTTAGGGGCTTGGGGGGCAGCGTTAGGCAACCCAAGCTACCTCTTCTGGCAAGTTCAGTGCTTCGCTTCAGCTCCTGAGGCTGTGGTGCCAACGCCAACGCCCCTCACAAGGTGCTGGGGACACAGCCCGCGTGGGCTCCAGTGGTGCCGGGAGTTTGGGGGCCTATCTCAACAGCTTCTGTGCCCGTTCTCACTCTCAGATTGCCACCAGTCCCTTCTCATGATTTATCTGAAAGCCTGCCTTTAGCACTCACTTCTCGTTTTTGCTTTTTAAAAGTGGTTGTGGATTGGGAAACAAAATACCAGAGTAAACAGCTATTTCATGGAGCCGGGGAGGTGGTCTTTAGTGCAGGGGAAGAAACACGCCATAATGACTAAACATGCATGTGCTTTGAAATTAGGAACACCTGGATTTGAGACCCATCTCCACTGTTGACCAGCTGGGTGCCCTTGGATGAGCTACTAGATGCCGCTGAGCCTCAGGTTCCTTGTCCTCAGCTGGGGCAGCACTGCTCACCCACCTCACACAGTTACGGGGCGATCAGGTCCCGTGGGAGACAGATGGCACACTCACACTGGGACTGTTTACAAAGGTGCGGGACAGTGAAGCATTCTAGGGACCAGCACAGCGGGGAGCTGTTACCACCTCCAGCCGGAAGGTGTAAGGGAATAGAACAGGTGAGGAGGCCCAGGGAAGGCAGCTGCTGGACTGGGCATCCGGCAGGAGCTGCGGGCTCCAGTGGAGACTGCAGTTGGCCTGCGGCCACCTGATGGGGACCTGGAGGAATAAACCCTTGACCTCATCTTCCCGTGTCCTTCCATCCCCTGCCAGTGCTCCCCACTGGGCACAACCAACCAGCAGCCAGAGGCAAGGGAGAGGGTGACGCGGCCCATTCAGGTCAGCCTCCCAGGGCAGCAGGCAGAGAGGATGGAAGGAGGGTCTGCAGGGGCAAGTGGGAGATCAAACAAAATAAACAATGTGATGAACTTAGCATAGTGCCTAGAACATAGTAAGTTCACAAGTCCTCAATAAATATTAATTTATTTTGAACTTTGGACTCTCTCTGCCTTTTTTGCTTACTGCTTACTTCCTGGTTTCAACAGGTCACGAATGCTTGAGGAGACTTCCAAATAATCAGGATTGTTATCTATACTGGAGTGTTTTGAAGGAGTAATGAGTGTGTAAAAAAGATAACCAGGGGGCCGGGCGCAGTGGCTCACGCCTGTAATCCCAGCACTCTGGGAGGCCGAGGCGGGAGGATTGCTTGAGCTCAGGAGTTTGAGACCAGCCTGAGCAAGAGTGAGAACCCATCTCTATTAAAAATAGAAAAAATTAGCTGGGTGTGGTGGAGCTCACCTATAGTCCCAGCAACTCAGGAGGCTGAGGCAGGAGGATCGCTTGAGCCCAGGAGTTTGAGGTTGCTGTGAGCTAGGCTGATGCCACGGCACTCTAGCCCAGGTGACAGAGTGAGACTCTGTCTCAAAAAATAAATAAATAAATAAATAAACAAAACAAAACAAAACAACAGCAAAAAAGATAAGCAGGGGTTCTAGGGATTAGGGATGAGAGAGGGAAACAGAAGGGGAGGTGAGAGAAAAGGATGGGAGAAAACTGTATGTTACCGGCGAAGCTGGAATGAACACAGGACTATCTTACTTTAAAATTAAATTATGCATTTTCTGGGATGTGATAACAGTGTCTTTGCAATTTCATAACCCAGCGAGACTTGCCAGAAAGGGATTTTGTGAAGACAGTCTTCCTGCCCTAAATGCAAAATACTGTGTTTACTTCTATAATAGATTAATAGGTTTTGACTCAGCACACCTGCCCCCAAACCAAGAGCCAAACGAGTTCACCTGGATGTTTAAATACGTGCACACTCCCCCATCTGGGTGCCTGACTCAGGTGAGTCTTCTATTCCAATTTGGGAAATGGCTGCTCAGAGTGGCTGGTCCTCCAGGGGACGGCTCCTGGGTGGGAAGGGAGGCCCAGAGAGTGGTCTGAGCAGCCACGCAGTGGCGCACAGACTCAGTGTCCTTTTCTCAAACTTCACCTGGGGCCGACCTGGCCCCTCAGGAATCTACCTGAACTGTGCAAGCTGTTCTCAAGTGCCTGGCGGCCGAGCAGAGCGTGCGGGGCCTTCTGTAAGTGGCGCTGGCCACGTGTTCCATCGTCAGGACCCTCAGCATCCTTCTTACCTTCAGTGACCCGGCCCGCCAGGCCTCTCTCCTCCTGGCTAAGCTCACCTCCGGGACCTCTCAGGTGCCATGCTGTGGGAGCCTGGCGGCGTCTCCTCCCGCAGTGCCCGCAGTGGGTTGCGAAGCCCTCCCTGTGCTCTGCTGCCCTCTTGCGTTGTCCCCCACAGAACTTACCACACTGTCTTGGTTCTCGGGCCTGACGCCCCCACACACTGAACATTCCCTGAGAAGGAACCTTAACGTGTCCACCTTGATGTCACCACCACCCAGCAGAGAGCCTGGCACACAGGGCTCCCAATAAGGGTTTACTGAATGAATGTTTAGGGCACAGTTCAGAAAATGAGAAAAAAAGTGTCACATACCCCAAGCTGAGTTAACCAAGCTGTATGGGCCTTATGACTGTTCACCCGCTCTTTCCTCGATCTTCTCTGTCGGGTGTCCCCTTAAATGACACTTCCTCAGAGGCCTTCCCTGACCACCCGACCAAAGCAGTCAGTCAGTCACTTGATTATAGCACGTCTACTTTGCTAGACGGCACTGACATTTCATTTCTGTGTGTTTTCTGTCTCCACCACCAGGCTGCAACTCCATTTGGGCAGGGTCTGTTCGCCACTGTACGCCCAGCGTCTAGCACGGTGTGTGGCACGTAGCAAAGTTCATTAAATACCTGCTGAGTGAACTCATGCCACTCTTATTGTGTGCTGACTTAATGCGACGTATGTCTTCTATCTTTGCTGTCAGATCAGGGGCTCCAGAGAGACTCAGACGGGCCTGGAGACGTGATGGCATCAGAGGACAGGAGGGGACCTCAGTGCCCTTCCTAGGCCAAGGTGGGATCCTCTGCCTGCTTATAGCTGCCCTGTGGCCGGGACGTCCGTCCTAGAGGCCAGATACTGAGGAACCCCAGCTCATGTGTCTGCAGACCCCAGATGCCGAAGTGTTCCTCCCGCCTTCTGTGAGAGCAGCTGGAGCTGCCTGTTGCCCAGACTGACGAGGAACGTGCCCAGAGCTCCTAGCTGGCCTGGCACCAGCAGGGCAGGCACAGTGGCCAGCACGCTGAGGACAGATAACTTCCTTTGCCCACATCCCCACGCTGAGAGTGCACTAGCTGCCTGGCTGGGAGTAACTGGCCCCACCTTCTGCGGCCAGGGGGCAGCCAGTGGCTCTCTGGCTGTGCCTCAGAACAGGGCTAATCTTCCGGAGCTGCGGCCTCACTCCCTGCCCCTCCCACCCCTGCTGAAATCACTCTGCCAGCTCAGGGCAGGGCCAGGTCTGGAGTCTCTCACCTGCTCCTGGCACTTCCTTGAAGCGTTTAGGTTTACTGGAAACCATAAATCGTGAGAGACAGCCTTTATCACACCCTGAACGGCGCACTCAATATTTAACGCTGGAGGCTGAAACGACCGGAGACACTGGCCTCCTGGTTACTCCCAGTGACTGATGTTTGAACCTAGTAATTGAGGTCAAGTTTGCTTCTCTTAAGTCACATGATTTGTTTCAAGGCAAGAAGGTGTTGGAGCCACTTGTTGCAAAAAGACCAGGAGGTGATCACAGAAACTCTGCAAACCAGCTTCGGCAGCAGAGACTGCTGTCACGGGCTGCCGGCCCTGGGACCGTGCAGCTGAGCTGGCAGCTGCTGAATGGCCGTCCCGGGGCCTCTATACACCCCAACATTTCACTCGGAACAAGCTCATGGCACCATCTTCCCTCTAAGACATCTGCTGAATGGAGTCACTTTGAACCCTTCTGGAGTAGGAGGGGTGTAAATTAATTAATCAACAAACTAATGAAGCATGCTGAGTAGCCTCACAGAAGACACTGGTCACTAACGGGTCTCCAAAGCACGGTACCTGCCTCGCCCTACCCAGACACCCAATCTTGCTGCAGGCTTTGCTTGACTTCAGGTGTTTATCTCCTGGTTGCCATGGAGTCTGCTCAGATAAACACCAGCAGAGCCGACCTGGCCCCCCTGCCAGCCCTGGATCCTCCTGAGAGCAGTGGAGCTCCCTGGTGGCCACAGACGACCTGGGTCCAGGCGGCACAACACCAGCTCAGCGCTGAGGTCTCTCACAGGCCTCTCCAGGCACACAGCAGGTGCTCCGTAAATGCTTGCTGGCCTGCTGAATGAAGAAACCTCCCAGCGTATGTTTGTTCTCAGGCTTCAAGGCCCTAGATAAGCAGATCTACCTTCCTCGCCAGCAGTCACCCCAGAGACTGAGGTCCAGGTGGAGCATGGCCAGTCGCTCAGCTCCTCGAGTGGCCCGGCTGGCCCACAGAGCACGCCCTCTGCTCCCTGGGGCCAGATGGAGGCAGACTGGGAGGAAGGAGCCAGCTGTGCGCCGGCAACTCAGCTGGAGGGCCAGTGGGGGGGACGCCTGGCCCCGAACGCCACAGCCCACGACCAGAGCGGCAGAGGCCCCGTCATCCGCGTGCTAGTGGGACATCACCTCACCATCTGCGTTTCCAGGTTTCCATGCAAGGACTGAGCAGACTTTCAGAGTGGATCTCCTAACTGTTCTTGAAGACGGACAGCTGGCCTCAAGGGGACACTGTAGAGGGACTCAAGGAAGAAGCCACTGCCCCTCCAGACCCTGAAAATGGCTACCAAAGGAGGAGCCGGCAGTTTTCTCCGGAAAGTTTCTAAAGTAGGACGGATTTCCCCCTCCGTGATGCACAGCTCTGTCTATAAAGGGGTCACCAACCCCGACCACTGCTGTGTCAGGGGCAGGACGAGGCGGATGCAGGCTCTGAAAGCAGACGCGTGGTGCCCAGGTCCGCTGCATAGCCGCAGTGTGGTCTTGGGCATTGCTGGACCTCTTCGTTTCTTCATCTGTTGTTACGTGAATGGATAATTCATGTAAAACTTTTAGTATAGTAAACCCTCAATACATTTTAGCTATATAACTATTTTTTCTTTCAAGGACACTGAACTCAATAGAAGAGAAGCAGAGCAATAAACAGCACAGCATCACACATCAGTAAAAACTTACTTGTCTACCCTGGATAACTGAATGACTGCAAATAACAGTATAGCAAAGAGAAGTTTGAGATCTCTGGCTCAGTCATTCTAGAATCCTGAGTCGCAGCAAATGCATCGACTACATGAGGCTGAGCCACACATGAAAGCTCTTTCCACCCACAGACTAGTGGAGCTCACGGACATGCCCAATAATAACGATGACGATGAAAATAGCCACAACGTGCATGCACATGCTAAGAAGTTTGCATGCTTTATTTGCTTTAATTCATACTGCAAATCTTTGAGGTAGGTATTCTTGTTCCCATTTTATAGCTGTAGAAACTGAGAGTCGAACAGGCTGAATAATTTCCCAAGCACACCCCCCCCCCCCCACCTACCCACATGCACCAAGAAGCAGAGCCAGCATTCAAACCCAGGCTTGGCTGTGTGTGTGTGGACTTGGCCTTGTGCTACACTGCCTGAAGCAAAATTTTAAGTGCGGTTGTTTCCTGGGAAAACCCATCTGGGAAGTCCTCAAATCTACTTTGCCATGAGCAAGGGCCACCACTCCACATCTAAGACCAGTGGGAACAGTCCTCAGGCAACAGAGTGACCAGGGCAGTTGGAGAGTGTGTTGATGCCCCTGCCCCATAGGGAAAAGTCCATTTCTCTTTCCAAACAGCCTGATGGGACCAACTACCTAGGGAGACCATGCCTCCTCCCACACTCAGCCCCCTAGCCTGTGCCAGAGTCCTGCCATCGGAGGGAAGGCCTGCCTGGCCTACCCCTTCCCCGCTCCAGGCTCCGGGAGGTTTCTGTGCTGCCCCAGGGAGGACGGCAGGATCTGGCCAGCAGCAAGCCAGCAGTCCTGGGGGCACACCACCCTTGGCCCCCTCGGTCTCTCAGAGAACAAAGCGGGAGGCACACCCAGTCTTCTGCTCCCACGATGTCCCTCCCACAGGGGCTGTCAATGCCTAGGTTTGAGGGTCCTGTGTGCTGAGGCAGCCCTGTCCCCCAATCCCCTGCAAAAGCAAGAATCAGCTGCTAAAGGCTTAGACAGAAAGAACTGTCTGTCTATACTAACATTTTTCTCCCAGAAACCAAAATGAATCCCAGGGAGACAGCACTAGCCTGGGACTCCATAGCCCGGGCTCCTGGCTCCGGCTTTATCACGTGACCTTAGGCCAGAGCTGTAACCTCTATGGTCTAGGCTTTCCTTCCGCGTGGGTGGGAATCATTACGTATCGGCATCATCCCAGTGGATATCCAGTGAGCTCTTACTCTGGGCTGGGCACTGCACCACCACAGTGCCCTTTGCAACAGGCACATGTTCATTCCCGTTCTCAGATGGGGAAGCTGTGGAAGAGGCTGGTTAGGAGACAAGCTCAATGCCACAGAGTTGGCAGAGGCAGACCTGGCTCTCAGTACCATGTCTGTTTTTCCATGCTCTTAACCACCACAACATACAGAGCCATTTTACAAAGACCAAGGACAGATGTAAAAGTGTTCTGAAAGCAAAAAATCAAAGAGGGGGGTTTGCATAAAATAAGTGTAAATCACAACAGCCTGGACACAACTCAAGAACATTCCACTTCCCTTAAGAACATTCTGTGGAAATTATTTACAGAATCAGAGACCTCCAAGATGGAAAAGACCCTCAATAAGTAATTTTTTTCTTCCTCCCTCTTCTTCTGGCAGGAATAACATAACTAACCAAACTATACAGGTGAGCGCAGAGAGGTCAAGCAAAGGTTGACCAGCTTAGGCCCTCAGCTGGCAGGTGAGGAGGATATAGTGATGACAAAAGGCCCCTTTCAGTGTCAACGTGGAGCCCCTTCAACCGAAATGTAAACATTTTAATATAATATCTGAGGGCTTCTTTTCTAACCTTAAAAACAGATTTGATAAATGGTGCAGGAAAAACTGGATATCCATATGTAGAAACATGAACCTCATCGCTCACCATATATAAAAATCAAATCGAAAATGGATTAAAGACTTAAATCTAAGACCTGAAACTATGACACTACTAAAAGAAAACATTGGGGAAACCCTTTAGGACATTGGTCTGGGCAAGGACTTCTTGAGTAATCTTCTCAAAGCACAGGCAACCAAAACAAAATTGGACAAATGGGATCACATTAAGCTCAAAAGCTTCCGCACAGCAACAGAAACGATCAACAAAGTTAAGAGACAACCCAGGGAATGGGAGAAAATATTTGCAAACTACCCATCTGACAAGGGATTAATAAATAGAATATATAAGGAGCTCCAACAACTCAATGGGGGGAAAAAAATCAAATAATCTGATTAACAAATGGGCAAAGGATCTGAACAGACATATCTCAAAAGAAGACATACAAATGGCCAACAGGTATATGAAAAAATGTTCAACATCATTAGTCATCAGAAAAATACAAATTAAAACTGCAGTGAGTATCATCTCACCCCAGTTAAAATGGCTTTTATCAAAAAGACAGGCAATAATGAATGCTGGCAAGAATGTGGACAAAGGGGAACTACAGTTGGAAATGTAAATTAGTCCACTGTTGTTGGAAATGTAAATTAGTGCAACCACTATGAAGAACAGAATGGAGGTGCTTCAAAAAACTAAAAATAGAACTATCATATGACCCAGCAATCCCACTGCTGGGTATTTATCTGAAGGCTGGGAATTTCAGTGTACCAAAAAGATATCTGCACTCCCATGTTTACTGCAGCACTATTTACAGTAGCCAAGATATAGAATGAACCTAAGTGTCTATCAACGGATGACTGGATAAAGAAATTGTGGTATATATACACGATGGAATATTATATAGCCACAAAAGGAATGAAATCCTGCCATTTGCAATAACATGGATAGAACTAGAGAACATTATGTTAAGTGAAATAACCAAGCACAGAAAGATACATCTCACATGTGTGAGAGCTAAATATTAAAAACAATTGATCTCATGGAGACAGAGGACAGTTACCAGAGGCTGGGAAGGGTAGTGGGGAGCAGGGCACAGAGTGGGGATGGTTAATGTGTGTTAAAATGTAGTTAGATAGAATGAACAATATTTGGTAGCACAACAAAGTGACTGTAACCAATAATAAGTTAGAGTATACTTTAAAATAACTAAAAGAGTGGTATTAGAATGTTCTTAACACAAAGAAATGTTAAATGCTTGAGGTGATGGATACCCTGATTACCCTAATTTGATAATTCACGTCGTATGCCTGTATCAAAACAACACATGTACACTATAACGATACACAATTATTATATACCTATAATTAAAAATTAAAAATAAAAAAAAAAACACCAACAGATTTGATTTCACTATAAAGCTGGTCAATATTCAGTTCTAAATGTAGTTGGGCCTCTCCTCCTCCCCTGTAAGCTCTGTGTTAGGCGGAGTTCCTAGTTACAGACAACAGAACTGGTCAGTTCTGCCAGAAAAGAGAATAATATAGCAGGACACTGGGCAGATGAAAAGGCTCTCTGGGAGGGCTGCAGATTTACAGGCCAGCCAGCCAGGAACAATGCCTGAAACACACCTAGGGCTGGACAGAACAAAGCCCTGTCTCCCCCTAGTAGCCTGCAAGGAGCCCAGCCTGCCTCCCGCAGAGCCTACCCTCCTCCTGCTCCCTCACACGCGGCCCTATTCGCTCTCCCAGACACTCCCAGCTTGGCCTATGAACTCGCTGTTCCTCTGCCTGGAACCTAGACTTCCACAGTGCCGGCTCCCAGGCTTCACCAGTTCCTGCTGGAGCGCCCTCCTTAGACAGCCTTCCTGCGCCGCCCGGGTCCTCCCTCTCTCCCTGCTCTCCTCTGCCCTCCTCCACTGCTCCCTGACATTGTGTCATACGTCAGCTGTCTCCCTCACTAGGAGGTAAGCTCCACGAGGGCAGGGACTTCGGTTGTTTGGTTCCTTGCTGTAAGGTCAGAACCCAGAGCAAGACCTGGTATGTTCTAGGTGCTTAACTATTTCCTGAATATTCTATGAGGGAATGACAAAAGAATGAATGGAAAACTTCAGTACAAATAAAATCCTCAAGTTCTCCTGCCTGCTCTGGAGGATCAGGGCAGTGACAGGAGTCAACTTGTGCTGTGGCTGCAGCTGTGCTGTCACCTTGCCTGGCTCTCCATCAGCCTTGCAGCTCCCACTTTGGAGGAAAGTCTTGCCCAGGGACCTGCAGCTCCAAAACTCCTTTGACAGTCTCAGCAGCTCTTGGCCATCGTCTGGGCTCTTGCTGTGCAGACCACGGAGGGCCTCGCCAGGTTCCTGCCCCTGCTTTCCTGGAGCCTCAGAAAGACTGGCAAGTGACTTACCCAAAGTCCCCTTTCACCCATAACCAATTAAGCCCAGAGAGTGATGCTGACAAGCAAACACAGCGTGTGTAGACTCACAGGGTCACACAAGGTCAGGGCTGGGTGGAGCCTTTGTCACAGGCAGGCCGACCTGTGTCTGCAGATAAGGCAGGCCAGCGCAGGGGCAAACGTGTGCGTAGACTCTGGAGTCTGGCAGACACAACCGCCACCAGCTGTGTGACCTTGGAGAATTACTGGACATTATTTGAAAAGCACTGCTTTTCTCAGGTGTAAAATGGAAATAAAAGTTCCTATTTAAAACAGTAAACTGTCCCCCTTTCAAAAGTCTTTACAGTGGTCCCTTGGCACCGCAAGGAATGAGTTTCAGGACCACCCACAGACGCCAGGCTCCACGACGCCCAAGTCCCTGACATCAAATGGTGTAGCGCAGTCAGCCCTCCACGCCCGCGCGTCCACACGCAGAACCCGCAGGGACGGAGGGCCCGCTGTACCTCCTATTCTTGATGGTATCAAAGTCAAACTCCTTAACTCGATAGTCAAACTCCTACCACCCCCAAAATCTGGTCAACAAACCTACCCAGTACAGTCCCTCCAGACTCCCCCAAGTACCCTTCCACGCGGGCCCAGATGCTCCCTGCTCCTTCCCACACCTGCGTCCCTGGAACCTTCTTTTCTCGCATCTGAAGTTACTATGACCCAGCAGCACAGCTCTGTCAGTTCTAGCAGGTCTCACAAAGTCTTCCCTGACTTAGGCTTTTCTGGGCACTCACAACTGGGCACTCGACGGTGTGTAAGTGTTTGGCGTTACCAACAAGCAGGAACAAAGTTTCGACTCCCCATCTGGGACATAACATCCTTGGGGCAACTGTACCTTCTCTTACAATGTCTCCCCCACCAGGCATTAAAAAATGCACACAAATTCCTGGTGACTGACTCACTGGAAATTATAAGTTAGAATTTGGTAAAAATGCCCCCAGTGCTCCATTTCCCGAAGAAAGGAGAAGGATACAGAAATTAAATCAGAGATGAACTTAAGTCACTCCCATCTCTGCATTCTTGGTCTGTGTGGGGAAGGAAAATTCACCTCTGTCTCCATCCTAGGCTTGACAAGTACAGGAACCCACTTAAAACAATGTGTAGAAAAAAAAAAATCATACCAATTAGTCTCACTTAAAGATTTCAGGAAGGAAAACACAGTTAAACTGAAAACTGTTAACTGGTGTTTTTTTTAAAAAAAAAAAAACAGCCCGGAAATGTTTTTAGGACTGTGTCTACCGAAGTCCCTTAGGGGCTGATCCGTCCTTCAACACGCTCCTCATAGCATCCGCTTTCACTAAAACTCAGCAGCCCAACAGTAGAACTTTGTTAGTCAGAGGCACAGTGGAACTGGACACAGGTACACAGCTATGAATCACATCCCCCAGACAGCAAGCGATGGCCACAGCAAGCACGAGTGGCCAGCCCTGTGGCCACACAGGTGGGCCATGGGGAAGCTGATCCCACCGCAGATGGCAGCCTGCACCCCCAGCTTCTTCTTCTGCCTCCTTCCTCTCTCCGGTCCATGCCTCCACTTCCCTCTGCCCAAGTGCCAAATCCACCTGGAAAAAAGTCCCTGTACAACCCTCCACCCAAACCAATTCCACATTCTTTCAAGAGAGACCTCAGGACCAGTACTTTTATTTCTTGCTTATTTTTTTTTAAACAAGAGTATTAAAAGACAGAATTTAAAACACTCAACTGATATGGAGAAGAATTAGATCATAACACTTTTTGATTTTTGACCTCAATATTTTAGTTAATCCTTTGAAAGCAATTCCATTCTACATCTGTACAAGCAAAGAAATCATCCCTTTAAATTTCAAACAACCTAAACCTAGTTCTCTTCCTCCCCTAGATTTTTTTTAAATTTCAAAATATTAAGGGGGGACAAGTGTTTTTGTTACATGGATGAACTGTCTAATGCTCAAGTCAGGGTTTTTAGTGTGCCTGTCACCGGAATAGTGTTCATTGTAGTGGACAGGTAAGTTTTTATCCCTCATCTCCTTCCCACCCTCCCCTCTTCTTGGTTTCCAATGTCCTTAACATCTCTTAAGCTCCCCTTGTTTAGCTCCCACCTATGAGTGAGAACATGGAGTTGTTTTTCCATTCCTGAGATACTTCACTTAGGATAATGGTTTCTAGTCCCATCCAAGTTGCTGCAGATGACATTATTTCATTCCTTTTTATGGCTGAGTAGTACTCCATAGTATATATATATTCCACCTTTTCTTTATCCACTCATGATGTGTACTTAGGTTGATTAAACATCTTTGCAATTGTGAATTGGGCTGCAATAAATGTTTGAGTGCATGTGTCTTTTTAATAAAATGACTTCTTTTCCTTTGGGTAGATACTCAGTAGTGGGATTCCTTGATCTAATGATAGGTCTACTTTTAGTTCTTTAAGGAATCTCCATACTGTTTTCCATAGAGGTTGTACTAATTTGCAGTCCCACCAACAGTATATAAAGCATTCCTTTTTCATTGTATATATGCCAGCATCTGTTGGGGTTTTTTGTACTATTTATTTATTTACTTATTTATTTATTTATTTATTGAGACAGAGTCTTGCTTTGTTGCCCGGGCTAGAGTGCCATCATGGTATCACCCTACCTCACAGCAACCTCAAACTCCTCAAGCAATCCTCCTGCCTCAGCCTCCTGAGTAGCTGAGGCTGCAGGTGTGCGCCACCACGCCTGGCTAATTTTTTCTATTTTTAGTTGCCCAGCTAATTTCTTTCTATTTTTAGTAGAAATGGGCTGTTGCTCTTACTGAGGGTGGTCTCAAACTCCTGACCTCAAGCAATCCTCCTGCCTTGGGCTCCCAGAGTGCTAGGATTACAGGTGTGAGCCACTTCACCTGGCCTTGACTTTTTAATAATGGCCTTTCTGACAGGGGTAAGGTGGTATCTCACTGTGGTTTTAATTTGCATTTCCCTGGAAGATGATTAGTGGTGTTGAGCATTTTTTCATATGTTTGTTGGCCATTTGTTGTCTATCTTCTTTTGAAAAAACTTTGTTGTTCATGTCTTTTGTCCACTTTTTGATGGGGTTGTTTGTTTTTATCTTGCTGATTTGTTTTAGTTCTTTATAGGTTCTGGAGATTAGTCTTTTGTTGGATGTACAGTTTGTAAGTATTTTCTCCCATTCTGTAGGTTATCTGTTTACTCTGTTGATTATCTCCTGTGCTGTGTAGAAGTTTCTAATTTAATTAAGTCCTATTTACTTATTTTTATTGTTGCTATTTGCCTTTGCGGCCCTCCCCTAGATGTTTAAAAACAGTACTTGCCTACAAGGCAGAGTCACAAAACACGATCACAGTACACACAAACTCCTGCACCCAACAATGTTCACAGCAGCATTATTCACAGTAGCCAACACCTGGAAACAACCCAAATGTCTGTCAAATGGTGAATGAACAGACAAGATGTGGTATGTCCACACAATGGAATACTGTCTGACAAAAAAAAAGGAATGAAGTACTGACACATGATACAATATAGATGCACCTTGAAAACATTATGCCAAGTAAAAGAAGCTAGTCACCGAAGTCCACATGTCATGTGACTCTATTTATATGATATCCACAATAGGCAAATATATAGAGACAGAAAGTAGGCTGGTAGTTGCCAGGGCCTGGGAGAGATGGGGAATGGGGGAATGATAACCTATGGGTGCAGAGATTCTTTTTGGGATGATGAAAATGTTCTAAAATTGGTTCTGGTGAATATACTAAAAACCGCTCAACAGTACATTTTAAATGGGTATATCTCAATAAAGCTGTTATAAAAAGGAAATATGAAAAAGGGAAAAAATACCACACAATCACAAGTTAGTGGCTACAGGGACAGTTGTTGAAGTCTACCAGTTTGAAATGCCCATAGTTAATGTGTCCTTGAGGCTATTTGTCCTGAGTGACCAGAAAAGAAATGCCCCAAAGCAGTCTTCGGGAAGATGCTTCTAGTACAAAAGACAGCTTTGCTTTCAATGACCACAATTTAACTATTTAAAATGTTCAGACTCTCTCACTTAAAATATGAGAGACCTGATTATAAAATACTTGACTCTGGTAACAGTTTAGACTTAGGTTGAGGAACTTTCTCTTTTGCATCAGTTATCAGAACTAGGCTAAGACTCTGTCATGTTCAGAGAGCTTATTATTCATCGGTGTGTTTCTTCAAACATGTCACTGAACCTCTTGGGTGTGGAGGAAGACTTCTAAAGTTTTTAAATCAAATTTTTCCAGTTTATGGAAGTCACATGTCCTTCAAATGAATAATAAAACAATTTTGCATTAACTGGTAAAATTTTAATGATGCACATAAGGCAACTATTAACAGTAATAAGGGCAAATTTTACCAGTATGTGCCAACAGTTCAGGTTAAATGAAATAGATAAGAAAAACAGTATTACGTAAAATTAGGATAGTAAATTTAAATACGGAAGTTGTTTGGGGATAATAATTTTGTTTCTCATTAATTTCACTTTATTCCTTTTCCAGGTCACTACAAGACAAATGTGATTCATCTTGTACCTAGAAGTGACTGGCCTCACTTTCCGGTAAGAGGCAAGAGAGACAGAGACCTTGGCGGACCCCCCTGGTTTGCTCTGTAAGCCTTAGCTTCTGTATAAGTCAATCTCTGGGGCTTGATTTCTGTATTTGTAACAAAGGAGTAATATCACCTATTTCTCCAGGGTTTTGTGAGGACTGAAGGAGATGTAAGCTCTGTAGCTCAGGGTCTGGTACGTAGCAGGGACTCACAGGTTGGGGTGAAGGATAAGCGATCATCAAGTTCCCTTCAAAGAATACTTGGGACACTAAGGGAAGATGTCACAGAATCCTTGTCAGGCAGGGCCCTGAAGGGGCTGCAGCTAAGGGAGAGATATCACCAAACCTAGCCGGTGCTGAAACTCACTAGAAGGCCAAGAAGTGGTACAGCAGCCCTTGGCATAAAGGGCAGAAGGTCCCCTTATTCCCAAATACGAAAAATTATTTTCTACTGAGCACAAAGCTAAGAAATGGGGTTCAAACAGAACACAATCTCCACTCAGCTGCTCAGACTGCAGCACAACTAAGATCTCAGGGTAAATAAGACAGCTGTGAAATAGGTGTGGGAGGAGAGGAGGAGCAGAGGACGAAGGCCACCAAGGGGCTGCCAGGTCTGGGGGGATCTGCAGGGCCAGTGACAGCTCCCTGGCAGTAGGTGAACAGTCTGCCTTGTGAACAACTGGAGGGAGGACAACAGGGACGGTGCAAAGAACACGTCACCCTGGTGGCTTACCACACACTTGCTGAACTGTTTTGGGTGGGTACCTCCTCCCTGGATGGCAAAGGGGACAGGCCCCAGTGCAGACAGGAAGGAAGCCACACGTACAATGCAGAGGACGCACTTGTCCCTCATTCCCTCTGAGACATTCTAGGAATAATTCTGGTTACACTGCTATTGTTTTTTGTTTTCGTAAACAAACTGAAAATCAAGAAACTACATCAAAATTGAACACATGTGATTTGCATCAATTCCTCTACCGAAAAACAAATAAGAGGAAAAACAAATACTGCAGAACAGATAAGAGGAAAACTCCGGTGGAGCTGGGCACTCACCCGCAGCGGGGGTGGCGGCCGGGTCTCCATTTTCTCGGTTCTCTGGGGTCCAGCCTCAGGCCCGCCCGCGGCTCAGGGAGGTCCAGGGTGTGCTGCCATCTGCAGGCAAGACAAGGACCAGCATAAGCAACAGCCCAGTCACCTACCGAAGTCCCCTCCAATCCTCACGCAGCTGGAAGACCCGGGTCAAGTCCTGGTGTCAGAGCCAGGAACATGCACAGGTGCCAGGGCCCGCGGCGCCCTCAGCAGTCTGTGCTGGGGACCGTCACACACAGCAGTCAGCGAGGTCTCCACGACATCAAGGGTTCAAGTACTTCTGAACAGCAACAGCAGCAAACTGTCACACAGGGCTGCTGCTGCCAGGCACTGCTCTCAGGGACTTACGTCTGTTTACTCATTTAATTCTCACAACAATTTTAGAAAGTCTCTGCCAATTTGCCTGATTATCGAATTAGGTTGAATGATTAAAATGAAGAACGTGATACTATCTCATTTCAAAGCGGGGTTAAACATAAAAACCATGAGAGATGCTCAGCATCCTGCAGACATTCATCCCCCAAATAGTTATCGAGTGTCTGTTGTGGACCAGACGCTGCTCTGGGGACCGGGAAGAAAGCAGCGAACACAAAAGACAAAGTCCCTGCTCTCGAGAAGCCTCCCTTCTAGTGGAGGGGAAAGGTGATAAATGCTGTGCCAAAGAAAAAGCAGGGATAGAGTGCGATGACAAAGCTGTTAATATTCATTCATTTCCAAGAACTTACTAACCATGTCATTTCTTGTCCACAACTGCCTGCCAGGCCCTGTGCCAGGAATGCAATCGTGGGCAAGAAACAGACATGTTCCTGCCTGTAGAGAGCACTTATTCACAGAAGAGGAACATTTATGATTAGTCAAATAATCACCTAAATAAATGCAAACATGTTAAACTGTGATAGCAGAATAGCACACAGACCTGATGAGAACATCTCAGGGAGGCCTGGCCTCGTCTGGGGTCGGGGCAAGGCCGGGGGTGAGCGTGGGGGGAGCAGGCGGCCTGGTGCAAAGCATGCCACGCACACGGGCTGGACCGCCGACAGATGGCAGGGAGAGCAGAACTCGTGTGGGCAGCCCTGTGTCACACCCCCAGCCACAAGAGGAATTTGAGCCTTACCCTCTGAGAACTGGAGCACCACATAAGGGTCTTAGGCGGAGCACTAATCTGGTTGGGTGTGTGTTTTTAAAAGATTATGCTATGCTCCAAACCTTTCTTGCTTTGAAAAAAAAAAAAAATTATGCTATGCAGTTGGCTAACGGCCCCATCAAGGATGTGGACATCTGAATCCCTGGAGGCTGTATGTATGTTCCCTTGTGTGACAAAAGGGACACTGCAGATGTGATAAAGTTAAGGGTCTTGAGACGGGGAGATTATCAAGGGGGGCCCAACACCTGTGATCACAGGTGTTCTTGTAAGAGGAAGGCGCAGGTGATCTGACCACACAAGAGGAGTGTCAGAGTGATGCAGCATGAGAAAGACTTGTCTTCGAAGATGGAGGAAGAGGACACGAGCCAAGGAATGCAGGTGGCCTCTTGAAGCTGGAAAAGGCAACAAAATGATTCCCCTCTAGAGCCTCCAGAGGGAATGCAGCCCTGCCAAAAACTTGATTTGGGAACTTTGACCTACAGAACTGTAAAATAATAATAACTTTATATTGTTTTAAGCCACTAATCTTGTGGTAATTTGTTATATATCATCAGTAGGAGACTAGTATATGCTGGCTTCTGTGAAAAATAGATTGGAAGTAAGGGAGGCAGGGACCAGCTGGAGGTGACTGCTACTGCCTAGGCAAGAGCTACAAGAGCTTGTACAACAGTGGTCGACATGGGGACGGACAGGAATGGTGGAGCTGAAGGAGCCCAGGAGGGGAAGAGTCCCAGTCAAAGGTCTTGCTGCAATCTGGTGGGTGTTACTGGAATGCCACAGCAGGGCTCTTTCAGGCTCAGGCTTTGGCTGGCTCACCCTGGCTAGTGCCCAGCACTCTCTATAGAAGGGGGAAGAGCTCATACCAGGGCTACAAGGCCGCTCCCAGCCAGACACAGCACTTACTCACTTAACTGCTGTTAATCAGAACCTGCCAACTTCATTCCCACAGGAGAGTTCAGGAGTCTTCAGGAACAAGCTCTAAGAAGTGACACCCAGGCCATTTTTACTAGACAAAAGGTAGCAATTATTTCTGCCAATAGGCCTTGTAGTGAACTCATTTTTTTTTTTTTTTTGAGACACAGTCTCGCTCTGTAGCCCAGACTAGAGTGCCGTGGCATCAGCCTAGCTCACAGCAACCTCAAACTCCTGGGCTCAAGCAATCCTCCGGCCTCAGCCTCCCAAGTAGCTGGACTACAGACTACAGCCACCACGCCCCACTAATTTTTTGTTTCTATTTTTAGTTGACTAATTTTTTTTTTTTTCTATTTTTAGTAGAGACAGGGTTTCGTTCTTGCTCAGGCTGGTCTCAAACTGAGCTCAAGCAATCCTCCCGCCTTGGCCTCCCAGAGTGGTAGGATTACAGGCGTGAGCCACTGTGTCTGGCCTGAACTCATTTCTTTTCTTTTTTCCTGAACAGAGCTTTTGTAATCCTGGAAAGAAGGCTTCCAAATTTAAATATACACGTCTCCAACCCAGGTGAAGGAGAACCAAAATTAAATTCAACATCTAAAAACTTCACGGTCAGCAGAATAATGCAGAAATTAAAGAATAAACAAGAAACTAGGAGACCATCTCTTAGCATCTACCCCATTCCTATTGAATGATCCAGACCTACTTAAAAAGTGGGATCCTAATTTGGTCCTGCCTAATGGGGCTGTTGAAAAGAAAAGCAATAAAAATGATTTAAGAGACTTTTAGAAAAATTATCTCTATTCTACTCCAAAGGTATAAATATACACCCAACAAGACCAAGTACCTTGGATTGTACTGAGAGATGACACGTAAGTCTTCAAAGTGCTGTTCCCCTGTGGCTTTGCGGCAGGCCACAGGGACCTAACTGCATTCTAAGAGCATGAAAGGACCAGAAATGCCTGTAGATGGCAAAATATCAGGCAGTCCTGTTAGGGTAGGTTCAAGTTAATTAAAACATAGGTATATATTTTTTTCTGGTAACAAAAGTTGACATATGTCTGTTATTGGAAAACACAAAAATCTCCTGTAGTCCCAACCATGAAGAAATATTTTCTTCCAGTCTTTTTTCCCAATTATTTTGATATTAAGATATATACATATATATATGTACACACACACATCTCAAACACACTTTATTTGTAACAAAATTGGGATACTGTATACACTTTTCTTTTGCAACCAGTTTTGTTTTATCTAACAATATATAACTTTTTCATGTCATTAAATACACTTTTTAATATGTGGCAGTATTTCATCATATGAAGGTATCAAAATCACTTACCCAATCCCTAATTGCTCGACAGCTGAATGGTTTCTAGCTTTACGATAACATAAATGACATTGGGAGGAACATCTCCATGTATAAGAACATCTCCAGATTCATATCTGTCTGTGGCTCTAATTATTTCCTTAGGGTCATATTTCCTACATCCATGCATTGCCATTACTATTTTGCCATAATTAAATACCATCAGAACTGTACTTAACATTTCTCTTTAAATTAACTCATTTCTACCCTCAAATAAATATATTTTAGAAGCAAACCTTATTTACTACTGTAAGTGGAAAAGCAGCACCATATGTCATAAATGAGGGCAGTCCTAAAAATAAATATGATTTATGGGAATCAAAACACCATGGTTAAAATACACTTAAGATAATGCTACCCCTTTGCTCATTTTGCTCATTCTTTTATATCAAATGGGAGATTAGGGAGGCTTAGAGAGACGTATTAGCACTAAGCTGAGGTTTTTCTCCTTGCCTTGATCAGAATATCTAAACGGAATTGAGGAGGGAAATAACTTTGTCACCATGTGAGTCACTGTTAGACGATGTGGCAAATGTGTCCCCACCTAGAATTACCCTGCACCACCTGAAATAACTTTGCATGGGATACACACCTTAGGATATATTCCTGGAAGTAGAATTCAGGTTAAAGGTATGGACACTTTAAAAAAGCGTTTGATAAACACAGTCCAAACACTATCTAAGTTAGATTTACCAGAGTGCCTATTTTACATCACCCTCATAAATACTAAGTATTATAAACAAATATATTAAAATCGTTAAAACTTTTAATATTTTTAGTGTAAAATATTCAGCAGCTGAATTTTCAAAGGCTATTTTCATACTCCTCTAGCTAGTGCCTAACCCTAGGGCAGGGCTATCATACAAACCTTCAGTTAGTGGTAAGTTTACACAAACTCACATTGCACTTGGTTTAACCAAGTTAAAGTAAACTTAGTCAAACATGAGGAAGTGACTTTACCATTACAAATATTTCAGAATGTCTTTGTGCCAGCAAAGGTCAAAAGAGGATCAGAATAGCATGGATTCCAAAGTATACTTTTGATAAACAAGAGACCCAGAGAAACATTACTCACAAAATACAATTCAGGCCCGGCGCGGTGGCTCATGCCTGTAATCCTAGCACTCTGGGAGGCTGAGGCGGGTGGATTGCTTGAGCTCAGTTCGAGACCAGCCTGAGCAAGAACGAAACCCCGTCTCTACTAAAAATAGAAACAAATTATCTGGACAACTAAAAATATATAGAAAACAAAATTAGCCGGGCATAGTGGCACATGTCTGTAGTCCTAGCTACTCAGGAGGCTGAGGCAGAAGGATCGCTTGAGCCCAGGAGTTTGAGGTTGCTGTGAGCTAGGCTGATGCCACGGCACTCTAGCCTGGGCAGCAAAGTGAGACTCTGTCTCAAAATAAAATAAAATAAAATAAAAAAGTACAATTCACTATAAATTTTTGACAAGTCAATGAACACTCTAAAGGAAACATACATTTACTCTTTCCTATCTTGGTGCAATTACACAAATAGGTTATAGATTAATGCAATTGTTAAGATTTCTAAAATTGAAAAAATGTATTTTGAAACATGAAGAATTAATAACAATTGGAAGCTTCCAGATTATTTAAATAACTCCTGGGCAGATACCTATGTGTGTGTATGTGCCTGCGGGGGAAAGGTGGGAAGAAAAGAAATAAAAACATGCTCAAAAGTATCTTATGTTTGGAAGGAGGTTATAGATTCTGATTAATTTTTGCCACTGACAGGAAAATATAAGTTTATCTATGCTTAAGAAGTAAATGATGGCCTCTTGTAAGATACAGAACTTCCAATTCACTAAATAAAAAGAAGGAAGGAAGACGCGGAAAAAAGAGAACTTGATGAATCCAGAAAGTCACAAGAAAAAAAAAAAAGAATTCATGATAAATATCTGGCAAAACAGGATAAGACCACATTTATCAGTGACCAAAATAAATTAAATCCCACTATTAAAAGACCAAGACTTTCAACCTAAATGTCCATGGATGGAAAATGGATAAATTATGGTACATATTCCATTTTAACAGATGTGTATGTGTGTGTGTGTGTGTACCACAAAAAGAGGCCCATGATGTACATAGTTTAGAAAGTCATAGAACAATGTTTGTATAAGCATAAGAAAGGGTCCAAAAAACCACACCAATGTGGTAACTGTGGTTGCCTACAGAGAATGGGTTTACAGGAGACAAAGTGGACTTTCCTGTCTCACTTTATGAACATCTACATTGTTTCAATCTATTATAAAAAGCATGTAACCAAAGAAACATGAAGAAATGAAAAAACAAATGTAAGGGCAGAATCAATGAGCTAGAGGATATAGAGGACAAAAAATAGAGGACAAAAAATATATGTGGTTAACAAAACCCAAAGTATTTATTTGAAAATAGACAAACCTCTAGAGAGATTGATCAAGAACTGACAGATTAAAAAAAAAACAACAAAAGACTACAGGAAAAAGAGGAAATGACAAAAACAACAGACTTTTAAAAACTTACAAAGTAATATAATATACATTTGAAAATATAGATGAAATGAATACATTTCTAAAAAATAAAAATTGCCAAAATTGGCACAAAATTGACTGAAATGTGAATATCTAGGTAAGAAATTGAAATGATTTTAAAACCTCTTCCCACAGTCTCAGGCCCAGATTTCACAAGTGCATTCTACTAACTTCCAAGGAGCAATCTCTCTTAAATGAGCTGCTTCAGAAAACAGAAAAAAAGAGAAAACACTGCCTGACTTAAGGTTAATTCTGAAATGTGGAATATGCACTGTATGCACAAATAAAGAAAAATACAGGCCAGTTTCACTTATAAACATGGATGCTAAGCTCCTAAATAAAATGTTACCTAATCAAATCCAAAAGTGTATTAGAACCATCTCATGATAAAGTAATTCACTACATTAATGGGTTGTGGCAGAGGCTGCTACTGCTCAGCCATCCCTGTCCCCCTCCTCCTGCTACACCTCCAGGCTGCGTCCCAGCCACCTGCCAACCAGGTGAGACCCATGAGACTCGTCCTCGCCAAGGGAATGTGAGCAGAAGTGAATCTAGTTTTCTGGCTCATGAAAACAGCAGGATTTTCTAAAAGCAATGAATACTCGACGTCACCCTCGGGTGGGACGCGGGGGGGGGGGGACCCAGGTTTTAAAAATTGGGACCTTGGATCACCTTTTGTCAAATTCAGAAGGCTTTTTCAAAGTTAAGCTCATTCAAGTTTTGTTTCAGTAATGGGCCTTATGCTCAGATCCACGTGACTGATTAGGCTGAATTCACTACCACTGAGGCAGCCGTGAAGAGGAAGGACGTTCTCGGTACTGGCAAACAAAACGGTTTTACTCGAATGTAAGCCGGGAGCCTGCAGACTTAGCCACTGTGTTCTCAGCGTGCACCCACCTGTCCCTGTCCTCACCACCTGCCCGCGGGTAACCTGCCTGCGTGTCTCCTCTCGCCAGGGGCCGGGGAACACCCTCGGGGCAGGGCTGTCTCCCCAGCCTGGGTGGAGCAACGAGCTGGGCACGCGTGACCAAGGCCAGGCCAGGCGCGCTCGGCGTTCTTGCTTCTGCCGGCGGACGCGGCGGACACCGTTTCCCGGTCGGGCAGGACGCGGGCTCCGGGCGCACCTGTCCCTGCCAGTCTCCGCCAGCCGCGGGCCGGCCCTGCAGGCGAGCGCCGACCTCCCTCGCGCGCGGCCGCGGCGGGGACCCTGCCCGGCTGCCGTCCTGCCGTCCTGCCCGCGCTGGGACGGGGAGCGGGCGCGGGGAGGCGGCCCGGGTGGCCCCGGTGCCCCGGTGCGCGGCCCGCGGAAGCTCAGGCCCCGCACGACGACGCGGTGGTGCCGAGGGGGCAGGCGGGGCTCGCGGGGTGACGCCGAGCTCGGGTCGGGTCCCCTGCTCGGCTCCTCACGCACATCGCCCCCCACAACCCAGGGAGGCGGTGTCCCCCGCAGAGGAGGCGCGTGCTGAGGTGGCTCGCCCGTGCCCCTCGTCCCCGGGCGGCCAGACCCCCGGCCCAGCCCGGCGGCTCCAAGCCGCGCAGCCCCGGCGCTCTCGGGCCTCCCGCCCCGCCCGCCTCCCACGGCCGCCGGCGTCCGGCCCGCCGGGTCGCAAGGAGGAGCCCGCGAGGCGTCCGCGGAGGGGACGCGCTTACCTCGGGGCCCGCGCTCCGGGCAGGTCGCCGCCACACCGAGCGCCCCCCGCCCGGGACGGCAGCTGCGCGGGTCCCGGTCCCGGCCGCTTTCGTTTTCCTCAACGGCATCGGCCGCAAAGCGAAAGCGAAAGCCCCGGGAGGCGGGACCCGGGCCGAGCGCGCGGCGAGCGGCGGGGGCCTCGGGGCTCGGGGCCGCTCGGGCCCGTCCGGCGACGCTCGGCCGGGGCCGGGTCCACGGGCGGCCGCGAGCGAGCCCGTCGCGCGCTCCGGCCTCGGCGGGCCCCGGGCGGGACCGCAGGCCGGCAGCCCCGCGGCAAGGGGAAAGGCGCCCGCGGGGGGCTCCGCGGCCGGTCGGGCCGGTTCTCCCAGCTGCCCTCGGCTGGCGGCGCTCGCCTGGGCGGCTGGGACGACCCTCTGAGGGTCCCTTTGGAGAGGACTTGACCCCGAGGTACCAGCCACTTCCTCCGGGGTCAGCGGAGAAATCAAAAGTCAATGGCATTGGTGAAAGCGGGGACCCTTCATCTGATACAACTGGACAGCAAGCCCAAGGTGTGGACTCCGTGGTCTAAGTGGCCCCCGTCACTAACCGAGGAGTTAGAGATTCAAGGGTTCGGGCCCGGCTGTCTCTGACTGACTGATCTGGGGCAAAATACTTAACTAGTTAGCCTTAGTCTCTTCCCTGCAGGATGAGGACAGTAATCGTACTTACAGAATTTGGGGAATTAAATGATAAAAGAAGAAAATATTTAGTATTTTCTGTCAGCCTCCAGGTGGGGTCCTTGAGGGCGGTGACCATACCGTTGTTTACCTGGATACTGGACAGACATGCTCTCTGTTAGCTGATAAACTTGGAGGTGTCTCCGTGGTAATAAGAGAGTTTTCAAAGTCTGCACTGTTACCTTGACCTCAGGGGGACTGAGGAGGCACCGCAGGCTTCGGTCGGCCCTGCAGGCCTGCCAGGGGACCCGGGTTTTGTCCGAGCAGAGCAAACTGCCACCCAGTGTGACAGGAATTCCTACACCTCCATCCAGCACCGCCACCGAAATCTGAAAATGCTTTTGCAGGCATTTCTACTCACTCGGTTTTGGAAGACACTGACAAAACTCCATACTCCACGGTTTGCGCGCGTGTGTTTGTTTGTTTTTTATAAAGCCGACATAGAATGGTTTTTTGAGCAAACGGAGCAGTCTGCTAACCGGAACAAAATCCCAAAATTAACTATTTCATCTGTCCAGAGTCACTTTGGTTTGCCTGTTAGTACTTTGGGCACATTCCCAGTGAGAGGGAGGCCCTGGTGTGTGACTGACACAGGGGCTTTCTGTGTGTCCCTGTGACATTTCCCTGGAGAGACGCAGGGATGTGGGGCAGGCCAATGGTGACCCTACGTTTGCCCCTTCAGAAGATAATGCTTTGGGTCTGTAGTATGAAGGGGAAAAAAAAAATCAAAGCTAAGCCTTGGAGCCTCTTCCTCGTTATGGGATAACAATTCTCCACCCACGAGAGCAAAGTAGAGCTAAGCATGCTCTGCATAAAACTGTGTTTGGGAAAATGAAGGTCAGGCAAAGAGAGGATGAGACAGCCAAATCCCGGTTGCCTGTTGTAGGTGTTACACATGTGAACAGAAAGGGCCAGGGGGCAAAGGCTGGCCTGAAACCTTTCATCTTGGTGATTTCCCAAGGTCTGGGTCTGGTCCTTGACCTTGTGGGACCAAAACTTTCATCTGGTTTTAAGTGTTCCAGAGTTGATTAGCAGTGTTGTATAAAACGAGAATGCCGATTTATTGATTGCATTCGCTATTTGCTAGACCCTATGTTAAGTGTGTTACATGCACTGCCTCACCTAATTCTCCCCACAGTCGCAGGGTGCATTGTAATCTATTTTTCACTTGGGGGGAAAAAGATGAAGGAAATCTCAACGTCCCACAGTTACTATACGTGTTAGTGGCAGGATTCAAATCAAGGCCAGGCGGCAAACATGTAGCTTAACCATTCCTGTTAGAAGCCAAACTGTCAGGAGCACTGGACTCCTGAGGCTACCCGATGAGGCATTCTCTTCTTGTAGTTGTGCAGTTCGGAGCCTAATAGTCAGAAAGTGGCTCGGTGAGCTTAAAATCAGAATCAAAAAAGTGAGTTATCTAAATTAAATGTTGGGCAACGTGGTATGTCTTTCCATAACGCAGGTCAAAATCTGCTGGGAGGACTGGCCACTCATCCCTGCTGGGCTGGCCACCGCTTCTCCCGGAAGGGGGCTTCCTGGATACCGTCTGTCTGTGTCATCGAGGTTCTCTTTATTTATTGTGCTTTCCCCTCTTCTCAGACGGACACATTTTTAGATGGAGCAAGACCTTACTGAGTAACGTTACAAGGCCTCCCTCTCACAGGGAATGTGCCCAAATTACAAACAGGCAAACCAAAGCGACTCTGGATGGATTAAATAGTTAATTTGGTTTTTTTGTTCCCGTTACCAGACTACTCTTATTTTTTTCTTCATGGAGGCATTTTGTATCTTTGCTCTAATAGCTTGATTTATAATTTTACTTCTAAAGGACAAATTTCTATCCCAACTCTTTGGAGGCAGTTCTATTTTCCTTACCACCCCTCCTGACCTTCTAATCCTGGAACAAAAGTTTGTGCAAGAGCAAGTTCCGCACACAAGCACTTTATCCAGGCCTGAAATGATAGTCAGTGAAGACACAAAAGAAGCAAAAGTCCAAGTCCAAAGCCAGTCCTTGAAGACTTCACTATGGAAAGGGGCAGTGGAGGTGGTGGGGTCGCAATGATCACGTGACACGGCTGAAGACCAATATAAATGGAAGGAAAGGACGGTGTAACCAGCTTCCAGATTAGACAGAATTCACTGGGTAGGAAAGAAAAATACCTGGTATGTGATTCAAATAAAAATGAAAAAAAAATCAAATAACCCTTTAAGATACTTCAACAAATATTCTGTGGCAACTACAAAATATAGCCACCCTGCTAATTAGTACTGGAAATTCAATAATGAGCAAAAACAAATGTGGTTTCTGCCCTCAGGAAACACACTTTAGTGAGGTAACCAGACAATCAAATAATCAGTCAAATACAGCATACCTGCATGCTACAAAGTGCATTCGATGCTGCGAGAGGGAATAACGGAGGTAGAACTCCCCTCACAGGCAATCTGTGTTGTGGGCCTTTCTGTCAGCCCGGCCGACACTTGCTGAGAACTACTCTGCAGTCCGAGGCTCTTCCTGCCTCATCCTTCCTGCTCCCCTTGCACAGGTGTCAGATCTGCATGACCCTCTGAATCTGTTTATTCCTGCTTCCTCTCCTGTTTAGCTTTCACAAGCATTTTCCCCCAATAAACTCTTACACATTTAATTTTATCTTGGTGTCTGTTCCAGGAGGACCAAAACTAGCCCAGCGATGCCCTTCATTGAGCTTGAGAACCTTGGAAGAGGCTCAAGTTCTGGCGGGTTCCAATTCTGCACATGCTGGGTGAGAGGTCAGATGGGCAAGGAAACTCCGAGTCTACTTTCCCACGGATAATACGCTTATGCTCTGGCACTAAGCTGTCACCCACATCCTCCAAGCTAGGGTGAGCTAGGGTCTGGTCTTGTTTTTAAAGTGCTTGTTCCACGGATAATCTCCAATCCTCAGTTTAGAACCCAATAGTAGAACTGTTTCCCTCTGGAAAAATACAACCTACCAATAGCAAAAAATATCCTTTAAATTCCTTGAGGAGGACTCAAAAGTCAAAAAATCAAAAGGGAACGAGCAATTGTTCCTGAACAATCAAAGGCAAATAATTTTGCTACGGGGGACCCTGATTTTCTAGGAAAAGAAAGTTGCCTTTCATGTGTGTTCTTTAAGGAAAGGACTTACCTGTTTGGCCGCAGAGGTGGAGGTCTCTGTCATTCTGTGGTAGGAAAGCAGCCAGCACTCCAGAAGGCTCTCTTGCTCTGGGTTCAGCCTCTGAGCAAGGTGCTTGAGAGAGCGGGGTGGCAAAGATGACCCTGTCACGGGGGTTCCGTCACTAGCAGCCCGAGTGAATCATCTGTGCGAGGAAGGTGCGCTACCGGCTCTTCCTACTGCAGCAGGCTTGAACACACATCACGACTCCCACGTGAGCACTGGAACACGGAGCTCAATCACAGGTCAACTGCAACGTTTCCTTCCCCGGCTGCCCACTCCAGACAGCCCACAGCCAGCTCCCTGGAGGCCGACAGTCCGTTTGCATGCCTCGTTACCAGGCTCTGAAGAAGCCCAGTTACCGATTAGTCTGTTTGGACTAAAAAGAGAAAGAAAAGAAGTAGGTGTGGGCTTCATGAAGGATGTTTTCCTGAGGGCTCTGTCCCTCACGAAGGCATGAATGAGTAGAAAGCATTTGTTAAAACATTTCTAAAAACTACCAAGTGTATGGTGAGTGTACTACCTAAGTGCCTTAGGGATAGAAGGCCTGTCTTTTCCCCTCAAAGGCAGTTACAATTTCCCTCGTGGAACCAGACAGAACAGGATAAGGACTAATTATCTGTAGGGAGGTCAGGAGGAGGAAGAGGAAGACCAGCAATATTATTATTGTCAACACAAATTGAGCACTGCTAAGCACTTTACATGCATCATCTAATTTAATCTTTACAGAAATCCAATGAGGTAAGGAATTTTACAGATGAGGAAACAGAGTCTCAGAAAAGTTAAGTGAAGTGACTTGCCCAGAGTTATAGAGCCAGTAAGTGCAGAAATCTCCTTCTGGACGACCACGTCATCTGTCTGCTCTGGCTCTGTGCACTCACCCAATAAGCTACAGTGCCTCCCAGGAAGAGGATGTGCTTGAGCTAAACCTTGAACACGGGTAGAACTGGGTAAGAGGGATGAAGGAGGACAATGTATGGATGGAGGCAGAAGTAGCAAGGAGAGATAGAAAGCTGAAAGTCTGTCATATTAGGAGTTGAAATGCATTAAAAATCGGTGAAGGTTTGGGAAGGGGATGGAGGAGTTTTAAAAAATACAGAAACGTACACAGAAGAAAACAATTTGACCTTATTCTCAGAGTTAACTACTGTTCCCATCTTGTGTAAGTATCTTTTAACTAAAAGTCACTTTGAAACAAGCTTATTTTAAGGAATACGGGGGGGGGGGTTGCAAAAAAAAAATAAGGAATACAAACACTGTAGAAAGTACAACAATGGATGTTTTAAAAGCTCTCCCAAATCTTACCATCCCCAAATTATTATTATTAGCATTAGGAAAATATTACTAGATACATCTCTCTTTGCATTTATACAGAGAGAAAAATGGATGGATAGATGAAAAATGATGTCTTGATACAGTAGAACCCCCCTTATCCATAGAGGATACATTCTAAGACCCCCAGTGGGTGCCTGAAACCTCAGGTAATACCAAACCCTATACATATTATATTTTTTTCTTATACATCCATACTTATGATAACATTTAATGTATCAGTTAGGCACAGTAAGAGATTAACAATAATAATAAAGCAATGATAACAATATACTATAATGAAAGTTATGTGAATGTGGTCTCCCTCTCTCTCAATATCTTATTGTATCGTACTCACCATGGTTGACCGTGGGTAACCGAAGCCGTGGAAGGCAAGTCCATGGATAAGGGGGGACGACTGTAGAGTTTTTATTTGCATTTCTTTTATTCGCAGTGAGGTACAGAACCTTCTCATACGTTCCGAAGTCATTTGTGCTTCAATTTCTGTGTACCATTCATATCTGTGTACTGATTGTATCTCTCGCCCAGTTTTCTATTGGGCTATTATCTCATTTATTTGTACAAAATCTCTTTATAGTAGGTAAGTTCTTTGTTATATGAGTTGCAAATGGATTCATTTATTAATTGGCTGGATTTTATGTATAGTTTCTTTCAAAAAAGATTCACGAGTACCTTATTCCTTGAGTTTAATATTTAAGAATGTTTATTGCCCTTATACTTGTACAATTCTTTTTAAAAATTAGTTATTGTAGTAGAATACACATAAAATTTACCAATTTAACCATTTTTAGTTGTATAATTCAGTGGCATTAAGTACATTCACATTGTTGTAGGGCCATCACCACCATCTATCTCCGGAATTTTTTCATCATACCAAACTGAAACTCTGTACCCATTAAATAATAATGCCCCATCACCTCTTCCTCTCAGCCCCTGGTAACCACTATTCTATTTTCTGTCTGTTAGTTTGACTATTCTAGATACCACATCTATGTGGAATCATACAATATTTGTCGTTTTGTGTCTGGCTTATTTCACTTAGCATAATGTTTTCAAGGTTCATGTTGTAACATGTATCAGAATTTCATTCCTTTTTAAGGTGAATATTCCATTGTACGTGTTCAATATTTTGTTTATCCATACTTTGATAGACACTTGGGTGCTCCTACCTTTTGGCTATTTGGAATAATGCTGCTACAAACTTACGTGTACAAGTATCTACTTGAGTATGTGCTTTTACCCAGAAGTGGAATTGCTGGATCATATGGTAATTCTGTTTTTAACTTTGGAGGAACTGCCATGCTGCTTTGCATAGTGGTTGCCCCATTTTACATTCCCACCAGCAACGTACAAGGGTTCCAGCTTCTCCACATCCTCACCAACACTTGTTGTTTTCTGTTTATTTAATAGTAGCTATCCCACTGGGTATGAAGTGGTATCTTACTGTGGTTTTGATTTGCATTTCCCTAGTGATTAGTGATGTTGAGGATCTTTTCATGTGCTTACTGGCCATTTGTATATTTTCTTTGAAGCAATGACTACTCAAGGCTCTGGCATATTTTGTAATTGGATGTTTGTTTTTTGGTGGCAGAGTTATACAAGTTCTTTATGTATTCTCGATATTAACCCCTTACCAGATATATGATTTGCAAATATTTTCTCCCATGACATGGGTTGCCTTTTCACTCTGTTCATTGTTTTCTTTTCTTTTCTTTTTTTAATTTTTGAGACAGAGTCTCACTTTTTGCCTGGGCTAGAGTGCCGTGGCATCAGCTGAGCTCACAGCAACCTCAGACTCCTGGGCTTAAGTGATCCTTCTGCCTCAGCCTCCCAAGTAACTGGGACTACAGGCATGCGCCACCATACCTGGCTAATTTTTTCTATATATATTTTTTAGTTGTCCAGATCATTTCTTTCTATTTTTAGTAGAGATGGGGTCTCACTCTTGCTCAGGCTGGTCTCGAACTCCTGATCTCAAGTGATCCTCCCGCCTCAGCCTCCCAGAGTGCTAGGATTACAGGTCTCAGCCACTGCGCCTGGCCAGCTGCTTTTATGATTAACCTGAGTCAGATATTGTCAAATGATGTTAATGTAGTGTATTATATTGATTCTTGTACATTGAAGCACCTTTGTATTCCTGGGATAAATCCCACTTAGCTACAATATATAATCCTCTTAACATGCTACTGGATTTGGTTGGCTAGTGTTTTATTGAGCACATCTGGGTTCATAAGCGATATTAAAGTTTCTTTTCCTTTTGATGTTTCTGCCTGGCTTTGGTCTCAGGGTAAAACTGGCCTCATAGAATGAGTGAGTTAGGAAGTGTTCTTTCTTACTCTGTCTTTTAGAAGAATTTGAGAAGTTTGGCATTAATTCTTTAAATGCCTGGTAGAATTCACCACTGAAGCCGTCTGGTCCTAGGCTTTTCTTTGCTGGGAGATTTTTGATTCAAACTTTGTTCTTGGTATAAGCTTATTCAGATTTTCTTTCCTTTTTTTTTTTTTGACATACAGTCTTGCTCTGTCACCTGGGCTAGAGTACAGTGGTGTCATGGCTCATGGCAACCTCAAGTTCCTGGGTTCAAGTGATCCTATTGTCTCAGCCTCCGGAGTATCTGGGACTATAGGTGCGTGCCATCATGCCCAGCTAATTTTTCTATTTTTTGTAGAGACGGGGTCATGCTCTTCCTCAGGCTGGTCTCGAACTCTTGGCCTCAATCAATCCTCCCTCCTCAGCGTCCCAAAGTGCTAGGATTACAGGTGTGAGCCACTGCGCCCAGCCTGTTCTAATCTTTATTATCTCCTTCCTTCTTGCTTTGGGTTTAGTTTGCCCTTATTTTTTAAGTTCCTTAAGATAGAGGCTTAGATTCTTGACTTCCTTATTGATCTTTTTCTAAAATGTAGGTGTTTATAGCTATAAATTTCCCTCTGAGCACAGCTTTTGCTGAATCCCCTGAGTTTTGGTATGTTGTGTTTTCATTTTTAATCTCAAAGTATTTTATAATTTCCCTTGTGTTTTCTTCTTTGACCCATTGGTTGTTAAAGACTGTGTTGTTTAATTTCCACATACTTGTGAATTTTCCAGATTTCCTTTTGTTGTTGATTTCTAGCTTTATTCCATTGTGGTCAGAGAAAATACTTTGTATGATTTCAATATTTTTAAATTTAGTGAGGCTTGTTTTATAGCCTAACGTGGTCTAACTTGGAGAATGTTCCATGTACACTTGAGAAGAATATGTATTCTGGCATTGCGTGGATATCTTTATATGTCTGTTAGGTCTAGCTGGTTTATAGTGTTTTCAAGTTTTCTATTTTCTTGCTGATCTTCAAGTATTCTATCCATTATTGAAAGCGAGGTGTTGAAATCTGCTATTATTACTAAATTGTGTATTTTTCCCTTCAATTTTGTCAGTCTTTGTTTCATGCATTTTCAGGCTCTGTTGGTTTGTTAGGTGTATATATGTTTATAATTGTTATATCTTCTTGATGGATTAACCCTTTAATAATAATATAATGACCTCTGTCTGTTGTAACAAGTTTTATGTTAAAGTCTATTTATATGATATTAGTATAGACATTCAAACTCTCTTTTGGTTATTATCTGCATGGAATATCTTTTCCCATCTTTTTATTTTCAACCTATTTTTGTCTTTGAATCTAACTCAAACTCTTGTAGACATCATAATAGTTGGATTATGTTTTTTATCTATTCTGCCAATCTCTGCCTTTTAATTGAAGAAGTTACATTCATATTTAATATAATTACCGACAAGGAAGGGTTTACTTCTCCTAGTTTCCTACTTGTTTTCTGTCTTTTATCTCTTTTATTCCTTAATTCCTTCATTACTGCTTTCTTTTGTGTTAAATACATATTTTCTAAGTATCATTTTAAATCTGTATCAATTTTTTTTACTACGTATTTTTGATTTATCTTCTTAATGATTGCTCTGGAGATTATAATTCATACATTAATTTATAAGAATCTGGTTTAGATTAATACCAAGTCAATTTCAATAATATACAAAAACGTTGCTCTTATTTAGCTCCATCCCCTTTTATTGTCATCACAAATTACATCTTGATACAGTGGATGCCCATTAACCTCAATTTATAATTATTACTTTATGCAGTTGTTTTTTAAATTATATAGGAAATAGAATTAAGAAAATACATTAATACTGTCTTTATAATTACTTAGGGAGATACATTTACCCATGTTCATTATTCCTTCCTGTGGATTCAAGTTACTGGCTAGTGTCATTTCAGCCTGAAGGTTCCCTTAGCATTTGCTACTGGGCAGCCCTCACTTCTTTCAGGGTCATCCCCATTCTCCACTTTCTCCACTTCTTCCATGTGTGCTCTAGAGTAGTTCCCAAAATTCCTTGAAGAGGGAAATAAATAGAGGCCTTTAACCAGTTTGCTGTTTGCCAGATTTGGGAGTATTAGGGAGATTGTTCCAGATGTTGATGACTTTTTAGTATGGTTCAAGAGATTGGGGGCAGGGTTAAAATCTTCATTTCTTCCTCTTACATCAATTTTTGACGTGTATTATGTTGCACTGCTTTCTTGTTTGGTTAGTTTTGGTGAAAAAAATTTGTAGATTTTTGCTTTTTTTTGTGCTCATTTTTTTGGTATGGGGGAGGGTAATTCTATGAGGACATTTGGAATTTTCAGAACCGTTTTGTTCATAATCAAAAGTGCACGAGCATTAAATGTTTCAAATCTCTTCAGCAGACTAGCCACAGAAATGCTGATACCACCGCATACATTTAGCAGTCTATCCTTGAGGTATAGAGCACGTTCCCACCCCTCCTCTACACATCCATGAGAAGTTTTTTGTGAGACTTCTTCTGGGGTAGAGTCAGTCAGCACCTGTAATCCCAGCCCTTTCGGAGGCCGAGGTGGGAGGGTTGCTTGAGGCCAGGAGTTCAAGACCAGCCTGGGCAACATGGTGAGACCCCATCTTTACAAAAATAAATAAATAAATAAATAAAAGGGTAAAAAGCAGTCGGTGCCTGCTCTCTGGCTGGCCCAGCAGAGAAATGATGTCACAGCGTCTCTCGGCATCTTCTTACAAAACTCTGTCCCTGAGATCAGGCCCCTTTCTCCAGGGGGTGAGACTTTCAGGCATGGGTCCGCCTGAGAGCTCCAAGAAGACATATGAGTTCTGCTGAGAAAAACCTAGGCATCCTCCATCAACCTCATGGGATTTTCTTATGAGGATTAAAGGAGAAAATAGATGTATTTTCCCGAAGTGCTTTTAAAGCAATAGCACACAACATAAGGTGTTGCTAATGTTTTGCATCAAGCCTCTATCAGCCTAAAAGCCCTTTAGGAAAAGCAATTAGTAGACAAACACCTAGAAGAAAGTTCTGTTCTGCCACCTACGACCTGGCAGAGAACAGGGTCCTCTGCGCACCTCATTCGCTATCCCCTAGGCCAGCTATGAAGCAGGTTAATTCTCGTTGGCAAACAGCCGCCCTTCTGGAATCCACGAAGAGTGTTGAGGGAACCCTGATGGAGACAGGAACTAGCTGCCAAGAACAGGAAAAGATGATTGGGTAAATCCTTGCCTTTACTTTGATCTGTGACAGAGAACTTTAAAAAAAAATCTGAGTTGTTTCTCCAGCTCCTTTTCTTTGTCCTTCCTATTTCTGTGGGTCCACTGGTTTCCAGTTATTATAGCTATTAAGTGAGCACCTCATCACTCACCACCTCTGCCCCTGTGACTACAGTCTGTGCACGCCTCTCTCCCCGACAGGAGGGATTCCTGGTCTAGAAAACTCCATCTTCCCAAGACGTGGCACTGAAGGAAACGAGGTGCACACATGCCCAGCAGACTCGGACAGAGGGCCTGGATTTTCACACCCTTGGCTCAGCCCTGGGAGCAGTGACCTGGGCTATTGCCCCACCACAGGAAGAGCTCTAAGCATGCAGGTAATTACGGTTTTTGTCCTCAGAAGGCCACAAATGACTGGAATCAGCGGCACTGATAATAAGAGAGAAAATGCAGAAATTGTTCATGCCTGCAATTAGGAGAACAGGTGGGCCTGCAGTTCTGATGCTGGAGCCCCGGGGAAGTCAGCTAGTCAGGAACTCGGCACAGAACCAGGCTGGAGGAGAGTGCAGAGGCCAGCAGTGTTCCAGAAGATGTGCTGCCTTCCGTCCCACCTGAGTTGTTACACAACATGCCCTTGAGTTGTCTGTCCGACACTGGAGCTGTTCACCCAGGTCCATCCACACTTTCCAGCCCCGAATGTCCCATGACAAATGGCATACAGAGATCAGACACCTCTTGTGCACTACACCCGACCCCCAACCCCTCAGCCCTGCCATCGCTGCAGCCACCGCGGCAGTGACCAGTTCACAGGGGCTCCAGCAAGCCTCACTCCAGCCTGCGATGTGTCACCTCTTGCTTTCTGCCCAGGGGACTGGACCTGTTTGGGACTAATGCGTTTGCAACCTGGAAACATGGGAAGCTGACACGGTTGGTGAGTGGGCACCAACAGAGAAATGCCTTCCCCCTTCTGTCCACGGGGCCGATGGCTTTGAGATGCATTTCATAAGCCGCCTCAGAAGTTCCTGCTGGAGGGAGCACTCCCGCCCTTGGCATTGACCAACCTGAGAATGTAGCCTTGTACTTGGTCTCCCTCCTCCCCTATTCTTCTCCCGCCTTCCTTCACTCTTGCTCCCTGGAATCTCATTTCCAAGTAAACCAACTACCTGCACAGGAGAGCTGCTTTCAGGGGACCCAGGCCAAGACACTTGTGCAAGAGGCTGGCTCCGTCCATAATCAATTAACAGAGTGGAGATTTCCAGTACACAGGTATTAAATTGTAGCTTTAGACATTAATCCCAACCATTGCCAGAATTAGCTCGAGCTGCCAGAAAAGTCAGGTGATGGTGTGCACAACGTCACCAACTTCTGGAAATGAAGATTGTAGGAGTGGCTATTATTTAAAAAATCATTTTACTTATTAAAACTTTCTCATTTTCCAAGGCACAGCAGTAGCTTTCACAAAAATTTGGTTGGTTTTGTTTTCTTTTCACCAACTGAAGCACACGGGTTAGAAGTACCATGGTAACATGATCAGCAAAGAGAAGGCAACCACTGAACACAAAACATCTCCTGATAGTGTTATGTGGCTGCAGTGAGCAGCTCTGAGAGACTGTGAACACAATTTAAATTTCTTTATAATTTTTTCCCCCTGATCAGGCATCACAAAAGGAATACACACAATGACATTGTTTTTGGCATTCAAAGAAGTGCCAGTGGACAAAACTGGAAAGGCCTTGTACCGGTGGCAACCGCAGACCATTGCTGGAGTGATTTTGGGTTAAAAAAAAAAAAAGACACAGGCCAGGCGCAGTGGCTCATGCCTGTAATCCCAGCACCTTGGGAAGCCAGGGTGGGAGGATTACTTGAGGCCAGGAGTTTGAGACCAGCCTAGGAAACACAGCAAGATCTCGTCTTCACAAAAAATAAAAATAAAAAAAATTAGCCAGGCGTGGTGGCACGCACCTGTAGTCCCAGCTACTTAGGAGGCTGAGGCAGGAGGATCACTTGAGGCCAGGAGTTTGAGGCTGCAATGAGCTAGGATGATGCCACCACTGCACTCCAGCCTGAGCAACAGAGTAAAACCCTGTCTCTTAAAAAAGAAAAAAAGAAAAAAGAAAGAAAGAAAGAAAAAAAGAAAAAGACACAAACCAGGAGGCTAAGGAACCAGCCTTCCCCAAGTCTATTCTGAAAGGCAAATAACTTAAGGAGAAAAAGACACGACAACAACAAATAAAACAACAAAACAAAACCCATTACAGTTTTGAGAGAAAAGGCAAAGTTGCTTGTCTCTCTTTCTCACTGATATACTTCCTCCAAACCATAGCCAAGAACCACAGCAGTGAGGAGGTCTGATTTGCAGAGCGGTGGAAAACGAGAACAGCAAATGCAGTGATGCATTCCTCATGGCTAGACAAGCCCAGGCTTGGATCAGATGGGACCAAATCCGCCCAGCGGTCACACTGCTGGCCAAGAGCTCACACAGCAACGCACTTGCCCGTATTCCGCACCTGCTCACTCTCCCCAGACCCCCTGCTCTCCTGCCCTGGGCAGTGACAGTCCTAGTTAATGTCATCCGTAACTGAGGAAAGGTGAGAAATCAAACTTCCTGTGAAACTATTTCTTTTCCTCCAAAGGTCACCATGAGAAGGAAGGGCGTGGGGGGACTTAGACCTGCAGTATTATTAGGGGTCTTTTCAAGTTATCTAAAATTAAAATGTAAATTTAGCAGATTCTTCTCATATTCTTCCCAATCCCATTGGTTCTAGTGAATAGTTAACTCCTTAGGAAGCGTCGGGTCCACCATCACACAAGTTAGGACTGGTCTGAAGCTGTCTGCAGGCAGCCTGGCTCCCTAGGGGAAGGTGGTGCGTCCGGGCGGCCACCCACGAGCAAGTCAGACACAGGTAAGAGAAGGAACAGCAGGGACCTTTGTCACTGAAGGGCTCAGTGTCTGCACAGCTGTTTCGGACGAGACACCGTCTTTCCTCTTACGTTCCTCACCTACCGGAAGCTGCGTTAGAAGCCCGTGCTTTTAAGGATTACGGGCCTTTCTTCGCCATCTCTGAGCATCCTTGTGTGACCTGGAGTCTGCTTGTATTTTATTCTATAAAAACAGGCAAAACAAATGTTAGTAACAGATCTTAGAAAGACGCCTGCCAGTCTCAAAACAAACAACCAAGAACTGAGGATATCTCCACTGGGGGAAAAACCATCACACAGCAGATTCTGAAATATTCCTCCCAGCCCCGGCGTCATCCAGAGCTGGTGTCGCCATGGAGACGTGCGCGGCGGCAGGGCCACACGGGATGGAGCCAGAGAGCACGGGCCGTGCGCGCCTTGCTACTCACAGCCCTCTGACGGCCAAACTAGCCCACGGCACGCGTGAGTCTGCGGGAGGCCGGGGCTCCACCACGAGAGGATCCCGAGACCTGGCCAGGCCCGTGCCCAGCGCGTCACCACAGCGAGGAAGAGGCCGTCTTACCCTTTGACCCTTAGCATCTGGTCGATGGTGTCTGGGAGTGGGGTGCCGAAGCTCTCCGGGAGAAACAGGGTGAGGATGGCGGTCAGGATGGTCAGGCTTCCCATCAGGATGTAGGGCAGGAAGCGGTCATAGGCCCCTGCGGCGAAGCAGACAGAGCCCAGCCCAGGTTGCGGTTAGACCTGGTCTCTCTCCGTCCCTTATGCTCCCAGGACTCCATAAGGGTCACCGTCCTTCTCAGCCTCGGCACCGCCCACAGACTGAGTCGCCAGACTGGAATCTGGTTTCGGAACCCAGAGCCGGCAGGGGGTGCCCGGGGGTCCAGCAGTGCCCTGAGGTGCAGGGCAGGAGCCGAGACACGAGGATCATTCCTATTTCCCAACGTTGGGTTTCCAAGGAACTCAAAGTACTGGGCCAGGGACAGGAATAACTCTGCCACCTCTGTAGATGTGTCACAGCCCGTTTGATTTGCCTGCAGGCCAGACAGGCCGTTTCTGCTTGTCAGATCTGTATGCTGTGTCCACAAAGCTCGCCGGGTACTCGGGGCAGGCGCCACCCTCCCCAGAGCCATACCGGCTGGGGACGCGCAGGGGACGGCAGTGCCGTGAGGATGTGGTTTGGGAAGAACAAACCGGGGCCCTGCTAGACAAAACGGCACGAGGCAGATCTTCACGCAACGTGAGCCCGCTGCGTGTCCTCCGGTGGGAATGATTCCCACCGCCATCCTCCCGAATGGACATCTCTCCCCTCCTGTTCCTTCTAAATGCTGATTCCGAGAAATTTCTCCAACTGAGCACATTGGCTCCCTAAGCTGCTGTGTAGTTTCTGAGGGTGAAGGACTTCGGTCTCTGGTGGAAGGCCTGGGACGGCCGAAACAGAAACAGAAACGAAACCTTCTAATTTTCTCATCGATGTCTGGCTAGTCTATGGGTTGTTTTCCATCTGAAAGAGACTGTCCCCCCGACAGTGCCCTCGGGGAGGAACCTGCCCAGCCACAGGTCCCGCACGACGGCTGCGTGTGCTTGTTTTCTTACGAACACGCTATCTCCACGCACACGAGAGCCTCCCCCCACCGCCCCGCATGCCCTGCCCACGGCTCTCACCAAGGTACACGAAGTAGGGAGACAGGATGCTGCCCAGGCGCGACGCCGTGGAGCTGACGCCCACGCCCATGTTTCTGACCACCGTGGGGTACAGCTCGGCCGTGTACACGTAGACCATAGAAAAGGCAGCCGTGACTCCGAACTTGCCCACCATCACCAGGGCCGTAGCCAGATAATACAAGTCTGGGGAGCAAAGGAAAGAAGGCAGGAGTGGGCACCAGCCCGGGGCACGCTGCCACTCAAAGGTCCATTTCGGTTTTGCTTGAGCAAACGTACTTTCTCCCCAATCTTTTTTTCGGGGCGGGGTGTGTGTCTATAACCTCCCGCTGTGGGACAGGACTGCAGCCGAGACGTCCCCCCACGCTGACACCTGGACGGAGGCAGGGCCCCGGCTGTCTGAGGACGTGCGTTTCCCGCAGCCTAGAGACCACCAGAGCACGCTCCCCGGCAGCCCACCCTGCTTTCCAGTCCAGACGTCATTCGAGACGTGTCTGCCCGGGAGTCGGCTGTCACCCCAGACCCTCACACCGCAGGCACTGTGGGATCAACTAATGGATTTTAGATGAATGGAGAATCCAATTCTAACTCATTTCATGTTTTTCATACTACTCAGACCTCAGAAAGCTCACAGAGCATCATGGGGATGATCCTCCCGTCTGTCCTTCTCCCTGTGACCGAGGGTCACTCTGAGCTCAGTGTGACCCGGCTACGTCATTTCTGGCTTGTTCTGCCACACACCCCCGGGGCTGTCCCTGTGCAGTGTGCCCAGCCTGAGAGGCCCAAGACCACCAGAGGCTCCCAAATCCGCGGGCACACTGGGGGCTCTGGGCACAGTGCCAGACGGGGGAGGCCCACTGGCTGTGCTGTAAAGTGTCAGCAGTGGCCCCCTCCCATCCGTCCGTGCCACACCAAGACAGTTTTAGAAATCAGGTCCTGCTCGTGGCCTGCCCTCTCTCCTAACCAGCTCCCTCTCTCTCCTCAGACGTGCCGCGTCGTTCCTGCTCAGGGTCACTGCCCGTGCTGTGTCTTCTTCCTGAAACGTTCTCCTAGACTTTTCCGTGGCTTTCTCTGTCACTTCATGTGTGTTTCCGCTGAACTGCTCCCGTTCAGACACTTAGTGACGACTTCGTGCAAACGAGCTCCCCGCTGCCCTTCGTTTTTATCCACAGAAGGCAGCGCGATCCGCACTATTTTAAGCATTTTATTTACTTGTTTGCTGTGGTCTTCTCGACCAGGGAGCAAGCGCTGCGAGGGCTGCGGCCCTGCCGACTTCCTTCCTCCGCACTGCGAGCACCAGGCGGAGCGCCTGCAGCGGGCACCGCGCAGCTATTGGCTGAAGGAACAAATAAGACAGGGCCAGGACGAAAGTAACGGGGATGGCTCTTTCTTCCCCCTTACTCTAGAGTGGGAAACAAAGATGAACACAGTGACTCGGGTATAGAGTAAAATTCACCCACAGCCCCAGTGTTGCTTCTCCCACGTCCCCAAAGCCCAGGCCATCAGGAGTGTTCTGGTCTCAAGCGGCACTTCCTCTTGGTTCTTAGGCCAAGTAAGCACTTGGGCAGGGGAGCTGTGACGGACTTGACTCTGTTCTCTTCATTAACTGGGGAAAACGGGCTGGTAGAGAGTGAGTGACTCCGTGAGGCCCAAGACCGCAGATGCACATGGTCCCTACCTGGGGGCACCAGCTGCACGAAGAGGAGGACGCTGCCACCCAGGAACAGGGCGGTGGCCATGGAATAGCGCCGGGGCAGGTGCCGCAGCAGCAGCCAGGCCAACACGTACGCCGGGACTTCAACCACTGCCGAAAGGAAGCAGTTCAAATAGATGTCCCCATGCAAGTTCGGAGTATCGAGGGAAAGCCCAAAGTAGCCCACTGAGATGGTCATCCTGAAACAGAGCGCAGAAGAAAGAAGCTGGAAACGCAGTCTCCACACCTCCGCCCACCTAAACAGCTTTCAAAATGCTCCACACCTCTCTTTGAGCAGAGAACAGGAAGGGGGCAGAGCCTTGACCCTGCATCTCACGTCACAGAACAAGGATAACGTCCCCCGGCCCACGGGGCAAGGGTGAACTCCGTGCTGGGCACTGCCAGAGCGTCCCACAGAGCAAGTGCCACAGCAGAAAAGCTTATGTAATTCAGACAGACTCACTTCGTTGAAAAAAATTCCTACCTGCCTTTTGGCTTTAAAAATACTAAGCCAAAGCACTTACTGAAGGCTGCTTCCCTGCCCTCCGAACCTCCCCAAACCCAGCAACTGCAGAAGGAGCTAGGGAATGCGTGAGAGGCGGATATCAAGTGAGGTGTGATAGGATTGGAGGATGAGACAAAACAAGGGACAGCATTTGGTTAAAGACTATCTGTGGCGCCCGGCCAGGCAGCGGCTGGTCAGAGGCAGCTGACACCAACCCCACCGGACCCACGGCGAAGAGAGGGAACTCCCGGCCCTGGGCCACGCTGTCCTGTGTCCGCACGCCTGCAATGCCCCTGGCCTGGGCCTGTCCCCAGTAGGCATTCTCTCTGCTGATGACGCACACTCTTTGGCAAACCGGATCTTTATGGATTAGAATGTTTTTGACTCTCTGGCAGGTTGAAAATGCAGCTGGTATGACGAAGAGAAAGAGTATGTACAGGAGTCCCTGGGAATCCCAGGGCAGGGGAGGAGTCTGGGCAAGCCGCAGCGGGTGATGCAGGGCAGCGGCACATGGTGCTGCAGGCTGCGTGCTGGCCCTGGCTTGGTGCAGACTCGGGGAGGGGCTCGGCCCTGAGGGATCCTGGGCCCTCCTTGGAGATGGGCAATGCACAAAACCCCCAGCACCCCACAGCCGGATGAGAGACAAGTCTGCCCTCCTCATCCACCTTGTCACATTCACCCGGCAGGCTCGGGAGTCACCCACAGTCCCCAGGGTCTGGCCGCTGAGCACATGCTACCTGGGTAACAGCTGTCCCTGGTAACTCACAGATCCTTTCTGACACACTGTGAGAAGGACCCTGGCGAGGACATCTAGGCCGTGGCCCTGACTCCGAATGTCCTAGAAGGAGTATGTCCCGCTTCCAGAAAGCACTTAGCAGCCTCTGCAGCCTAACGACATGGTGTCTTCACTCAGATTCTTCTTCTTCTTCTTTTTTTTTTTTTTTGAGACAGAGTCTTAACTCTGTTGCCCGAGCTAGAGTACTGTGGCATCAGCCTAGTTCACAGCTACTTCAAACTCCTGGGCTCAAGCGATCCTCCTGCCTCAGCCTCCCGAGTAGCTGGGACTACAGGCATGAGCCATCATGCCTGGCTAATTTTTTCCATATATATTTTTAACTGTCCAGATAATTTCTTTCTATTTTTAGTAGAGATGGGGTCTCGCTCTTGCTCAGGCTGATCTCGAACTCCTGAGCTCAAACGATCCTCCCGCCTCGGCCTCCCAGAGTGCTAGGATTACAGGCCACTCAGACCCTTCTTAGCTGCTGTCTGTGAATGGGCAGGACGGAGTAAGGGACAGGAACAACTAAACAAGGACCCAAAGGGAATGAGGATTCACCTTGGGACCTGGAGAGACCCCCCAGAGACCCCATATTTTCCCAGACAGCCTCCACAATAGTTTTCAGTTCCGTCACATTAAGAATTGTGACATGCCCATGTCCTCCATTCGTCCCAAGCCACACCCCTTTGACTTTCTGACGACACAGGCCTTCGGTCCTGCTCTGAGGCATGTCTGTGAGCGCGAGGCCCAGTGGTCACTTTCAGAGGCTTCGTCTGGAAGCCTCGGGCAGGTCTCACCCACGCACCACAGAATGATGGACATGATCGTGACGATCCGGATGTTCCGGGTCCTCAGCAGGTCCAGGATGCTGTGGGACGGCTGCTTCTTGGAGCTCAGGTCTTGTAACTGCGGGAACGATACGGTAAGGGCGCGGGAAGGAGGAGGTCAGAGACTCAGCGCACAACAGCTTTCTTCCTTGAAAAGAACGGTGAGTGCAGGGGCTGCGTTTGGGCTGCCGAAAGCTTCCCCGGCCCGTCAATAACCAATCAGAGTGAACAAGAGCGAGAAGGAAAAGCAGGTGGCTGGTCCCCACTATGGGGTGTGGTGGGGGCCTGAGCTGCCGGCTCCCCACGGCTCAGCCGTCCTGCCGGCGCCGGTTCCAGGGCGACCTCTGCACTTTCCTTCCCAGCCCGGCTCCCGCCCTCTGGGTCAGAGAGAGGAACTGGCTGTGGACTTTACTGATCTCATCTTTTTTTAAAAGTTAATGTTTTGAGTCCTTATACCAAGTAGTTACTGGTCCGCTTCCAGGGAGAAAATACTCAAATAGAAAAACAGGAAAATTGACCTGAGCTTCACCCACAGCAACTTCCTATGAAATTCGGCACAGCCAAGGCCGTTAATAAACCACACGTCCAAACACACTGATGTTGCTTTCTTAAGGCAACCCAGCTTGGCGCTTGCTGTTCCCGAGTTAGCAGGTTCAACATAAGGTCAACTTCGGACTTAAAGGATCCCCTGCAATAGCCTCAATTCCCCAGCGGTGCCAGTGGGGCTCGTGGGTTCACCCAGACTGACCCCTCACTCGAGAGCATCCACCGCCTGCCCCGGCCTTTGCACGACAGCCCTGGCCATGCGAGCCAGTGCCCATGGCTGCCGGGCGGCCCCTTCCCGGGACGCCAGCAGGGCTGTCCGTGGCCGCCCGCCTCTGCCGCCTGCAGCCCGTGGCCTCTTTCCCAAGCCCCGAGTGTCCCTAACATGCTGGCTGTGGCTGCTCCCACGGCCGGGGCCTGGTCTTCCCGTCAGGCCAGAGACACATCCCGGAACCACAGGAAGGAAGAGCAGGAGGAGAGGGAGCGAGAGGGAGCGGGAAGGAAGAGCAGGAGCCGGGAGTAGGCAGAGCTGAGCAACTGCTCGTGGTGCTGGGGACGGGGTTTGCAGGCCGGGCCGGGACAGGGAGGAGCTGAGCGTCCAGCAGGACCTGCACTGGGATGACGGGGACAGCTGGCCACGCAAGGGTGGGAAGAGACCGAACACCTCCGAATCCATCTGTGGTTTACGGCTCACAGTCTGGTCTTTCTAAGATGACAAACTGCCTTAGGCACAAGAAAGATGATTTCCCGAAATGCTGACTTTCTGAAAGGCCTATCGCTCATAAAAGGTGTTTATTAAAAATAATGGTGAAAACATAAGATTGTTTAGAAAGGAAGTTAATAAAGCAGGAAAACCTAAAACCCATGGGAAAAGCGAAAAGAGTCGGGCAGTTGTAACTTATTCTTCGACTTTGGGGCTGTACCAGGGCCTGCCGTGGGGGCAGCCGGGGCTCCCACAGGGAGGGGGCTCGGCTCTGGTGAGCGGAGGGCAGGGCTGGGCGCTGCTGCCCTCAAACCGCGGCCCCCCGGCCCCCCCACCACTCCCACCTGGGCTTACCTCACTCGGGTCAAAGATGGTGGAGGGGGCGGGCGTGCCATTGACCTTGGCTGCCCTGCGGATGATCACCTCGGCCTCTTCAAATCGTCCCTGAGAGATGAGCCATCGAGGGGACTCAGGGATGAACCTGGAAGCACAGGAGCACCCCGTGAGGCCCCCCCAGGAGCACCCCGTGAGGCCCCCCAGCAGCTGAGCAGCTGTGCACCTACGGCCCAACTGGACGGAGAAACGAGGTTCAGAACCAGCGAGGGGTCTGTGGAATGTTTGGTGCCCACAGGCCATTGGCACAGAGATGGTCGCACTTAGCAACAACCCCGAGTGTGAGCTCTTTCATGCACTGCAGGGCACAGAACCTGGAGGGCCCCACACACCCTGACGGGATCCCCACGCGGGCCACCTCCATTTCCAAAGAGTGGCGGTGCCCCCGGCGGGCTCTGGGGAGTCAGGGGCAGGGCGGGCTCCTCAAGCCCAGCTTCTGCGATGTCTTGGGCCAGCCCAGACCCCACTCCACCCGCTCCCTGTCCCCGGCATCCACAGGAGCTTCAGCCTGTGTTCTCCTCACCCCGATCTACCCGACAGATTTGCCAGACTCTGCCTAACACAGTATGTTGTCGAGGCGCCCGAGTGCTTTGAGTCTTGGTGGATGTTTCCTACCTCGCTGTGACCAGGTGCCTCCTGGTGGTGATGTGCTGCGTCCTCTCCCACTGTCCCCAAATGCTCTCTGCTCCACACCTGCGACCTCCTCCTCCCCACCTGCAAGGGCTGATTCCCACCTGGGCCTCTGCTGTGTTCCCTGCAGGTGCCGCACGGCCTCTGCCTTGGAGGCACAGGTGGGGCCCGGCCCCCACCACGCAGCCACCAAGGACCCTCACTGTGGGACCTTCCCTCCCCCCAGTGCCTGTGGCAGGAGCCTCAGCAACGCACAACCAGAGCCTGGGCCGGTGCTGCCTTGCCCTGGGGCTTGGGAACTTCCTGGAGGCCACGCTGGACCCGTCTGCTCACAGCTCCTTTTTCTTCTCCCTGTACTCACATCAACACAGCACCCGGCTGAGAACAAGTCTGTTGATGTCTCGGGCTGTTTTGTTTTGGTTCTTTTCAGTGCAGAGACGACATTCTGAAACCACTTATAAATAATCTACGCTTCCTGGCTCGGGCCGGGACCTGCGGGTTGCTGCTGCCCTCTAGCGTGGGCCAGGCAGACGCCACCCTGCGGGCGCCGCGGGCCGGGCCACACTCACCACCACAGCGCCACGCACAGCACCCCGGGCACCGTCAGCGCCAGCAGCAGCATCCGCCAGTCTCGGATGAAGTAGGCGAACAGCGGCAGCACCATGTAGCCGAACGCGTAGAATATGCAGACGCCCAGCGTGCAGAACACGATCCGGACGGACTTGCTGAGAATCTCAGTTCCTGTTCGAAACCGGAGGAGTCGAGTTAGCGTTTTAATCTGGGTTATTTCCTTATTAACCTTCTATGGCTATCATTTCCAACACACAGACAAGAAAACAACCAGAATTATCTCTAGGCTCCCAAGCCCCAGGAAGGGGAGGGGATTCTGAACCCAGTCTGGTCTCACCCACTCCCGGGGGCCCCTCACTGCGGCCCCTCAGGCCCCCTGGCAACAGCTCTCCGGTGAAAATCTCACTTCACTGAGCCGTGTGCCGACAATGCCGAACGAGGCCTCCTTTAATCCTCACATGAGGAAGAATTCATTAAAGCTGGAGTCATTACTAATGCCACCCATGCTGACTAATAGCCTTCAAGGAAGAAATATGCTCTTAAGCGTGAAAAGAAAAAAATAATCCTTTTAACAATACAACCCAAGGAACCCAAAGACCTTACTAACTGGAGTCAGACTCCTCTAAACAGTGACACTGGCAACCTTTCAGTGACATGCGGCTGGCAAAGGTCTGAGCCAAAGCCCTGCGGTGTGTGGTCTGAATATTTGCTCCCATCTGTAGATGCCAGCCGCAGTGCCCTGCAGACAGGGCCGTCTCTTCCCGGGCGCCTGCCAGCCGGCCCTTCTCACTCCAGCCTCCCGCGCTCCCAGCTACCTCAGTCCTGGGCAGCACCAGGCCCTTTTTAAAATGGATGATCTCTGCGGAGCCCTAGTGAAATGGCCACCAAAGTGCCACACCCTGGAGGCCAGAAAAGAGCTGGAAATCAGGAGTCAGGCTGTCACACTGCTGGGGACCCAAGGCTGGTCAGTTGTCTAGCTCAGTTTCCCTGCCTATAGACAGGGTTCGCCAGGACGCCGTGGCTGGTTTTGCTGGAGACCAGCTTCCCTCGAGGGACACCACAGCTGTCCCCAGAGAGGCAGGTGGTGGGATGACGGTGAGACACAGGGTTGAGTACTCAACTCCAACCTGACAGCCATACCCAGGACAAACGCTGCCACGTAGTTGGAGATCTGGCCCATGCCCACGAGGACAAACAGCACGATAAACATCTCAAAGTTCTTTGAGAAGACCTGCAGGAAGCTGAAGCCTGTCTGCATGCCCATGGTAGCAAACAGCACTTTCTTCCGACCAAACCTGGGAGGGAAGGAGAGTGACAGAGAATCAGCTGGAAAAAGGCAGCGGGAACAGGCTCCACCCAGAGGGGCCACCCCCAGATCCACTCGGGGAGGGGTGTGGACAGTGCCGCCAGGTGCCAGTCTTGTTCTCCCCAGGCCGTTACTCCCCAAGACGAATGTGCAGTCTGGGCACCGGGCCACCCCAAAAGCAGTGCCACGATTATGCTTAAATCCGGACATTTATAATATTTTTAAAAAAGAATTGGGTCGGGTGCGGTGGCTCACGCCTGCAAACCTAGCACTTTGGGAGGCCAAGGCATGGCCCAGGCTTCTTTAGCAGATAAACTGTAAGGCAGAGAAGGGATGGAAGGAAAATCTATAAAGTGGACTAAAAGACATCAAATATATATATATATTTTTGAGACAGAGTCTCACTCTGTTGCCCGGGCTAGAGTGCCGTGGCATCACCCTAGCTCACAGCAACCTCAAACTCCTGGTCTCGAGCAATCCTCCTGCCTCAGCCTCCCGAGTAGCTGGGACTACAGGCGTGCACCACCATGCCCAGCTAATTTTCTCTATATATTTTTAGTTGTCCAGCTAATTTCTTTCTATTTTTTTTTTTTTTTTTTTTTTTAGTAGAGAAGGGGTCTCGCTCTTGCTCAGGCTGGTCTTGACCTCCTGAGCTCAAACGATCCTTCCACCTCGGCCTCCCAGAGTGCTGGGATTACAGGCGGGAGCCACCGTGCCTGGCTTGAATCACATTTGAATCAAACCACCGCACTGCTGAACATGCAGCTGCACACTGAGCCGGGTGCAGGAACAGCACCAGGTCCACAAGGGACACAGCAAAGGCAGCTTTCCTGACGGGGGTGAGGGTGGGGAACGGAGCAGTCAGGGAAGGTCATCAACGGGACACGGAGAGGAGGAAAAACAGCTGTTGGCAATGACGGATGAAAAGTCCAGGGACCAGGCTTCCAGCGATACCCAGGCAGCGGTGGAGATCAACATCAGCCCTGTGATGACACCTTTCATCCACCAGTTTCTGGCAGGTGCGATGAGGGAGAGTCACAGGGGCCGGGGTGGCGTAGAAGAGGGACTGTGAGTCAGCTGTGTGGCCAGGAGGTGGTGGGGTGGGGGAGGGAGGCTCAGACTCGGAGAAGAGCCTCCCGCCGCGGCTGGAGTGGACAGGACACCTTCTCCTACGCACACGGTTCTCCCCAGTGTTCTCCATCCCAGAGAAGGGCATTGTTATTGATCCGGTTATGCAGGCCCGGAACCTTCCTCCCTCTCTTCTCACATCCCGTCCATCAGCAAGTCTGGATTTCGCCCCGACCCTTCCTCTCCCTCTCCGCCACCCTCAACCTAGGGGCACGGCCGTCCTACACGGCCACCGTGGTGGCCTCTTCATTGGTCTCTGCAGCCCCTCCTGCTTCCTTCAGAGGTTTCTCCAAAAGGTTTCAAACCATCTTTTAAAAAATACAAATCTGCTTGTCACACTCTCGGGTTTTGAGAACGGCCACATTAGATTACCAGCATCAGTAAGAAAAAAAAAAAAGAAAAGAAAAAATAATAAAAAGCCCTCAGTAGCTCCCGCTGCTCCTGGCTGCAGCGCAGACTCGTAATGGGGAACTCGAAGCCCTGCCGGCCCCTCTGCTCCTGCCCCTGCGACTGACTGCCCCCGGCCACCACGCTCTCCGCTCTCCCCCTCGGTGGACCTTTCCCGTCCTGCCTCCCGCCTCCCCTGAGTCTGGGCTTCGGCATGTGCTGTTCTCCCTGCTGGGACGCTCTCTCCTCTCCCCACCCCTTCAGCTCGCTGATTTCTACTCTCAGCGTCACCTTGTCGGGGTGTCTGACCCGCCCTGCTAGACGCTCCCTTCTCGCCCTGCCCCTCGGCATCACTCAACACGACCGAGGGTAAGGCCCAGCTCCTGGGCTAGCTGCTCCATCGTCTGCCCTGCGAGAACACACGTTCCCGGAGAGCAAGCACCTGGAACGGGAGTCCACACCAAACTTACTGGGTCCAAATCCTAACTCTGCCCCTTGCCAGCTGGTCACCCTGGGAAAGCCACTTGGGCAAGTGATTCAACCCCGTCCGTTTCACTTTTCCCATCTGAAAAATGGGAATTAGTTCCTACTTCACAGGGCTGTGAGGATTAAATTATGTTTTTTTAAAAATCTATATAGTACTTATGACAGCATCTGGTGCATGTTAGGTGCTATGCATTTGTTAAATAAGTATAAATAATCCATGCTGGTTACTAGGTTAACGATCTGGAGAAGTGGTGGCTTTTCCTCCAAAGAGGCAGGTGTCTCGGCTCAGCTAGAATCGCCGATCTGTGGTCTTGGTTCGTGCAACTCTTTAATGCTCACCGGTGACTGCAGGGTTTCTTTTCTTTTTTTAAAAAAAATCACTAGATGACACTCTGGGAAAGACAAATCTAGTGAGAAATGCACATATTTAAATGTTTCAAGAGGAAAGCCTTCTCGGACGCTAATCCAAAGACGGGAACATGCTGAATCGCCGAGCGGGGCCGCGGGCAGAACGTTCTCACCCTGAACGTCTCCACTGGAGGCCTCAGTCAGCCGGAGGACGCTGGGCCTGCCCTCTGCTGAGTGACCCACCGCCTGCCCGGCTGTCCCCACAGGCACCAGTGTGGCCCGGGACGTGCTGACGGCCTTTTTGACAGACCCAGAAGCTACAGAGTCGGGAGACACGATATAAGGAACCTTCTGAGAACGTCATGACAGCTACAGACCTTTCTCCAAAAACACGCTCACACACAGTCTCTAACGTTTTGTACATAACAACAAAGGTTTGGGATTCCTTAAGCCATTAACGGTGCTTGAGCTGAAAGCTCTGGAACCACACAGTGCCCTGCTTATGAGAAATGGGTGGAAGCGGCAGCCGGCAGACCCTTACCTGTCCGAGAGCTGCCCCGAGACGAACGAGCCCACCAGCACTCCCACGAAGAACATGGAGATCGTGAGGGGGGCCTTCCAGTCGTCCTCGCACACCAGGTTCCACTGTGAGAGGGGCGAAGGGCTGTATCACTCACTGCTTTTAAAAAGATTTTTAAATTTAAGGCTTCCTAGAGAATGAAACCGGAACGTCCTGCTTCCCCGCATGGTCTCGGTGAGTGAGCTCGTTCAGGCAGGCAGTGGCTCACCGGGGCAGTAAGGCGGAGAGCAGGCTCCGTCCACCCTGTTGTCACAGCTCTGTGGGCCTCACCGTCTCGCTTCCTCTTTGAGGAGGGGGCACAGGCAGGGGCAAGTGCTCTGCCCACATGTCAACCCCCAAGAAGGCAGGGCCGCTGGTGCTCGCTCCCAAAATCCTGAGCAGAGCCCAGGGCTGTGGAAGAGGCAGGTGCCCTCGCTCGGTGGGGTTCGCGCAAGAACGGCACAGGAGTGGTTCTGGAGCAGAGCTCTGGGGTCAAGGCCTCCAGCAAGGGACAGGCCAGGGGGCCCAGGCTGCACCGTCTGGACCTGTTCCTTCAGCTCTGCCCAGGCTCCCACTCTAGCCCAGCGACCCCTAGATCCTGCTTGTGCATTTAGAGCTGGAACCCCGATGCTACACGCCAATAATACTAGGCCCAACTGTAGCAGGAAGCTCTGAGCTGGGACTCAGGAAACTGGGTTTTGGCTTCTACTCTAAACGGTTGTCCAGCTTCAGACAAGCACTTCCCACCGATATTGTGCCTTAATTTCTCCATTTGTAAAACAGGGACTGGGGCAGGGAACAGGCCGTGCTGCTTGGGTTTCCAGCGCTCAGTGTGTGGTTCCATCTGCAGTTACCGTGGACAGGAAGGGTCTGTCGGGGAGGGGGGCATGGGAAGCAGCCAGACACTCAGACAGGAGGCTGCCCCAGCCCCAGAAGGAAGGAAAAAAGCCAAAACAAGAAACTTGGTGGTTCCCAGAAAAACATTTCCGAGAACAGAGAGATGGCACTAATTAAAAACCTTTGCAGGCTTCTCACATGAACAGCCACCCCATGGCACTCGGAGCCTTGGCGCCGGGCTGCTGGCCTGCCCTGCACAGAGCCCGCTGGCGCCCGACTAACGAGCAGGGCCAGGGAGAGTGTGTGGCTCCCTGGGACAAAGCAGTGACACAGGGAAAAGCAAGTCTGCTTCTCTGCCCTGCTGGCAAGGGTGTGCACACAGCCTCCGGGCACCCTCAGGCTGGACACAGAGAGCCCTGCAGCCAGGCGTGCTGCTGGGTCTCCACGTGGGACAGGCACCTGCCCGGGCTGAGAGTGGGCCGGCGACCTCCAGCCCTGCCCAGGGGAAGCCCAGACTGCAGGAGTCGGGAGTTTCAGAGCATCACAGACCGAGTGCTCGGCTGCCGCGGCCCCAGGTGGCCCCAGGTGGTGGCACCAGGCACCCCCTCTCCGGGAGGGGGCGAGTGCTCCTGGGGCAGACGCCATCCGCCATCCGCATGCGGCTGTCAGAGCCTCGAGTGCAGGGCGGGGGATGACAAAGCTGAGGGAATCGGTGATGGGTGCGGCCTTACAGCTGTGGCCACTCTTGAGGACGACGGGACCTATTTCCCAGCTAGCATGTATTACCTTTGTAGCCAAAAAGGTGAAAAAAAATGAACGAAGGGTCAGTAGCCGTTTCTCTGTAGGTCTATCATGAGGATTGGGGACCACCAGGGATGGGCTAGGCTAGAGACCCAGTGAGTTCTGGGGTTGCAGGGGACAGGGTGACTATAGTGCTCACCTTGTGAGAGTCACCAGAGCGTTTCTTGGGGTCCCTCTGCCCCACCCTCCCCACTTGGTTCAGCCTGTCCTTAGTCTAGGCAGGTGTGTGACCCCTTGGATGCACTGTGCCCTCCACCCTCCACCGACAGTCCTTGACAACTCTCGGGGCCTGGCGCTGGGCCCTCCAAAAGCAAACGTGCGTTAACACTTGTTTTCCACCAGCCTCAGGGGGGCTGTGAGTCAGGTCAGGAAACGTGACAGGTCTCAAACACGAACACAGGGCAGGCACGGATCGGGTCCCACCCAGCAGTCCAGCCACCCGCCTGCCAGCCACCAGGTGGACTGCACGGGCTCCAGGCACGGCCTGAGCCCTCCTTAGAAGGGGTGGGATGAGAAGCCCATGGAGTCCAGGCTAAGGACCCTCTGCCTGACGTGCTCACAAAGGAATCAGCCACAGCAACCTGAGAGAGGGGTGTTTCCACACTGAGCTCCGGGCTCCCCGGCTGCAGCTCATTGACTGACGCCTCCACTCGCACACGGGATGGGCTGCACCAGCCGATGACAACAGGCATCAATGTTAGAAGTGAACGCGTGGGGTTAAGGCTCAGGTCACAGGTCAAGCGTCGTTACCTCTCAGCGGGGTGAGCTGTGAAAGCAGGTCCAACCTGAGAAATACCTGGGAGCGACTCTGGCAAGAGGCCTGCACTTGGTTCTGATCAGAAACGTGCCTTCCAGGTGGTGGGGCTCCACAGGTGTACAGACGTACGTGCCAAGCGCTTCAGACTGCATACTTCAGACATACGCGGGTTTTATGTAACTTGTATCTTAGTAAAGCTGTTAAACTTTTTTAAAAGAGGGAGAATTGTGCCTCTTGTACCTCACACATAATTAGCACTGCATTTCGGTTATGGGAAGCTGAGAGACAACATGGCTCCCTGGGACTAAATGTTCTCACCTGTGAATTGGCTGGAAGGGAAAAGAAACAGGGCCTGTGCCCACAAGGCAGAAGTTCTCCCCCGAGATGCACCTGGCCTGACCGCAAACACTCAAAGGCTTGCGCACGCCGTGTGTTCCTACACACAGTTCCTCCTACTGCCTGCTACAATTAACGGGGAATCCTTGCCTCACGGTTGTCAGTGCAAAGAAAAGAGGTATTTGCTGTCACATCCCCCACAATGCCTGCAGTGCCCTGTACAGAGGGGAGGCTCAGGAGCTGTTTGGTACCCAGGTGAGTGAGTAAGTGGATAAAATATAAAGGCTGTCAACCTTCGACATCATAGTATCCTTTGGGCTTGGTCCTTGCCTGGCTGCCCAAAGTCTAGATGAACTCTAAACTTCAATCTCTAGAATAAATTTATTTTCTTTGTTCCCTGACCCCTTGCTTTGTGTCAACTGTCAGAACTCTGACCCAGGGTGACGGTTCTCAGCCAGCTAGAGAGGGACTCAATCTGACTGCTCATAGCCACATGGTGTCTACTATGATTTGTCACGTACAGGGGGCTGCAGGGCTCAGCAAGTGGCTTCTCTGACTTCCCGTAGGATGCAAAGGCAGGGATGAGGGTCCGCGCTTCCCAAGTGAGAGAAGTTAGCAAAGGCACAGACAGCAGCAAGGCACAAGCTCCAGGCCCCTCTGGTTGTTCCAGCCCAGACTCAGCCCTGGCCGCGCTCCCAGGTTGCTGTGGCTTTTCCTCCAGGCAGGTCTGTGGATACCAGTGGGGGCTCTCCCATTTTCCAGGACTATCTATCTACACCTGAGACAAGGCTGATAGAAAAGCTAGTCCAGGACAACAGGGAGTGAGTGGGAGTCCTGCTGAGGACTGGGCCAGGCGGCTCGGGGAAGCAGAGATGGGCAGGCAGCAAGGTGACACAGAGGAGCTAAAGGCCCAGACTCCTTGGTGCCAGCTTAGAAGTTTCTATGCTGGGCGCGGTGGCTCACACCTGTAATCCTGCCACTCTGGGAGGCTGAGGTGGGAGGATTGCTTGAGGTCTCATGCCAGCCTGAGCCAAGAGTGAGACCCCCATCTCTACTAAAAATAAAAAAATTAGCCAGGCGTGGTAGTGCACGCCTGTAGTCCCAGCTACTCGGGAGGCTGAGGCAGGAGGATCACTTGAACCCAGGAGTTTGAGGTTGCTGTGAGCTAGGCTGACACCATGGCACTCTAGCCCGGGAAACAGAGCGAGACTCTGTCTCAAAAAAAAAAAAAAAAAAGTTTCTAAAGGGACCTTTTTGCCTATACGTTGGGCTGAGCTATGGCGAAACCAAAAAGTGGGCAGCCTGGGCAACCTGAGAAACCACCCCGGTTCCCAGAGGTGGGGCCGTCCAGGCTGAGAAGCACTGCAGGAAGGGCTGGCTGACTCCCCAGCACCCGGGCATGACGGAGGGGCCAGCCTAGAAGCGTGTGGACCACCAAACTGTCCCCGGAACATGGAAGCACAAACCTCTTTCATCTCATAAGTAATGTCCCTTCCTTCTGCCAATCCCAGCATCTTGTTCCATATCCACACAGCACCAAGCCCCAGTTACCAGGGTGGGAAATCACATTTGCTTTACAATATTCCCGTCAATCCTTTTCGGCCACTCCCAAATTTCCCTTCTAAGAATTAAACCGTTGGTTTTTCTTCAGTTCTCAAATTTTAGCGATGATTTCTTAAATTATTCATTAACCCAGTCAATAAAAATTTTCCTGAGAACCTCCCTCTGAATCAATTGTGTTAGGAATTGAGGAAGTTGCAAAGATCTAAAGCTACCACATGTATATATTTTAACTTATATTATTAACTTATATTTAGTACTACATGTATATATTTTAACTTAAACAAAGGGAAAAGAAAACCAAACAGGAGACCTGAGAGTCAAGTCTTTGGCTGAACAATATGAATAGGAGGCCAGGTATAGTAGCTCATGCCTGTAATCCCAGTACTTTGGGAGGCTGAGATGGGAGAATCTCTTGAGGCCAGGAGTTCAAGACCAGCCTGGGCAACATAGCAAGACTCCTGCCTCTACAAAAAATTATTTAAAAAATTAGCCAGGCGTGGTGGCATGCGCCTGTAGTCCCAGCCACTCCAGAGGGCTGAACCAAGAGGATCACTTGAGCCCAGAAGTTTGAGGCTGCAGGGAGCTATGATTGTATCACAGTACTCTAGCCTGGTAGAGTGGGCCCCTATCTCAAAAAAAAAAAAAAAAAAAAAAAGAAGAAAGAAAGAAAGAAAGAGAAAAGAAAGAAAAGAAGAGAAAGCAAAGCAAAGAAAAATATGACTAGGAATTCAATACCACTGTACTTCCAAACACCTGTATGCACAATCTGGGGCGGAGGGCAGGCTTGCGGGTGTTAGCAGGCGAGAGACGAGCTAGCTGCAGTCAGGTCTGGGTTGAAAGAAAATGGGCCTGAGAAAAAGCCATCAGAATGTTGATGCAGCAGTTTGCAACAGTAACTGTTCTCCTGAGAGGGAAAAGTAGCTTTGAATTTTCAAAGTCAGACATTCCAGCACCCCGAAACAGAGCTAAGTAAAGTATTAATCTTGCCTCCCTGCAAAGACTGACAACCTGTAAGTAGGTGAAAGGGCAAACAACACTCACGAAACTGCTAAGACAGCTAAATAGATGATGGTCTGAATATAAAAAATGAGAAACTGACAGTGGCAGCACGGCAGGCTCAGACCCTCCGGCACGTGGCCTCTGGGAGTGAGTGCATTGACGCCACTCAGCGAAGACAAGATGGGGGCAGCCGGGCAGGAGCAAAGGGGATACTCAGGGGTCGGCGTAAGAACCCAGGAGATGCCATGAGCTGCTCTGACTTCACTGCCTTCCTCTTCTCTGAAGTCAGTAGAACTTGCCGGAACTCCCGTGTCATGTTCTCCTCCATGGCTCCTGCCTGCCGCCCCGGGGACAGCCTCCGCCTCGGTTCTCACCGCCTTCCAGGAAGGTAACAGATTCACTTTTGGGGCGAGAACCCAGGATTGGAGACAATGAAGGTTCCAGTTCTTTGTGCACCCATGGACCTGGGGCCCCCTCCCCTCAGTCCTCCCCCCGAGGACTCTGCCCTCCTGCTGGGCATCCTCTTGCTGTTGCACCCGGGCCTGCAGTTCTGTATTCTGCCGAGCTGAACTCCCCAGACTCACTGACAGGCCTCCTCCCTCAGGAAACCTCTAACCTGCGAACCCCTCACCCTGACATTCGGTGAACCTGGTGGCCCAGGGCCTATCCAGGAGAGCTCTGTCACTGCCCGGCTTCTCCAGGTCAGCTGAAACCCCCGGCAGTTACAGTGCCAGTATCTGAGTAAGACATAAAGTACAGGTGCCATTAACATCATGTCATACATCCAGCTCCAGCAGGCTCACCAGGGGACAGACAGAGCCCCCCAAAAGGAAAACCCAAGGGGCTGGGAAATGTGAAAGGCTCCCCCACTCCCTGTGAACTAAGGTTGTGTGCTTTAACTAAATCTGGACAACGACTTTGCCACAGAATACCTTAGAAAACGTCCCAGGTCAACAAGTCACCCTGAACAGATCTTCGGATGCATGGATCCGAAAAGACTGACCACTGACCGTGGGCAAAAGGCAACCAATTTCTTACAGGGCATGACCAGATTGTCATTTTGGTTTGAAGATGGGTGGGGGAAGGAGTAACTGGAGAAAAGGGGAAGAGGCAGTTTCATACACATGCTTCCTTTAAAAGTTTAGGAAGGAGGAGTATTTCCTCTTCTTCTCAACAGATGCCAAGAGACTGGAGGAAAAACGGTGACAGCCCCTCGGTCCAAGCCCTGGCTCGCCACTCCCAACTCCATCCAGAGGAAGTAATGACCCCTCAGGGCCTTGGGGTATCTCCCAGGGGCCACCAGGGCCTTCTAGGTTCCCTCGTCAAGGCGGCCACCAGAATGGGAGGCCGGACTGGTCTGCGCTGCGAGGGGCGCGCTCTGGCCGGACGCCGCCTCGCGAGGGGCTCCGAGCCCCCTGGCCGGGGGACACCCGTCACCCACCGGGGAGCCGTGTGTTGCGGGAGCCGAGGGACAGCACCCAGCGTGCACCTGGAGGTGGCGGGCACCCACCTCGGTCACGATGGTGGACAGGTAGACGTCCCGGCTGAACTCCCAGCCGTCCAGGCAGCGCTCCTGCTCCAGCTGCTCCAGGTCCACGTCGCGCCCCGGCTCCAGCCCGAGCGCCGAGAAGTTGGCGATGGCGGCGAGCCGGTAGCGGCGGCAGCTGTGGGGCACCCGGCGTCCGTCCTGCAGCCGCAGCGGGACACTGTGGTTGCGCCACGCGCCGCTCAGGTTCGCGGCGTCCGGCACCCGGCAGCGGTGCTCGGGGGTCGCGGCCAGGAACACGGCCGACATGCCGCTGAAGCCGTTGGGGACGATGCTGGCGCTGAGCAGGAAGAAGACGAGGCGCTGGAAGGGCCCCCACTCGCCCAGGAAGGCGGTCACCTCGTCGTAGTCCCGCATGCCGCCCTCTGCGGCGGGGCGCGGGGTCGCAGGAGCGCGGGCGCGGGCGCGGGCGCGGAGCGTTGTGCGCGTGCGCGTGCGCGGGGGCCGCCGCCGCCGCCCGGCCGAGCGCGAGGAGCCGAGCGAGGCCGCGCGCAGCGTCGGTCCCGGCTCCGCCGCCGCCGCCGCCGGCCTTAAGTAGGGGCGGGCCGGGTCGCGGGGCCTCCCGGCAGGGCGGCGCGGCGGGGCGGAGCTGGGCCGGCCGCCCCCGCGAGCACCTGGGGCCGGGCGGGGCCAAGCCCCGAGGGGGTGACGACGGCGGTGACGCCGGTGGCCTGGACTCCGCGGCCCAGCTCGGCCCTGCAGCGCGGCGCAGATGCAGGTGGGCAGGTGGCCGCTAAGCTCGGGGATCAGCGACGCCCCCCGCTTCCCACCACTTGCCCGGGGCTGAGACCGGCCCGGATCTCGAGACAGTTGACACCGCCCAGGCCTAAAAGAGTGACAGGGATTATTTTGAAACTGGGACTGTTAACTATCCCGGCAGAGACACTGGGAGCAATGACTTTAGATTCCAGTCCAGAAGCCCTTTTCGTATTTTGGTCTGTAACAAGCAATTTTGTTCAAGCGAATGTAAAAGTTTAACTTCAAGATTAATGATCCTACCCTAGGATTAGATGTTCCCTCTAATTACTTGTTTCTGCATAGAGTTTATTCAGGAGTTAACTGGTAAGAAAAAGAAATAGCAACTAGATGATTCTGAAGCAGCACTGTCCAATAGAATAAGGAGCTACATTTGTTATGTTAAATTTTCTAGTAACTATATTAATTTTTTTGGATTTAGGAAATAAAAATAGAAGACACCTAGTTTAATTTGAATTTCAGATAAAGAGAACAAATAATTTTTTAGTATTATGCCCCATGCAGGAATATGTGGAATTCAGATGTAACTGATTGTCCTGTATTTTATCTGGCAACGCTGCACACTAAAAAAGTAAAAAGAAAGGGTGAAATTAATTTGAATAAAATAGGTAATCTAGCATGCATCCATAACATTGTCATTTCACCATGAGACAAATACAGAAATTGTGGATATTTTACATTGTTATACAAAAATCATTGATCTTACCTTTTTTCCCCCCTCCATACTAAATCTTAAGAATCCAGTGTGTATTTTACAGCACATTTCAATTTGGACTACCACACTTTTTAAGTGCTCAGTAGTCACATGTAGCTACCGGCTGTCTTATTCGAGGACACCATTATAAGGCATTTAAAAATCTGGGCTAATCTGAGCAACACAGTGACCCATTTCTACAAAAAATACAAAAATTAGCTGCATGTGGAATCACCAGTAGTCCCAGCTACTCGGGAGGCTGAGGCAGGAGGATTGCTTGAGCCCAGGAGTTTGAGGCTGCAGTGAGCTGTGTTGATGTCACCGCGCTGTAGCTCCAGGAACAGAGCAAGACCTAGTCTCAAAAAAAAAAAAAAAAAAGAAAGAAAGAAAGAAAAGAGAAAGAAAAAAAATGGTTTGAGCTGCTAAATTCAACATTGAAAGATACTCCTTTTTTTACAATAATAGTGGTTTAGTGATAGAGAACTAAGTGTACCTTTAAAAAATACAATTTGTTGGATAAGAATATTTAACAGTCCTATATTCTACATTGAAAATAAAAATACAGACGGGGAAGCTAACCTTGCCAGCAGGTTTTACATAAGGAAATATAAACATTTCCATAAAACATAGAAGATTTTTTAAAGATACGATTAAAAGGTTATCATGGTATTGGTAATTTCTTTGTATTTACTGTTCACTATTCCTACTTCTTGAAGGATGGCTATGCCTTTAGCAATGTACTTAATCCTTTCTAACATGTTAAGTTACAATCCTTTTCTGGAACTAACTGAAAAAGAAAGCAAAGCTTCTTGAAAATAAACTTGGTTTTTGTATCCTAAAATATTATTTTAATATTTCAAAATAAATGAAAGCTTCTCTGAGAAGAATGTTGACCTGTGTCCAGACCAAACAAGGTGAAAAAGTCTTATTTTAACATTAAAGAATCAGAAACCCTCCTGAAATTGTATGAAAACAATTTGGTAAACTACCAAAGAAGCTACAGATCCTTAAGAAGAAAATAGAGAGTCTCTCTGAACCTACTCTGGTTCGGGGGTTACCTGATTCAAAAATAAAAATAAAAAAATAATTTTTTTAAGACAGCCACAGAAGCTGTGATTAAAAAAATAATTTAAAATTTTTTTAAAGAGAAGAAAATAAGCCATTTGTCATGGATGGCTTGTCCCCCTGCACAAAGCAAAGAGCAACCTGGGATGGTGCCATCCAGTTCCAGGTGGCACTGTGATTACTGTCTAATGTTATCATTATTTAAATCGCATCTTTTAAAAGAGAGAGAGAGAGAACTCAGAATCCGAATCAGTTACCTGAGGCCCTTTGTCCCTCAAGATTCTGAATGAGGATGTTCCTATTGTATATATAAGAGAACCTAAACTGATTTGTATGGCAGATAGCAGATTCAGGGTGGGAACTCTAGGTTAAATTGGTTCAAATGCTAGCAAATATGGTAGTTTGCCTTCAAGATGGTACCCAGTGATCTCTGCCTCCTGGGGTCGGTACCTCCCACTTTGTACTAGGGTTGGTCTGTGTGACCACAGCATACAGCAGACGTGGAAGCTTTCCATCCTGGGTATTCTCTCTCCTTTTCTCGTTCTCTTGCTCTAGGAGACACAGCTGCCATGTTGGGTAAGCAGCCCTGTGGGAGGCCCATGTGATATCCAGGAATGAAGTCTCCTGCCCGTGGTCACTGAGGAACTGAGGCCCACCAGCAAGCTTCAGTGAGCTTGGAAGCAGCTCCTCCAGCGTCAGTTGAGTCTTAAGATTGATTATGGCTTCCCCGCAACCTCATGAAAGTCTCTGAACCAGAACCACCCCACTAAGTGGCTTCCATATTCCTGACCCTCAGAAACTATGAGGAATAATGAATGTTTTTTTTTTTTTTTTTAATTTTGTTTTTTGAGACAAAGTCTCTCTCTGTTGCCCAGGCTAGAGGGCTAGAGTGCCGTGGAGTCAGCCTAGCTCACAGCAACCTCAAACTCCTGGGCTTAAGCAATCCTACTGCCTCAGCCTCCCGAGTACCTGGGACTGCAGGCATATGCCACCATGCCCGGCTAATTTTTTCTATATATGTTTTTAGTTGGCCAGATAATTTCTTTCTATTTTTAGTAGAGACGGGGGTCTCGCTCTTGCTCAGGCTGGTCTCGAACTCCTGACCTCGAGCGATCCACCCGCTTTGGCCTCCCAGAGTGCTAGGATTACAGGCGTGAGCCACCACGCCTGGCCTGTTTGTTGTTTTAAGCTGCTAAATTTGGGGGCATTATGTTACACAGCAATAGAGAACTAAGATACAAATGATTTGAATTAAATAATACATTGAGTTAATATCCAGAAGAACAAACATCTGTAATTCCTTGATTTGTTTTACCTTCTATTCCACAGAATAGAATTTTACAGAAGAACCTTATAATTGCTTGTGCAATGAGAGACAGTACCGTGTGTTGGTTAAGAGCTTAGCCTCTTGGTAGACAGTAGTAGAAAGACCAGTGTTCAATTGCTGCCTCCTTCACTTCCAAGCTTTTGAGTTTGGGCAAGTTTTTAAAGTTTTCTAAGCCTCAATTTCCTGGAATGGTAGTGCTTAGCTCAAGTGCCTAAAACACATTAAGAGCAAACTCAGCATTAGCTATAATTATTAGTTTTATTTTGATTATTGACTCTAAAGAAGTACCTTAAGAACTGTCTGTTCCCCATAGATTAGGTTATGTCTGGAGACCACGTGGGCTGGAGCAGTCAGCAGTTACTTGTCTGAGGAAGGGGAAGGAAGGCTCCAAAGAATGAACTCTTCCTTTGAGAAAAGAGTAGAAGGTCCAGGCTTAGTCCAATATTAAAGCTTCAGCATCAGAGTAGAAGATGATTCAGAGGGTCTGTCCAGCCCCTGCTGTTGATCCCACAGATTTGTGTATGGATTTTTATGGTAAGGAGATCTTGAATAAAATCTGAAATAGCTAATTTTTTGTCAAAATCTCTGCAAGGCGTTATTGGCCTTGGCCTCAGGGCCTCAGACTGTGACCCTAGAGTTGGAGGAAAGGGGTCTATACGCAACGCCTCCAGGGGCTTGTCCTCACCCAGTGCATACCCGCATTTGGGGCAGGGGGGAGCAGCCGCAGCCCAGTAGGGCTTGGCACAATCCTACTGGGTTTCACAGTAGAATGGCCAACAAAATCATATTTCTACTGTTATGTGATCCTGCATCATAACCCCAGTCTGCTTGGCCTGGAGGGAGAAGTCACAAAGAGGAGGGGGCCTTGAAACGTTCTGACGACTAGAAAAATAATTTCATCAAATACTCTGGACAATTGCTTAAGGCCTTAGATGTCAGGTTTTTCATTAGATAAATGTAACTTCCAATATGAAAACTCACAATCTGGCTCTAAGAGATACAGGACGGTTTTTGAATTCTATAGAAATAATTGTACATTGCCACAGATTTGACCATCCTGTTAGTGGCGGTAGAAATGTAAACTCATTCCCTTCAGAGTATACATGCATAAAATCAGATGTGAAATATGCTGCTTGCATTTTAAAGACTGGTTAGCACTTTCTAGAATACATGGAAAAGACATTCCTGAGGACCAATGTTAGAAATATGAGTATTCCCAAAAGACTTTTATGTCAATATATGAAATAGCAGGAAAGTTGGGTCAGTCATGTTACCTAGTTCTTCATTCATTCACCGAATGTGTGCACAGGCCGTGTGCCAAACACGGTTCTGGGCTCTGGGAAGTGAGGAAAGAAACAAGACGTCCGTTCTCATGGAGCTCCTGTTTTAGTTGGAGAATGGAGAGGCTGACAATAAACTTTTAAAAATAAGCACAAATTTCAGGGCCGGGCGCGGTGGCTCACTCCTGTAATCCTAGCCCTCTGGGAGGCCAAGGCCGGTGGATCGCTCGAGGTCAGGAGTTCGAGACCAGCCTGAGCGAGACCCTGTCTCTACTAAAAATAGAAATAAAAATTATCTGGCCAACTAAAAATATATAGACAAAAAAAATTAGCCGGGGATAGTGGCGCATGCCTGTAGTCTCAGCTACTCGGGAGGCTGAGGCAGGAGGATCGCTTAAGCCCAGGAGTTTGAGGTTGCTGTGAGCTAGGCTGACGCCAGGGCACTCACTCTAGCCCGGGCAACAGAGTGAGACTCTGTTTCAAAAAAAAAAAAACAAAAAAAACCCACAAATTTCAAATAGCGGTAAGTGCCAAGAAGAAATAAAAGAGGGTGAGGGTATAGAGTGACGGTCAGTGGATGGATACTTTGGATTGATCGGTGAGGGAACACTTTTCCGAGAAGGTGACACCTGAGCGGAGATGCAAGGGATGGGAAGGAACCTGTCATGAGGATCTGAGAAGCGAGTGTTCCCAGCAGAAGAGCAGCCAGTGCAAAGACCTCGAGGTGAGGAATGCGCTCGGGGTGCTAGCACAGCAGAGGCAAGACCAGCGTGACCGGGACACAGTGATCAAAGTGAGGAGGGTGGGAAATAAGTCAGAGAACTGGCAGGAGGCCAGCATGCTGTGTGGGGAGGCCAGATCATCTGGTACCTTGAGGACAGTGGAAGGGAGTTTGGATTTTCTTCTCGCTGAGAAGCTGTCCAAGTATTTTTAAGCAGAGAAGGGATCAGGTCTGGTTTCTAGCATAAAACTGGCTGCTGTATGGAGAATTGACGGTAGGACAGGAATGAAAGTTTGACTATTAGGAAGCTGGTGCAGTGTTGTAGGCAAGAACTTACAATGGCCTGAGTTAGAGTAGTATCTGTGGACGAGATAAATGGATGAAGGCAGAATATATTTTGGAAGCAAGAGGTGACATAGTTTACTATTGGATATGGGCATGAAGGAAGGAAATTAAGGATGACTCCTGCAGAGAGCAATGGCTCAGGCCCGTAATCCTAGCACTTTGGGAGACTGAGTAGTGGCACACACCTGTAGTCCCAGCTACTTGGGAGGCTAGGCAGGAGGATCGCTTGAGCCCAGGAGTTTGAGGTTGCAGTGAGCTAGGCTGACACCACTGTACTCTAGCAACAGAGTGAGACCCTGTCTCAAAAAAAAAAAAAAAAGAAAGAAAGAAAGAAAAACGGGTGACTCCTAGATTATTAGCCTAAGCAATTTGGTGTCTTTTCATGTCAGTTTTTGAAATAAGGAAATTTGGTGGGGAAAAATTTTTTAATTTTAATTGCTTGCTTTTTTTTTTTTTTGAGGCAGAGTCCCACTCTGTCACCCTGGCTAGAGTGCCGTGGCGTCAGCCTAGCTCACAGCAACCTCAAACTTCTGGGCTCAAGCGATCCTTCTGCCTCAGCCTCCCAAGTAGCTGGGACTACAGGCATGCGCCACCATGGCCGGCTAATTTTTTCTATATATTTTTAGTTGTTCAGCTAATTTCTTTCTAATTTTTAGTAGAGATGGGGTCTCACTCTTGCTCAGGCTGGTTTTGAACTCCTGAGCTCAAACAATCCATCCACCTCGGCCTCCCAGAGTGCTAGGATTACAGGCGTGAGCCACTGCGCCCGGCCTAATTTCTTGCTTTTTAAAAACTGTGGCAAAATATACATAACAAAATTTGCTGTTTTAATCATTTTTAATTGTACAGGTCAGTGGCATTAAGCATATTCACATTGTTGTGCAGCCATCACTGCTCCACCATCTATATCTCTAGGACTCTTATCATCCTGCAGAGCTAAGACTCTGTGCCTATTGAATAATAACTTCCCACTCTTCGCTCCCCTCAGCCCTGACAACCATTCTACTGCACAGTAGTCCCCATGAATTTGACCATTCTAGGAACCTCATGTGAGTGGAATCATACAGTATTAATAACTGTCCTTTTGTGACTTGCTTATTGCCACTTAGCATAATGTCTTCAAGGTTCAACCATGTTATAGCATGTGTCAGAATTTCTTTCCTTTTTTAAGACTGAATAGTCTTCCATTGCGTGTATATACTGCATTTTGATTGCCTATTCCTCCACTGATGGGCACCTGGGTTGCCTCCACATGTGGCTATTGTGAATAATGTTGCCATGGACACAGGTGTACAAGTATCTATTTGAATACCTTCTTTTAATTCTTCGGATCTATACCCAGAAGTGGAATTGCTGGATCATTTGATAATTTTATGTTTGGTATTTTGAGGAGCCGCCATACTGTTTTTCTTGGTAGCTGCAGCATTTTACGTTCCCACCAACAGTGTACGGGATTCCAATTCCTCCACATCCTCACAAACACTTGTTGTTTTCTGTTTTTTTGATGGTAGCTATCCTAGTGGGCGTGAAGTGGTAGTTCATTGTGGTTTGGGTTTATATTTTATATGTCCCTAATGATTAGTGATATTTAGCATCTTTTCATGTGTTTATTGACAATTTGTCTATTGACATATTTTCTTTCGAGAAATGTCTACTGAGTCTCTGTTCCTTTTTTTTTTTTTTTAAGAGTCAGGGTCTTACTCTGCCACCCAGGCTGCAGTACAGTGGCCTGATCCTAACTCACTGTCACCTCAAATTCCTGGGCTCAAGCTAATGTAGGGATAAGGCAGAAAAGGAGGGTCGAGGGAGCCTAAGTGCAGCCATCTGGACCAACACCAGACCCTACCCACCCTGGACAGGGACGTGGTCAGCAAGTCGCCTTGAGCCTGGGAGTTGAAGGTTGCAGCAAACTATGATGATGCCACTGCACTCTAGCCTGGGTGGGCATCTCAAAAAACAAAAACAAAAGAAAAACAAAAAAAGAAACCAAAAGAGAAGTTAAGAAATTTACCTGGTTTCTAGAGTTAGTACATGGAAGGTCCAAATTAGAACTCTGGTTTGTCTGCGTGATGGTTAATATTATATGTCAGCTTTACTGGGCCAAGGGGTGTCCAGATAGTGAGTAAAACGTTATTTCTGGGTATGTCTATGAGGATGTTTCCGGAATAGAGTCGCAAGCATTTGAATCAGTCCATTGAGTAAATAAGGTCTGCCCTCACCAGTGTGGGCAGACATCCTCCACGCCACTGAGAGCACACAGAGAACAAGACGGCAGAGACTGAGCCTGTAGTCCCAGCTACTCAGGAGGCCAAGGAGGGAGGACGGCTTGAGCCCAGGAGTGTGAGGCCAGCCTGGGCAACATGGCCAGGCTGAATTCTTTCATTCTCTCTCACCTTTCTTCAGCTGGGACATGCGTCTTCTCCTGCTTGTTCTTGGGCCTTCTGATTCTGGGATCAAACCCGTGCCCCTGCCGGCCTCCATCCTTCAGACTTGGACTGAACCACGCCGTTGGCTTGTCTGGTTCCTCAGCCTGCAGACAGCATGTCCTGGGACTTCAGAGCCTCTGTAATCACGTGAGCCAATTCACGTATAAGTCTCCCATTTATCTATATCTGTATCTATACCTCCTGTTGGTTCTGTTTCTCTGGAATGTGCTGACTGATACCCTCTTCATCTGCAGTTTGGCTTTCTGAGGTTTCAGTGACCCACAATCAACTGAAAATATGTGAGTACAGTACAGTAAGATGTTTTGACAGTGTCAATGGAAAAAAAGCCCAGAGCCACGCCCAAGAGGCCTTGAGCAAGTGGACTCGGTGTGGCTGGGTCACAGTTGGTTTTATACATTTCAGGGAGACAGGGGTTACAGGTAAAGTCATAAATCAATACGTGGGAGGCATACGTTGGTGTGGGCCATCTCGAAGGGGGGGGCGTTGCTTATAGGTTATAGGTGGGTTTAAAGATTCTTTGGTTTGTAACTGGTTAAAGACATGAAGCTTTGTCTAAAGGCTTGGAATGTTTTTAACATGGAGCTGTTTATCAGAGACAAGCCACAGACATATATTTGTCATGCAAATTGAGGAGCTGTAGGTCTGTCTTGCACACCCTTAGGCCTGTTGGTGGGTTACAAAGGGGAGCTGGTGGGCAAGGCCGTGCAAGGAGCTCAGTGAAGAGTTGGAACGGGAGTGTTAGACGAGAAGGATTAAATTTGCGGTGCTGGAGAAAGGTCATCTCAAGGCTCTCAAACCAGGCTTCAGATTTTTCCATGCCAACGCAGAGGCACTGGGTGACAGTTGACTCGGTCTTAGTTAAAAGGCCAAGAAGTGACTGGGTGATAGTTCAAATCCTCATAATTTTTTACAATCCATTCAGCAGTTTGTTAAACGTAGCCTTGGTGATAAGGTAATTTATCTGGGCAGAGCAAGGTTGGTGTGGTCTAAATCAGGGTAGAGGTGACGGCAGCTCAAGCAGAGTGAGAGGAAGGGGATCAGAACAGCCAGCGCTGGGTTGCAGAAAACGACTTTGACCTGGGCTTCGTCCCCCACGGAGGCCAGCCCCAGGGAGCACGGGAGCGTTCCCAGGAATAGGGAACACAGGGAAGCGCGTCTAGTGTGTGCAAAGCGTAGCAAGGCCTGGGCAGCCTGAAGAAAGCAATGGAGAAAGTAACAGGAGATGAAGTCAGAGAAGCAAAGGAGGGACATGCAGATAGAGTAGGGCCCTATAGGCTAGGTGACCGTTGTTGACCAAAATTAAGGCTGTTGAAGCAGAAATAATTTGATAAAGGTTTATTGAAAGCCAAATGTGAGGATCAACCTAGGAAAACACACCCACAAAGTTGGGAGTGTTCCGGAGGCTGTTACAAGTTGGAAGGCCTTTATAAGAAAGGTTAGGAGGTTGCAGGGAGTCCTCATACCACGGTTGTCCTTTTCCATTGGTGGGTACGATACAGAGGTTACGGTCATTGGATACAGACTGCAACATGGGCTAACATGTCTGTGTGCAAGACAGTCAGTGAAACTTTATGATTCAAAAGTAAATCAGCATCCTTTTCAGTGTCGGTAGGTTGTGCGTTGATGGGTACACTGACAATCTGATGAACTCATGGTAAGATCTTTACTCAGGGTCAGGATGTTGCCACGAATCACAACACCTTCCCAAGGTGGGTTAATTTGAAAGCCTGTTTACTTTTTCTTTTGTTGTTGTTGTTGTTGTTGTTGTTGTTTTTTTACCAGTATCATTTTTCTTTCTGAGAGCCTGTTTACTTTTAAAGTGACCTGTCAAATGTGAACTGTGGGTTGTCATTTCATCCTTTTGATCGCTTGAGACGAGGAGTTTGAGGTTGCAGTGAGCTATGATGATACCACTGCACTCTAGCCTGGGCAACAGAGCAAGACCTTGTCTCAAAAAAAAAAAAAAAAGAAAAAAACTATTGTGTGCAATGTATACTGTTCAGGTGAAAGCTACACTAAAAGCTTTGACTTCACCACTGTACAATTCATTCATATATCAAAAAACCACTTATACCCCCTACATCTATTGAAATGAAATAATAATTTGAATAGTAGAAATGTAGTGCACGTAAAGATTATAACCACAAAGGGAATCTGTATGGCACGACAAAAAACATTCCCCATTAGGGAACCAACTGAAAACATCATGAAGAAAATCAAGTCCAGGTTCCTCTTCAGAGACTTGTTGCAGCCAAGAAATAACACAGTATTTAGTCCAGATTATAGGCAAATAATGTAAAAACTCAAAAACGATGGTCAGGGCTAAAATCTAATTAACAGGTGTGCTGTTGTTTTCTCCTGAGACTAATTTTTCTCTCTACAGTCCCCCTTTACTGCCAAAGGGAAATCGTAGAGAGACCGATTTTATTTTTATTGTAAGTTTTAGTCTTCTTGTGCTGGCCTGATTGTTTGCATGAAGTGCAACAAGAATAGTGATTGGCCATAGAGGCTCCTTTTAAGGTGGCTTTGCTGGAACTTTTTTATAAGGAACGTCCGATTAGACTTTTAAAAGCCCCTCCAGGCTGGGAGGCCAAGCCAAGGATTCACCGCCAGACTGTGCGTTCAATAACAGTACAAATTGGTGGATTCCTCTCTTCTTGTGGTCCCCCAAACGTCTTGAAGTTCCTGGGTCTGTCAGAAGGTGACATTTAGGGGAACCATGCAGACAAGCTACCAGGCCAGTCTTTTCCCGAGTCTATTGGCTTTATAAGGTCAACTGCCATTTGACGATGCCTCCTGTACAATTTGCCAAATAAGTCTAATCATTTACTAGATCTATAATGTGAGACATACATTCTTTGATGCTTTCTAGGGGCCTAGCTGGAAAATCCCAAACTTAATTTTAAGCCAAAAATACTTAATTTAGCATTCAATCCCAGGGAAACTTGCCAAAAATGTCAAAAATTTCAAAACATGTGATCCAAACAGAATCACAGGTTAACTGTTATGTAATAATTATTCATTCAACCAGAGTAATCATCCAAAGACTTCAAAAGCAATACAAAAAGTTACATGGATATAAAAACCTTAAATTAACCCTTTTAAAGCTCAGTTTTCCTAAGTAATCAAAACCTAATAAAGACAATGTAGAAATCATCTTGATAAAAAGAAATTCCAGAAAGAAATACATTTCAGAATGAAAAATCAAAACCTCTTGCAATTTTATTAAGAGCATATCAATACTTTAAGAAAACCTTGTTGTTCTAACATAGGGGATGATAGTTTTTAGTTTTATATTCATGTATTTTTAATATCAAAGCTCAATCTTTAGAAAGACATAAATAATTTCCTTTTAATTATAGCTAACTTAATCACATGTGAAATTTCTTTCATGACTTTTCTTTTCACAAATCTTATTATGATTTGCACAGGCCGCTTATGACAGGCTTGGACTCTGTGTTTTGCCCTCCTCTTCCTCTTTCCTGTCATTTGGATGAGACTTCCTCTTTCTTAAATAACAAGACATTTTACTTTAGGATAAAAATTTGCTCTACAAGATTCTCATACGAAATTATTCTCTTGTCTTTTGAACCTTGCTAGCCACAGGTACCTTTCATATTTATAACTGTCTTCACGGATCTCTCCTACTTACTGTTACTCTGGTTCCTTTCTATCTTGTTCTATATTTTGAAACAGCCTTTAAATAACCTCCATATGAGACAAAATTATTCTTTTTCTCAATAAAGAACACATTTGTATGCTTGTCTTATAATTTTTCTTTTCCTTTTGTTAAAAAAAATTTATTTTAAATTATTATAGGCCGGGCACGGTGGCTCACGCCTATAATCCTAGCACTCTGGGAGGCCGAGGCAGGTGGATCGCTCGAGGTCAGGAGTTCGAGAGCCTGAGCAAGAGCAAGACCCCATCTCTACTAAAAACAGAAAGAAATTATATGGACAGCTAAAAATATATATAGAAAAAATTAACCAGGCATGGTGGCGCATGCCTGTAGTCCCAGCTACTCGGGAGGCTGAGGCAGAAGGATCGCTTGAGCCCAGGAGTTTGAGGTTGCTGTGAGCTAGGCTGATGCCACGGCACTCTAGCCTGGGCAACAGAGTGAGACTGTCTCAAAAAAAAAAATCATTATAGGTGCATAATAGCTGTATGTATTTATGGGGTACGTGTGACGTTCTGATAGAGGCACACAATGTGTAACAACAATCAAATCAGGGTAGTCAGGATGTCCATCACCTCAGGCATTTATCATTTCTTTGTGTTAGGAACATTCCAGTTCCACTCTTTTAGTCATTTCAAAGTATACCCTAACTTACTGTTGACTGTAGTCACTTTGTTGTGCTGTCACATATTGTTCATCTGTCTGACTACCTGTTATTTTTGCACCCATTAACCATCCCCACTGTATCTCCCCCTTCCCAGCCTCTGGTAACCGTCGTTCTACTCTCTATCTGCATGAGATCAATTATGGTTTATTGTCAGCTACCACATGTGACTGAGAACAGGTGAATTTGCTTTTCTGTCCCTGGCTTATTTCACTTAACGTAATCTTGTCCAGTTCTATCCATGTTGCTGCAAATGGCAGGATTTCATTCCTTTTTGTGACTGAATAATATTCTATTTATATATGTAGCACATTCTCTTTATCTGTTCGTCCACTGAAGGACACTTCGGTGGATCCCAAATCCTGGCTGTTGTGAACAGTGCTGCAGTAAACATGGGAGAGCTGAGCTCTTCGCAGGGTACTGAGCAAGGTGCTCATGGACCAGAGATGATTATGCTTTATGCAGCCTGCTGGCTGAGCAAAACGTTAGAAAGTGTGGGGATTTTCCTATGACAGTGCCACACATCGTGGGTGTCATATCCTGATACCTCCGACAGTTTTGATTTCCTGAAAGCCGTTTGGCTGGTGGGAGTGAGTATCTCTTATCTTTGGAGCAAGAATGCCTTTATGCGATCAAAAAGGAGAAAGCTAAGGAAAGGTTGTCTTGCCTCAGACCTCTGGGGAAACAACTGACAAAGCTCCTATTTTACTCTGCCCTAGAATTCAACAGAACTGCTGCTTTGCATTCAGAGCAGTCACTCTTGTTCTGAGAGAGTCATTGTACCTCCTAGCAAAGGATACCAGCTTCAATAAACCAGAACTCTGATCAAGAAGAGAGGTTCGTTGGTTCCGGAAGGAGCTTGTCTGAGGGACCCAGAAGGGGCATCTGAGTTTGGGAATGCAACTGGTTTGTTGCTGGTACCTGCGTGAAGGTTGGAAGCTGTACTGGGTGGTCCAGGGAGGTCATTGCTGAATCCCATGGCTGTACCAGTCTGTCCACTGAAATTAAGGCTGTTGATGCAGAAATAATTTGATAAAGGTGTATTGGATGTCTAATGTGAGGATTGACCCAGGAAAACACACCAACACAATTGGGAGTGTTCCGGAGTCTGTTACAAGTTGGAAGGCTTTTATAAGAAAGTTTAGGAGGTTGGGGGAACTCCTCATACCACGGTTGTCCTTTTTCATTGGTGGGTACAATACAGAGGTTGTAATTATTGGATACGGACTGCAACGTGGGCTAACATGTCTATGTGCAAGACAGTCAGTGAAACTTTATGATTCAAAAATAAATGAGCGGCCAGGCGCGGTGCCTGACGCCTGTAATCCTAGCACTCTGGGAGGCCGAGGTGGGAGGATCGTTTGAGCTCAGGAGTTGAAGATCAGCTTGAGCAAGAGCCAGACCCCGTCTCTACTAAAATAGAAAGAAATTATATGGACAACTAAAATATATATAGAAAAAATCAGCTGGGGATGGTGGTGCATGCCTGTAGTCCCAGCTACTTGGGAGGCTGAGGCAGGAGGATCGCTTGAGCCCAGGAGTTTGAGGTTGCTGTGAGCTAGGCTGATGCCACGGCACTCTAGCCCAGGCAACAGAGTGAGACTGTCTCAAAAAAAAAAAAAAAAAAAAGAAGAAGCCTTATTTTTCTTTTCAAAGGTAGGTGATGGTCTTTGAGACCCGAGTCTGCTGGCCTCCTGTTTGCCAGAAAATTAATAAACTTTTCTTTTTTGTCCCTTACACCACTTGTTCTTTGTTTTCACTGATTTGGCCTCAGTGACAAATACCAGCTTTCGGTAATAGGAAGGGCATTAGATTGAACCAGTATTATAGTTTGCCCCAAAGACTAAGGTGGATTGAGAAAGTGGCAAGAAGCTGATTATAATTATTGAGCATGGAGTTTAAGCTGGACAAGAAGTGGGGTGGTGACATGAGTAAGACGAAAGATAAAGAAATGTCTGCCTTTGTCAGGCATGGTGCTAAATACGGTACGCGCATTATCTTGTGTAATTCCCACCCAGTGGGACTGCTGTTCTCCCCCTTTACAGATGCAGAGGCTGAGTTTTAGGAAGACTGTAACTTGCTCAAGGTGACACGGCTGATGCTAAGTGACAGACCAACATTAGGTCCAAGAACACTTGTCCACAAAGGCTAGGTACTCAACACTATTTGCTTTAACTGGAGGATTAGTTAATTTAAAAATTGGTGCATATGTAGAAAGGATGATCATTTTGTCCAATATATTTTTGTTAATAGTTTTCCTTGGGCCGGGCCTGGTGGCTCATGCCTGTAATCCTAGCACTCTGGGAGGCCAAGGCAGGAGGATCACTTGCGGTCAGGAGTTTGAGACCAGCCTCAGCAAGAGTGAGACCCCGTCTCTACTAAAAATAGAAAGAAATTAGCCAAACAACTAAAAATAGAAAAAAATAGCCGGGTGTGGTGGCGCACGCCTGTAGTCCCAGGTACTCAGGAGGCTGAGGCAGGAGGATCACTTGAGCCCAGGAGTTTGAGGTTGCTGTGAGCTAGGCTGACTCCACAGCACTCTAGCCCCGGGCAACAGAGCAACACTCTGTCTCAAAAAAAAAAAAAAGTATTCGTTGTATTAATTTTAAGGTTTTTTTTTTTGATGTATGGAATTCTTTAAAAGTTTATAGTAAAATCTATTTATCTTATCTTTAAGTCCCTATTCATCCTAAGATTAAATAAGCACCTATATTTTCTTCTAGCTTTTCATTTATTTCTGTATTTATTACATTTGATTCTTTTTTCTTTTTGAGATGGGGTCTTGCTCTGTTGTCCAGGTTAGAGTGCAATGATATCATAGCTCACTGCAGTCTCAGGCTCCTAAGGTGCTGGGACTACAGGTGCACCCCCCGCCACCCCCTCCCAGCTAATTCTTAAATTTTTTTTAGATATGGGGTCTTGCTATGTTACTCATACTGGTCTTTGACACCTGACCTCAAGCCATCCTCCCACCTCAGCCTCCTAAAGTGCTAGGATCACGAGTGTGAGACACTGTGCCCAGCCTTCTGTTTGACTCCTTAATTGACCACAAATTAATTTGTTATGTGATTAATGGTGAGATGCTATCCCTCCGTTTTTCAATGTTTACCAGTTTTCTGGCTTTTCGGTCTTCAATAATGTATCAGTTTACTGATATTTCGTAATCCACCTTTATCCTATGTTACAATTTTACAAATACTTAGGTCTGTTTCTGGGCTACCTCTTCCATTTCATTGATTTATCTTCCCTGTATTTTTATATATGTGAGAGAACATTTCTGCTTATCACTGTTCATTTTTAGAAGCTTCCTAGACATATCGCATATTTGTTCTTTCAGGTGCCCTTGAGACAAGAAAAATAGTGTAACAAAGGGAATGGCCTGGACAAAATGGCAAAAATATTTTCTGTCTCTTTAAAACATCCTCCACTCCTTTTTGGGAGCTGAACCCTGCATCCCTGCCTCAGGCCAGCGCTGGGAGGGCAGGTCAGTCTTCTGTTTGTTTGTGCAAGAGGAGATGGCCCAGCCAGATGTGGGAAAGGGAGAGCCGGCAGAGGTCACCAGACAGACTGTCTTCAGTGTGATCAGAATCATCGACTGTAGTTGAGCAAGAATTGCCTGAAGCTGAGAGCCCATCCTTTGAAAGCTCTGTATTTGAGCGAATGTCCAGGGAAATTCGGATATTAAGATAAGAAGGGCTACCATATTTCCACCTTTGCCGGCAAAGTAATAAAACTTCTCTTTCCTCCTCCCCAAATCACTTGTCCTCATTCTTCAGATTCAGCCTCGTGGACAAGTGCCCAGTTTTCGGTGACACTAGCTCAGAGCAGTCTCAGCTGTGTGAGGCATGAAAAACTTATCAGGCCTAAAGAGACAAGAGCACAGGACTCAGTCAGCACAACCCCCCCCCCCCCACCTCCCGTGCCTGGGCACAATTGCTTAAAGTTATTTTGTTCCAGACCAGCTGCCTCACCTGGAGTTTGTGCTACAAAGAACAATCAATAGTTCATTCTTTTAACGTAAATGTTACTGAAAACTTAGCACTTGTCCATGAGGCTTAGGAAGAATGAGGATAGGCGGTTTGAGGAGGAAGGAAAGAGTTTATTTTGCCAGCAAAGGAGGAAAAATGCTAGACCTCGTCTCAAAATCCAAATTCCCCCGCCCCCACCGTTCACAGAAATACAGAGCTTTCAAAGGATGGGCTCTCAGCTTCAGGCAATTTTTGCTCAACTACAGTTGAAGATTCTGATCATCCCATCTCTGCTGAAGACAGTCTCTGACCTCCACCCAGGCCCAGGCTCTCCCTTGACTGTGTGGCTGGGCCGTCTCCTCTTGCACAAACAAACAGAAGACTGACCTGCCCTCCCAGCGCTGGCCTGAGGCAGGGATGCAGGGGTCAGCTCCCAGAAAGGAGTGGGAGATGTTTTAAAGAGACAGAAAATACTTTTGCCATTTCTTCCAGGCCATTCCCTTTGTTACATAAATTCTTGGTAAATAACTCAGGAACTGCCTCTTCTTCCCTTAACAATCCTAGGCTATATTCAGGGCTGCTGGAATCTATGCTCAAGCTTGGCCCAAATAAACTCTGTACTTACATTAACTATAACTCAGCTTCTTCCTTTTGGGCTGACATCCTTTAGAATTATTTTTTAAGCTCTTAAATCTTAGTGAAATATTAATTTAAATTTATAAAGGAAAAATAAAAAATCTTAGGACCCCCCCCCCAACTTCATTATACCAAAAGGAACAGCCTGACCCAAAACTGAGTCACCCAAGCACTGCCATCCCCTCCCTAGTGAGGTACAGGGGTCCTCTTAGGAAATGAAGGGGCTGAGAAATGACTAAACACATTGGTTTTTTTGTTTTTTTTTTTTTGTTTTTGGTTTGTGTGTTTTTGTTTTTTGGTGGACAGGGGAGGGGAGGGGAAAAAGGAAGCCTGGCTGCCAAGGTGGCCTTGTTACACAGAGAAGCCTCAGGATCACAGCCCTCAGGGAAAGGTTTTCATTCAGACCTTTAAGGGTTTCAGACTCTCAGGACACCTCCCAGACCAAACAAGCAGGGCCTGACGCCCATATCAGAGATTGTCTCCAGATGCAAATCTCCCGCCCAGCCGCCCCCTGCGTTACTCCTGCTTGCCTGCGGCTATCTCACAATATGTCAAAGAAATGTTTTTTGGGGGTAAAATATTTCTTATTTCCGTCAGGCCTAAAAATCACCCCAAGATGTATGGCCCCTATAAAATGAGGGCATGTCAGTTATAACATTAGGAGGACCATAGCTTGTTTTTTTTTTTTTTTTTTTTTTTTTGAGACAGAGTCTGGCTTGCTTGGTCCCCTGGCTAGAGTGCAGTCATCGTAGCTGACGGCAACCTCGAGTGATCCTCCTGCCTCGTCCTCTCCAGTGGCTGGGGCTGCAGGCGGCCTGGTGCCCGGCAGGTAGGCGGAAAGGTGAGCTAGCCAGGCCCCAATGGGGAGACGAAGACAGCTGGGGCTGTCCACCTGCACTCCCAGTGACAAAGCACAGCCTATTTTAAGATATTCTATGGGTTTTAAGATAGCAGTCAAAAAAGTAGAATCAGTAAAATGTACGTTAGAAATATGATGACACAGAGAAAAAATTCTGAGTTAATCAGAAAAGTTCAAGATAAGGATCTTGAAATAATGACAGGTTATCAAGATGTTGCGTCAAAGTGTCCTTTGAGATACAACATAACGAAAATTTGCATTTGATGATAATTATTTTTAGGAGATGAGGTCACCAAGCAGTATATCAAAAACTAGCACCTCCCTTTGTTAGGTTTGTTCCCCGAGAACCCGGAAAGTCTTTGTAGGATGTAACACTTACACAGTGGTCATAAAACCTGTGAAACGAAAGCCGAAAGCCGCTTCCCCCTGGTAAGGACAAAGCTCCCCCCATCTCTGCAGGTGCTGCTCACTCCCCGGGGGCGGGGGCGGGGGCGGGGATGGGAACCTCTATAAAATCCCAGGCTGTCCCCTCCCTCCCAGTGACTGGTGGACGCTCTTTGGCCTCCACCCATCTGCACCCAGCTGCTCAAAATAAACAGCATTTTGCGACACCTCAGGTTTCGTGTTTCCCCCTTGGCTCTGGACCTAACACCTATTTCTAGGAGCGTGTGGAGCACTGGATGTATTCTGCCGGTCGGTGGCTTGTCACTTTCATTGAAAAGGAAGCCACTTTCAATCATGCTGCCCCCAAGTCTCCAGGAGTGATTTTCTGCTACGTAATCGAGCGAGACACACCGCTGACGTTCATCTTCTGAGCTTATGGTAAGATGTTACCCCTTAGTGGCTTTGATCTTTTACGCTGCATATTCATGGCACCGAGGTTCCAATATTGCTGACCGGACACGTACCTGGTTCCAGAGGACGCAGCTGAGCTGTGCTCGGGAAGGTGTGCACTCGGGAAAAGAACAGTGGTGAAAGGCTCTCCAGATTGCCGGCTTCGACAGCCTCCTTCCTCATGCTCACCATCTTGGCTGTGGGCATATAAACTGTCTCACTAGTTTAACCACTTTGTGCAGTTTTCCTGATTTTCTGTTTACCAGCAAAATATATCTTAAGCCAGTTTTAGGAAACAAGAGGCTTAGTCAGGTGCCGAACAAAAGCACAGCACACGGGGACCGTTCAACAGGCTGCAAGATGCAGCTGGGACGCCATGGCTCTTCTTGAAGGCAGATAGGCCAGGTGAGCCAGGCTACTCGATCTCTTGCTGTATTTCACCTATAAGATATTAACACTATTAGTATCTTCCATTGTGATATAATATGAAATATGTATATTTGGAAGCTGGGCACGGTGGCTCATGCCTGTAATCCCAGTATTTTGGGAGGCAGAGGCAGAAGGATCGCTTGAGGCTGGAAGTTTGAGACCAGCCTGGGCAACATACTGAGATCCCGTCTCTACAAAAAAATACCAGAGTTATCCAGGTGTGGTGGTGCCGTGCCTGTAGCCCCAGCTACTCGGGAGGCTGAGTGGGGAGGATCGCTTGAGCCCAGGAATTCAAGGCTGCAGTGAGCTGTGATGGTGCCACTGCACTCCAGCCTGGGTCACAGAGTGAGATGCTGTCTCAAAAAAAAAAAAAAAAAAGACGGAAGAAAAGGAAAAAGAAAATATGTATATTTGGTCTTTGTCCTAGTTCCTGTCATAGAGCTCCCCAAACCCCTGGAATTTCCTGAGTAACAGGAGTATCTTCTGTTATTCATAACGAGGCTCTTTGATAACTTGTGAGTTTGTGCTAGAGATTACTTAGTGTGGTTTCCCGAAACATCCTCAGGAAGGGGCTGGCCACCTGAAAGACCAGGTAATTAGAGGATTAGAGGGTTGAAAGTTTCAGCCCACGCCCTGACCTCTGGGAGGGGGAAGGGACTGGAGATCTGGGTCAAACTCTTGAACCACAAGATTTGATTAGCTTCTGAGTTAGTGAGAGCGTCCACCAGCCGGGAGGGGGGTGCACCTGAACTTGACGGCACAGAAGCTCTTGTACTCGGGACCCTTCGAGACTGCGACCAGTGTCCTCTTCGTCCGGCTGTTCATCTGTATCCTCTGTAGTAAACCGGCAAACGTAAATGTTTCCCTGAGTTCTGTGAGCCATCCTAGCAACGTAATTGAACGCGAAGAGAGAGTTGTGGAAACCCCGGTTTGTAGCTGTGTCAACAGAAAAAAAAAAAAAGCCAAACTCTGTAAAATAATTTTAAAGAGATTTATTCTGAGCCAAATTTGAGGATCATGACCCGGGGCCACGCCCAAGAGGCCTTGAGCAGGTGGACTCAGTGTGGCTGGGTCACAGTTTGGTTTTATACATTTCAGGGAGACGGGGGTTACAGGTGAAGTCATAAGTCAATACGCAGGAGGCAGACACTGGTTTGGCCCAAAAAGGTGGGCCATCTCGAAGCTGGGGGGCTTACAGGTCATAGGTGGGTTCAAAGATTCTTTGGCTTGTAATTGGTTAAAGACATGAAGCTTTGTGTAAAGGCTTGGAATTTTTTAACATGGAGCTCTTTATCAGAGACAAGCCACAGACATATATCTGGTGTGCAAATTGAGGACCTGTAGGTTTGTCTTGCACACCCTTAGGCTTGTTAGTGGGTTACAAAGGATGTCCCCAAGAAGGGGAGGGGCATGGTGAGGCCTGTCTGACCTCCCTCCTCCTGGCAGGCAATTTAGTTTTAGGATACTCCTTTGGCCACAAGGGGGTCCATTTAGTCAGCTGGTGGGAGGGGCGGTGAGCCTTAAAATTTTATTTTAGTTCACAGCTGGTAGCTCAGAAGTATGTGTGGCCTCGATTTGTGATTGGTGTCTGAAATGGGGACAGTCTTGTGGGACTGAGCCTGCAACCCCTGGGATCTTATGCTAACTCCAGGTGGACAGTGTCTGAATTACACTGAATTATAGGACACCTGGTGGCTGCTGGAGAGCTGCTTGGTGTGTGCGGACTCCCACCCCCGACACTGTCACAAGTATTCTGAGTGTGAGAGTACATGGGGAAAACTGTTTGTTTTTTCCTCTAGCAGCCATCAGTTCTTATCAAAGGAGTGTCTAAGGCTTTCTGGACAGGAATACTGCACGCATGTAATCTTTGGTCGTAGCAGTATATGAGTTCATCTCAAAAACTACTATATGCCGGGCGTAGTGGCTCACGCCTGGAATCCTAGTGCTCTGAAAAGCCAAGGCGGGAGGATCGCTTGAGCTCAGTAGTTTGAGGTTGCAGTGAGCTATGATGATGCCACTGCACTCTAGCCCGGGCAACAGAGAGACCCTGTCTCAAAACAAACAAACAAACAAACAAACAAACAAACAAACAAAAAAACCCAGAAACACAAAAAACAAAACCACAACTACTACAATTCTGAATGTGCTAGTTCACCTACGCATGTTCATGTGTACACACACACACACACACTGTTGTCATCTAATAGTTGTCTTAATACAGTGACATTCTTTTTATTTGGATAGCAATTTGTATGTTAGGAAATGAGTGTTAATCTTTATATGTGTTTTACCAGTCTTTTACTAACATATTTTCAAAAAAATCTTACCAATCTATTTCCTTGAATTAATTAGTAAGAAGGCTCTCTAGAAATAGTTTGTTATTAAAAACAAGGACATTATTTGGAAGAACAGTCCAAAGTTTACAACACGACAAGCATTTCTGGATAACAAAGTCCATTTTAGTGTTAATTGTTATATTCAGTCCATTGGCTCCGGTTTTGACAGAGTCTTATTTATCTGTTTTCCAGTTCACCAAAAGGGTAGAAATTTTATCAGAATGCAGTTATTAGAACCTTGGGATTTTCTTCCGTCTCCACTGACTGTCTTGGTTTTTTCCAAGATCTGAACCTAAAAATAAAATAGATGCTAAAGAAAATTAAATATTCAAGACTCTCCTTCTGAAAATGCCAAACTGACAATGGAAAACATTTCTCCCATCAATGAACAAGTAATTATTTGAACTCTAATAAGACCCTCATGACCATAGATCTAGTATTTTATGATTTTAAACACGTAGGGCCATTTTCTTAATTAAGTATAAAACCCACAATTTAAACTCAGTTTGCTTGAGGAAAAGACAGAGGGGTAAACATGAACTTCTTGGCAGTTAGCATCGATATGGGAGTAGTTATACCATTAGGAGAAAACAACTTATTAAAAATCGGCACCGTTTGCTGGGCGTGCTCTGTCAGGGATAAGCATCTATTCACGTGTAGACTTCCCTTCACCATGGCCAGGAAATGAAAACACTTTATCTTTTACAACCTCAAAACAGCCGTATGAAATATCCCCATATAACAGATGAGAATACTGAGGTTTAGTGAAAATTAAGTGATTTGTCCAAATTTTTGCAGTAGATTTGGGATTTGAAGCCAGGCAGTTTTACTCTAGAATCTAAACCTCTCCTGCCGTGCCAGTGATCTTTGGAATGTTTACACTTCTGTGTGTCATAGAAAGACGGTCTTTGTCTCTGGTCCCCATGACAGAGATCCTAAGTCCCCTGTAACTTCCTGAGTGGTAGAGGTGGTAAGAGCCTTTTTTGTTCTAATGAGGCAACTCTCAGCACGGCCTTTGGATGGCTTCAGAAGGGGGGCAGGTCCTGAGCCGGGATTAGAAGCTGGGAACTCTCAGCCCCACCCTCCTCCTAAACTCTGGCGAGAGGGGAGGGGCTGGAGAGAGACTTGATAATCCCTCATGCAGACCAGGTGAGACCCCCACCAAGACCCCTAATGATGGGGGTTGGAGAGCGTGAGGTGGTGGGTGAGCACACCGTGTGCCAGGACCACGGTGCACCCCACTCCGCGGGGACGGAGCTCCTGCCCTGAGGACCTTTCCGGACCTGCCCTGTGCACCTCTTCATCCGCTGTGCGCTTGTGTCCTTCATGGTAAGTCACCAACAGTAAGCAGAGTGTTCTCCTGGGTCTGTGAGTCATCTGGCAAATTACGCAACCTGAGGCGGGGAGTTGTCGGAACCCCAGACTTCACAGCTAGCCAGACAGAAACGTGGGTGACCTGGGGACCGGACACTTTGCGAGCTGCATCTGAAGTGGGTCAGGCAGAACTGTGGGATGAAGAGCCCTAAATCCTGTGGAGTCTGACGCTAACTTTACGTAGTTAGAGTCAGAATTGAACTGAACTGTAGGACACCCAATAGGTATCAGAAAGAAAAACACCTCTGGGAGGCCGAGGCGGGAGGATCGTTTGAGCTCAGGAGTTCAAGGCCAGCCTGAGCAAGAGCGAGACCCCATCTCTACTAAAAAAAAAATATGGAAAGAAATTAGCTGGACAACTAAAAATATGTAGAGAAAAAATTAGCCGAGTATGGTGGCGCATGCCTGTAGTCCCAGCTACGCGGGAGGCTGAGGCAGGAGGATCGCTTGAGCCCAGGAGTTTGAGGTTGCTGTGAGCTAGGGTGACGCCACGGCAGTCTAGCCTGGGCAACAGAGTGACACTCTGTCTCAAAAAAAAAAAAGAAAGAAAGAAAAACACTTGTAGAACCTCATAAACCAAAAAAAGGATATTAAATTGTTTTGTTTTGCATTTCTTTTTATTTTATCTTTTTTCTTTTTCCCAATACTTGCAGTAGGAGAATGTTTTGCATTTCTTTATTAATGTGGACAAGTAATTTTTTTCATGTGTATGTTGGACACTTAAATTTCCTCTTCTATAAACTGTGTATTCATGTTCTTTGCCAGTTTTCCTACTGAGTTATTTGGTTTTTCCCACCGATTACTAAGAGCTTTTGTATATTAGGTATGCTAGCCTTATGTCTATATTTTGCGTTGCAAATATTTTCCCCTGACTTGTTGACTTTTGACTTTATGGTTTCTTTTTGCTTTACCAATAATTTTAAAAATCATATATATAAATTTTTTCCTTTATGGTTCTTTGATTTTCATATTATGCTCAAAAGGATCTTCTCTAAGGTTATAAAAATGTTTACGTTTTCTTCTGTTACATTTATCATTTTACATTTTTAGGCTTAAATTTTTAATCTTTCTGAAATTTATCTTAATGCTTCTTATAAAATTCAACTTTTTTACTTATTCAAAATGTCTAGCTGAATATTATAATACCTCTTACTGAATAATGTAATTTTTCCCCACTGACTTTGCTACTTTTTATCATGTACTGAATTTTTACATTTTCTTGGGTTCTATCCTGAACTCTATTCTATTCCATCGGTTTCTGCTCCTGTACCATCGCTGCACTGTTCAGTTACTGTTGCTTAACAATATGCTTCATTGCCTGGTAAAGCTAGTCTCTACTCGCTACTCTTCTTTTTCAGAACCTTCCTGGCTATTCGTGCATGTTTACTCTTCCTGAGGAATTTGGGCATCATTTTGCCAAGTTGCACTTACCCTTTCACTTTCTGCATCTGCTCTAAGGTCTCCGGTAGAGTCATTCCCAAGCTCTCGGGGAAGAACAGGGTGACAATCCCATTCAGGACGGTGAGGCTGCCCATGACAATGTAGGGCAGCAGCCGGTCGTAAGCGCCTGCGAGGAACCGGACACGAGGGCACCGGTTAGATACGGGTGTTCTCCTGAGAACCATTTTGTGCAAGTGGCAACCAGTATATGAGAGTAGATTTAAATCTGAACATTTTCAGAAGGAAAATGCAAGCAACATATCACAGTTTCTTTTTTTATTTTTCTTTCTTTCTTTCGTCTTTTTTTTACTTAGCCTTGCCTGAGCAAGACCTCAAAAAATTTGGTCATCAACTCATAACTGGTCCTCTCCATGGAAATCTTCAGGAAAAGGTGAAAGATTGATTTGTTTTGAAGAGAAACCAGAGTGTATTATATCACAGCTTCCTTTTGGCAGATGATATTGGCTGTGCGTATCTATAATCCCGTCACATTACCATAAAGTTTGTCATTCCTTCCTGTCAACTGGCGTCCTCCAAGCTCCTACTCAGCCACATGTGGCAGGTGTTCCTGTGACAGGAGTCTTTGCTACTGAAGTTCTGCCTTAGGGTGGCGCCCACTGGAGATGGGGAGTGGAACACCAAGGGGGAGGAGGTTGGCCGGGAGGCATCAGAGGCGGGTTTTGGCCCTTGTAAGTCCGGTGTGACCTCTGCGTTTGCCCAGACCAGGAGTCTGCGGTGGAAAGCCGGGCCCACGGAGCCACGACAATCTTTTATTTATTTATTTAGAGACAGGGACGCACTCTGCTGCCTGGCCTGGAGGGCAGGGGCAACTCGGCAGTGGGTGACTAGGAAGAACAAGGAGATGTGTCTTTTTCTCACCAGTAGAATCCTTAATGAGGACTAAATTTGGAGTGCTAGACCCTCCATCACATTGAACACGCTACTGAATCCCCTGTGCAGTGTTATCTAAGATTGATACATTTGAACATATAAAAACTAAATTTTTCCTGCATTGCAAAAATATCATAAAGCCAGGATGCAAATGATAAACTAGAGAAAATATTTACCACATTTATATAAAGGGCTAATTTCCTTCCATTATAAAGAGCTTGCACAAAATCAAAAAGAAAGATGAATAAACCATTAAAGAATGGGTGAAAGGATGGCCAGGCACAGTGGCCCACACCTGTAATCCTAGCACTTTGGGAGGCCAAGGTGGAGGATCGCTTGAGGCCACGAGTTTGAGACCAGCCCGAGCAAGAGCAAGATCCCCATCTCTATAAAAAATAGAAAAATTAGACAGGTGTAGTGGCGTGTGCCTGTAGTCTCAGTTACTTGGGAGGCCGAGGCAGGAAGATCACTTAAGCCCAGGAGTTTGAGGTTGCAGTGAGCTATGATGATGCCACTGCACTCTGGCCCAGGCAACAGAGCAAGACCCTGTCTCGGGGGAGTGGGAAAAAAAGAATGGGCAAAAGGCATGAGCAGTCAGCTCACTGAAAGATGACTAGAATGGCCTATAAATACGTGAAAAAAACATAACTAAAGAAATAGAAATACTGATTTTTCGTAGAACAGATCAACAACAATTAACAAATGTAATCCACATTGTTGGTGAAGATATATATGGGAAACAACCACTCTCATCTATTGATAATTGGATTGTAAATTGGTACAATATTTACAGCTCAATTTGGCAATATCTGTGAAAATTTCAAAGGCATTCTTTGAAATTTACTTCTGTGAACCTATTAATCCAACTATATATAAAAATGCACACAGGGTGTAAGAGCATAGGATAATGTTTGTTGAGATGTTACATATAATAGCAAAAACCTGGAAAAGGTCTAAATGTCCATTCACTGGAGCCTGGTTAAATAAATTATGTATATACATGTATTGGAAGACTATGTACTTATTTAAAAAGGAAGGTAAAAGAGCAATATATATCCATTTAGAAGAATATTCTGATACAATGTTAAGTTTAAAAAAATTATTACAATGTAATAATTTTTTTGTGTTTATAAATTATATAAATATATCTATTGTATATGTGCTGTGCAAAACAAAATGTGTGAAGAGCTACTGGCCAAACTGTTAATGCTACTTCTAGGGCCGTATGGGAAGCCGGGAGAGGAGAGGTGAGCTTGTACTTGCCCCAGTGCATTCTGTGCTGTTTGAATCTTTCACAAGGAAAATCTGCTGCATTTAAAACTAACTTAATGAAAGAACAAGCTGACAGGCTGCATCTCACCCAGGTAGACGAAGTAGGGGGCGATGATGCTGCCCACCCTGGAGGCCATGGACGCGACCCCCACCGCCATGTTCCTGACCGGCGTTGGGTAGAGCTCCGCTGTGAAGACGTACAGCATGGAGAAAGCAGCCGTGATCCCGAATTTCCCCAGCATGGCCAGCCCGATGGACAAGAAGTAGTAATCTGGAAACAAGGACCGGTGTAAGCAGGGGTGCTTTTAGAAGGGATAAGCTCAGCTGCTTTTATTGTCCTTTTTGCATCAGTGGGAATGTTTTTGTTAACCTATTCGCAAAATAACGCTTTCTCTTCAAATTCCTAATAATTGGATATGGGCAAAGACAGAGAGTGAGGGTAGCTTTGTACTTTGCCCCAGTGCTATTCTATAATAGATCATTAATGCATTCCGTGACCTTTGTCCACTTGTCTTTTGTTATAACAGTTTCATGATAAGTTATTAGCATGTTAATATAGTTAAGTTTTATCTTCAGAGGTCCAATGCTTTCTATCCTATTTCTTATCAAGAAATATCTATTTCTGTATATATTACTATGTAGCAATAAGTTATCAACATTTTAATGTCATGAGAAAGACACCAGGGGAAAAGGGAAGCGTGTATCACTTTGGGTGCTATCTAACCACTTAGATGCAGACCATAAACTCACTGTGCACTGGGACCAGCACGTGCCACCAAGTCTGACACTTGTGTATGTACCTCAGATAAAAGGTTCGAAAGTAGCAAGAAATTAAGAGTCATGAATGTGAGGTGAGTCTTTTTATGAAGAGGATGACTGGGAGTTACCCCTTCTGTGCAGAGGGTGATTTCTGATCGTCCAAGGCTCACTCTTCCCTGTGAGGGTGGTGGTTTTGCACACAGGAAACTGGCAATCGCCGGTATGACATAGAGGCTGCCCGAACAGGGAGCAGTGACTCACCGGTGGCTTAGTTAATGTGTGGGTCTTTTCGGGTCAATTGTTAATCTTGGTTAACGTCTTACCTGCAGGCACCAGTTGAATTAGGAGAAGCACAGCCCCTCCCCAGAACAGCACCCCGGCTATGATGTAACGCCTGGGTAGGGTTCGAAGTAGCAGCCAGGCCGTGACGTAGGCTGGAACTTCGATCAAGGCCGAGAGGAAGCAGTTCAGGTAGGCATCTCCATGTAAGTTAGGAGCATCGAGAGAAAGAGCAAAGTAACCCACAGAGGTGAGCATCCTGAAAGATAAAAGACAAAAGATACAGATGGCGAAAGAATGGCCTGAATCACTCTCAAAGTTCGTGATGGTCAAGAAATTGTCTAGATGTTGCTGTCCTATAAGAAGCCACTAGGTTCCTTGGCTGCTTAAATTTACTTAATAAATAAATTCACATTGAATAAAATTACAAATTCAGTTCCTCACTCACACAAGCCACACTTCAGATACTCAACAGCCACATGTGGTTAACTGCTGCTGCGTTGGACGACACAGATAGAAACCGTCCCTGTCTCTGCGGACCGTTCTGTTGGACACACTCGTCTAGACACACCAGACATCAACAACACCTATTCTCAACTAGTTGAATTCAAATTTTATTATTTCCTGAATAGTTTGTACATCTTCATTCTCTTAGAGCTATTTGTTTATTTATTTATTTATTTATTTTTATTTTATTTTATTTTTGAGGCAGAGTCTCACTCTGTTGCCTGGGCTAGAGTGCTGTGGCGCCAGCCTAGCTCACAGCAACCTCAAAGTCCTGGGCTCAAGCGATCTTCCTGCCTCAGCCTCCCGAGTAGCTGGGACTACAGGCATGCGGCACCATGCCGGGCTAATTTTTCTATATATATTATTAGTTGTCCAGATAATTTATTTTCTATTTTTAGTAGAGATGGGGTCTCGCTCTTGCTCAGGCTGGTCTCGAACTCCTGACCTCGAGCGATCCTCCCGCCTTGGCCTCCCAGAGTGCTAGGATTACAGGTGTGAGCCACCGCGCCCGGCCTAGAGCTATTATTTGAAGAAAAATGTCAGGCACATCAGTGAACATAAAATCCAGATTTCACTCTTTAGAAAAAGAAGCAGATACAAGGGATCCATTTGCAGTAAACCTGATTTAGTAAAACTCCCTTCAGGGAAAAGAGCAAAAGTCTCACAAGGCTTCGGAGTGTCGCCGAGTGCAGACTGCACGTCCTGTCATTATGGTCCACTTCCACGTGGAAGCTTCTCTGCGGAAAAACACCTGCACTACGGAGACCCCCGAGCAGAAATGTGCTCGTTACTAACGTGCCTGAAAAGCGAGGGACGTCGGAGAAATGTTTCTGGGAACAAAACTGCTGGATCTCTTTATACATTCTAGACCCAAGTGGGGCAGCACAAGGACGAATCCAAAACAAAGCAAAAAACTTAGACTTCATTGCTCCGGGATCTTGGAGGTTTCCACATTTAGTGCTAAGAGCAGCTTAGGTGGAGCCAGTGACCGGCCGGCCATCGGCTCAGCAGCGCCACCGCCCGGGACCGGCTGCGCCAGCCACACGTGCGGCACGTGAGCACGAAGAAGCCGAGTGCTGACTCGCTGGCGAGCTCGGAGGCTGGAGCTCTGTCAGGGCTCTCCCCCGACTGCAAAACAAAGTGGCCCTAAAAATAGATGAGCTGCGGCCGGAACACGCGAGTTCTCAGGAGCCTCGTTTGCTGCCATCACGGGGCGGCACGTTCTTTGTTTCTTCCTCATTTCTTGGCAAAGGCATGTTAGATCTAGTCTGCAAAGCCAAGCCATCGTTTCTGTGCCTTAAAAGCACTTGCTGGTTTGCTGCTGGCAAGTGTACAAAACTTGTCAAGGGCCCAGTCCAGGCCGTGGGGATCCCGGTTCTTCTAACCTCCCTGCTCAAGTGCTGGTTCAGCCTCGGGAAGCAGGAGCCGAATCACATCTCTGCCTCGAGCGCCAGCGACACCATTGGTCTGAATCCCATGAGTTGGGGGGGGGGGGACCCTTTCCCAGGGACATCAACAATCTCAGTCCCACCACCTCGGTGTGGGGGCCTTTCTCGGTGGGCCCCAGTCCTGCAGACGGAAATACTGAACTATTTTTCAGGATCCAGTCCCATGAACTGAATCGAGGCATTTCTAAATAACTTAGAATTCTACAATTTTTATTTTGCCTCAGGAAAACCCAGGCCTTGCCGTGATGTCCCCCTGAATCCAAGAACATGAGCTGCACGCGTGTGTGCTGCGTGTCGGCGCTGCGGATCCGGGACTCACCAGAGCAGCAGAGACATGACGGTGATGGTGGCGATGTTCGTGGTCCGGAACAGGTCCAGGATGAAAACCCGGTGCTGCTTCAGCGGGTTTAGCTCCTGCAACTGAAATAACACCAATAGCCATGAGATGCAGAGGTGGTAAGGAAGTATCTTGGGTCATGACGTGTGGGAAAAACTTACACATGCAATTCGCTTCTCACCTTGAATATGCTCACAAGTCTGGGAATTGGGGCCATGGGGCATCCACACATGTGACACTTACTCCAACACGTAAAATGTTTGTGGCCCATTTTCAACTCAAGCCTTTTAAATACGCAACACGAGCTCCACTGTCTCCTTGCAGAAAGCCTTTCTTTGACTCACTCATCACCGGGGATGGCCTTCGTCACACTCATCTGTGGTTCTCAGGGCCTGTTCAAGTGTAGGGCCACCATCCCAAACAGCTACGAGGCCGTGTGTGCTTTTAACACTTTTCTTGTTATCTCGTAGCAGCAGAACAGACTCTAGTTAACCTGGGGGTCTTGGGCAAGTTACTGTGTATCCTCCCTGAGTTTCAGTTTCCTCCTCTGTAAAACGGTATATATACTGATTGGGAGTCGATAGGATTAAATGAGATCATATATAGAAGCTTAGCACAGTGCTTGAACCATGGTAAATGCCCAGTACATTTTAACTGTTATTTTATTATTACTTTGAGACGGGTCCTTCTCTCTTGCCAGGCTGGAGTGCCGTGGTGGAGTCACGGCTCACCACAGCCTCGAACTCCTGGGCTCAAGTGATCCTCCTGCCTCAGCCTCCCCAGCAGCTGGGACTACTGTCACGCACCACCACGCCCAGCTAACTTTCAAAAAAAAATATTTTTGTAGAGATGGACGGGGGCTAGTTTTTTTGCACAGGCTGGTTTCCAACTCCCAGCCTCAAGCAATCCTCCCACCTCGGCCTCCCAAAGTGCGGGGATTACAGGCCTGAGCCACCACACCTGGCCTTAACTATTATTATTATTATTACTGCATCATCAAGGAGAAGATGCTAGCCATCAGTTGTTTGTGGCATTTTCTCACCTCCGTGGAAAGGCTTTGCTCTTTTAATCTGCTGATGCTAACTCGCCAAGCTGACTGGAATTGAAACTAAGATAAGTTACTGGGATCTGCAGTGGGGAATCTCTCGGGGATAAAGTACAAGGCCCTTGAGGCCCTGTGGTGCGTGCGCATCAGGGGACCGAGGGGGATTTCTGTTGGGAAGGGGTGGGGGCGCCAGGCCGGCCTTTGCAGCAGGTGCTCCCAGCTGTGAGCGTCCGTCTTTCCGGTGATAATCAGACGCTCAGTCACACGGCCGTGTGGCCCTTCCTCTCCTGCACCGTCTGGAGTGCGCAGCTCCAGCACATGCCCAGCAGGATAACCCTGTTATTCCAGCAAAGCCCCTGCATAGACAGTGCTTCCCAGGGCCCTTGTTGAAATGCAGGTCACCAGCTTCCACCCTGGGCCTGCTCACCACGGCTTTCACGGGGCCCAGAGGCCTGGGAATCTGTATTCTTTCTTTTTGGAAATTTAGATTTTTATTCTAATTGAAAACGAGGAAAAGAAAAAGAACAACCACCATCACCAAGTAAAAAATACATCTACACAGAATGGGCTGGCTACCATTCACCATGCCTTAGCCTCTTCTATCAAAATCACCGTACCCAAGGAATAGGATGATCACCTGGGCCTGCGGGAAGCAGTTTTTTTAGGCTTTAAGGTAAACATAAGGCGACAATTACTCTGCTAGTTACCTGAGCTCCTACAGCATTTCTTTCCTACATTTAGTTTAAAATCACTAACTGGACAGAAGACAGAGGTCTAAATACTTGGTGAAGTTCGCTGTAGCATAAGGGAGGCCTTTTGTTTAAGGGGAGAGAGGAGTGAACAAAGGGCTGATGGCTGATCGATAGTAGGTATTTGGGTAACAAATAAGGCATCATTGTGTTAAAAATGGCATTTGATGAATTTTGCACCAAGAGACTGCAGTCTAAACATGCAACACAAGGTGGGGGAACCCGTATCCTTAGAGCACCAGACAACAGCGATGAGCAGCCGGGCTCACAAACCTCAGGACAAGGATGTGCTCGGACCCAGTGACTGTCCCTGGCCTGGGTGGAGCGACCAAAACGTGTTTGGACCATGTGTCATGAGCAGTGCTGCTTCTGCAGCCCGGGGAGCTCGCGACTGCCTTCCAAGGTGGTGCTGCTCCGTAGTTTTCCTGTGAGTGCCACTGCCTCTGACACGGAGTACACAGGCACAGTTGTGGAGACGTGCACTTGGCACCAGGAAGATGCAGGTTGCAGACCCCAGTTTAACAGCTGTGTGATCCTGGGCAAGTTACTTCTCTGTGCCTCAGTTTTCTCTCCTGAAAAACGGGGCCAAGAGCCAGACTACTGGCTATGGCAGCGTGAGCAGTGAGTGAACAGAACCCAGTGCCGGCATCTGGTCGGCTCTGCATGGTCCGAGCGGCTGTACGTGCGGCAGGGGGTCTGCAGGTCCTTCCCACAGAGGACTGGGCCTCGGGAGAGCAAAGCTACCCCCCCCCACCCCGAGCGGGCTTGTCCAGCTCAGGCTGAACGTGCATCACGGCAGGAAGACGCAGGCGCTGTCGGAAGTGTGCGTTTTGACCCTGGACTTTATTCTCACGTGCCCATAACTGTGTGTCTCTTATCTGGTTTATGATTGCTTTCATCCATGTGGGCCAATCCCTACAACTAGACTGTAAGCTTCACAAAGATGGGAATCGGGTCACATATCCGATAAACACCAATGAGCACCCAGCACAGCTCTGAAAGGCAGAAGTGTAAGATACTTCTATGTTATTTTTTTCATCCAGTTAAATTGATAAGACTGGGAATGGGCCGGGCACAGTGGCTCACGCCTATAATCCTAGCACTCTGGGAGGCCGAGGTGGGAGGATTGCTTGAGGACAGGAGTTCGAGACCAGCCTGAGCAAGACTGAGATCCTGTTTCTACTAAAATAGAAAAAAATAGCCGGGTGTGGTGGTGAGCACCTGTAGTCCCAGCTACTCGAGAGGCTGAGGCAGGATCGCTTGAGCCCAGGAGTCTGAGGTTGCTGCGAGCTAGGCTGACACCACAGCATCTAGCCCAGGCAATAGAGCGAGACTCTGTCTCAAAAAGAAAAAAAGAAAAAGACTGGGAATAGACTTCTTGATTTGAAGGGTGAAGGATTAAGTGATGTCTTGTCCTGGCAGCTCTCTGAGAGCTCAAGTTCATGGCCACTGCAATTAAGCCACAGCCACAGCCAGGGTATCTGCTTCTGGAAAAGGTCCTGAGGGCCAGGGATGGAGGAAGCCCTCAGGGGAGAGCTCTGGCGTGCCCACCGTCCACAGCAGAGCTCTGCTTTCCGGGCAGCCAGTAGTGCAGGGTTTAGGTCAGGGCTTGTGGACTACTGCTGAAGCCACCACGGTCCTCCTCGGGTGTCCCAAGCTGTCCTCCCCCCCTTCTCCTAGCCAGGAATGCCCTGCCCCACCCTCTCTGTTCCTCCACGCGAATCCTGCTGTCCTCCCTGGCTTGGACCCGTCTCTTCAGCCCTGCCGCCCCCTCCCCGCCCCCGCTCTCGTTCTCTGTGCTGCTCACTCATGGTGTCCGTTCCTGGGGTGCTAAGCACGTCCTCCCTGTCACTGTTTGCTTCATCTAGTCCTCTTGCCCCTCTTAGCTACGGTCTATGCTCCTTTAGCACGGCGCTAGGTCTTATTTTTCTTATTTGCTCTACGGGCTGCATGTGGCACCCTGCACGTCCTCACTACCTGTCAGGATGTGCGGCAGCTCCCACAGAATAGCAGCTTTGTTTGTGGCCACCTGCCTGCTGGGGCAAGTCCTCAAGCCTGTGCTCTTGGCCTGAAGGTTCCAGACGTGACGCACGGCTTCCTCAGCAGGCTCTGGTAGGACTCGGGGGCGGTGGAGAACCCAGGGTGGACTAGCCCCTAAACGTATTTTTTCCACTTGATCTGGACATTTAAAAATCGTCCGTACATAGCTGCATCGATAGTTCGGAGCAATGCCAATAAAACATTGGTGGTAAACTTGCAAAATGAAGGGAATTAATATTTAACGAACGCTTGCTATTATGTCTTCTAAGCAGTTTACGTATATTGTTGCACTTCATTTTTAAACAGCCCTTTAAGGTGGATTTTATCTCAGAACTTAATCATGATTGTATTCCTAAGGCCCAGCACAGTGCCTGGTACACAGTGGGCACTTAACAAATATTGAATTAAATTAAATCCACAAAAATCAAGAACGCACAGCCGATCTAAAGAGGAAACACCCGCAAATGCTCACCTCCACAGGGTCGAATATCATTGCCGGGATCTCTATGTTGTTCATTTTTGCAGCTTTTTGGATGATATCTTCAGCCTCTTTAAATCTTCTCTGGGATATCAGCCACCGGGGAGATTCAGGAATAAACCTAGAATTCATTTTTAATAGTTTATAATTTTTCACAACAGCGGGGTTGGATACTATTAACTAAAAGCTGCCCGCAGATAATTAATTCTAGTTTGTCTTTTTAAAGACAGTTGGGAGGGAGTCCTCCGAAGATTTCTCGTGGAGCACAGGAAGACATAAAAGCACCTTCAAGCTTCAGACTTCTGATCAAACTATAAGAGCGATTATCTGCTATGCTTGAGACCGGGACCGGGCCATGAAGGTGACGTTAGCTGTGGGTCTAAGCCAGGGCAGCTGGGGAAGGCCACCCGGAACTTAATACAGCCAGTGCGGCTCCTAAAAACGCACGGCCACCAGACTGTAAGTGCCCCAAGAGGAGAGACTGTCTTTTCGGCGTGTGCATCCCCAGGAGACTTCCTGGCGGCCCAGCCGGTGACAGTCACAGTTTAGTGGGTGAAGGATGCCAGGCCCTGCGTTCCGGAGCTTTCCCTGCAGTCAAAGGAGAAGGTGAGGGCACTGACCCCGCCCAGGGGCTTCCGCATGGTTTTCAGTGGATTCCTAGGTCAGTGGGTTAAACCTAAACCAGTTTCTGGGCGATGAACCCCAATGGTGTCTGTTTATGTCTGAAAAGTTGATTTTTAAAATTGCATCGTCTATTCACATCGATAACTGATGCTCAAGCACAATTGCAGATAATAGGACTTATGTTCTTTCCTGATTTTTATTTCTCAAAATCTCTCAGCCGCTCTCCTGCCGGCTCTTGTTCTCCTCACCTCTCGGTCAGTCTGTAGGGACAGTCCCCACCTCACGATGGCTCGGCGTATGACTTTCCCACTTTGCCAGGGCGTGACAGGGATACGCATTCAGTAGAAACCGTGCTGCAAGTGCCTATTCTGTGTTTTGCTTTCAGTACAGTATTCAATAAATTACATGAGATATTCGACACTTCATTATAAAATAGGTTTTGTGTTATATATAGTCCAGTATTGGTGTTCTGAGCATGTTTAAGGTAGGTTTGGAATATCAACATGATAATTTCAACTTACAGCGAGTTTACTGGGACATAACGCCGTCGTAAGTGGAGGAGCATCTGTACTTAGTTATCCTAGAAAATGAATTACAAGTGCAGATACAGAGTCTGCCTATCCTCGGCCCTGAGGCTGCATGAGGAATTAACTCAGGGCAAAACGGCCAAGCCAGCTCCCTTCCCTGCTCGCTAGCACGTGGGCTGAAAAATGAGCCCAGTTTGCGTTCTTCCGAATGGGCCTGTAGTTGGTCCCTGTAGGAGTGGTGGCAATGTTAGGTCGCTGACCTTCAGGACTTAGAGCCATGCTGTCCAGTAGAAACTTCCGGAATGTTCTATATCTGTGCTGTCCGGGACAGTAGGCAGTAAGCACATGTGGCTTTTGAGCTAGTGTGACTGAAGAAATGAAAATGTATTTTATTACTTTTAATTAATTTTAATTTAAATAGCCACGTGTGGCTGGTGGCTGCAGGGTTAGTGCAGAATCAGAGATGTCGCCACGCAGCTGCTACAGACTTTACGCCTCTCCTGAGCAGCGTCTCCCCCAGCCAGGTGAGGCCTGGAAACATCCCACCTTTCTACAGTGCTCAGGGACCACCAGCCGGAAACTGCAAAGCTTCCCAGCGTTGCGTCCACGGCCTCCTTCCCTGCCCCCTCCCCGGCCCTGCGCACATGGCCCCTGCACACCTGTGGCCACTTGCTGTCCAGCCTTTTCAAAACGTGGGTCATAAAAATCCCCAGACCAGCTGCAGTGGCTCTGTGTCCTCCCGTCTCCAGCCCACGGTACTCAGGGCCACAGGGGTCTCCACTTTTAAATTGCCTTGATTTTCTGGTGCACAAAACCTCAGGTCTAGGTGATCATTTCACAGGTCAGGGCAGTGCCGGATGGGGCCGAGCCCTGCAGTCTCTCTGTAGGTCTCACTCATCCCCCGGGGGTGGGGTGTGGCTGCAGGGTCTGTCCCGAGTGAGCGGCAGGGTGCACGGCAGCTCTGAGCAGCCCCCAGCCCACTAGACCCACGAGCACTGCTTCATCAGTCCCACCCCAAGGGCGAGATGTTCGGAAGAAAGCTATTTTGTTTTTATAGGAAAGTGATAAGACCTCTGCTAAGCACTCAGGACAAGCACTCAGCTTGTCGGTGCTGCCCCGGGGCTGCCCTCTGGGGCGAGTCCTGTCCGGGGCACAGTGTGCCCACAGCGCAGCACGCAGGGGTCAGCCCCGAGCAACGGAAGAAAGGACTCTCCCTGGGGCGAGGGCAGCAGCCCCTTGTGGGTGGGTGGGCACCCTGGGGGCCGCTGGTCAGAGCTGTCCACTCTTTGTGTGATCTGCGGTCCTCAGGCAAAGATCCGATCCCTGCTGTCCTCTGCAGGGTCATCGGGACCCTCCTGTCGTCATTCTCTCTCTCTCTCTCTCTCTGATAGAATCATGGAGTATGAAGTTTGATTGTAACATGCTTTGAAGGTATTGGTCTCTTAGGCCGAAATGACAACTAGGGCCAGGGAGCGTAGGTCATTATAATCGTTTATCTAAAGAGGCAGAAAGTAACCTTTATATAATCTTGTCTTGTGTTTTGAGAGAACCTCTGGTCACCAACATCTTTTCTAATAAGTTCAGTTAGCAAGGGGGTTGTGGGGAGAGGGATGGATGGTGATGATGATTCCTCTCATTCCAGAAAATTCCCTGCGCTCATAAATCTGGGGTGCTTTCCTTGGAGGCAGAGTCTGTCCTTATTTACAGAACCTCAAACTGGTTTTCAGACTGGATTCCAGAGGAAACTTCCAAATCAGAATGGTATCTAACCTTTAAGAAACCATCTCTCAAATTTCCAGGGAAATGAGAGAAAAGAGTGCACACCCCCCACGCCCACGGCACGCTTCATGCCAAGGCTTTGCGCTGGTCACCCCAGCGCTTGGGAGCGTAAGGAGGCTGTGGCTTAGGGTGGTCCAACCCGAGACAAGGCCGAGGTGGGCCACCTGTCACCGCCGTGGCTGCCTACCAGCTGCAGTGAGATGAAGGACCTTCCCAGGCAGGGTGTGTCCACAGGGCAGGACAACCGTGGGGTCTAGTCTAAACTCTGAGTTCTAAAAAATGATCAAAGAAACTTTCATTATGTGTAAGCACGTAGAAATCACACAGTTCAGTAAAACCAGTCTGTGCTGGCCGGGCACAGTGGCTCACACCTGTAATCCCAGCACTCTGGGAGGCCGAGGCGGATGGATCGCTCAAGGTCAGGAGTTCGAGACCAGCCTGAGCAAGAGCGAGACCCCGTCTCTACTAAAAATAGAAAGAAATTGGCCAGGCGCAGTGGCTCACGCCTGTAATCCCAGCACTCTGGGAGGCCAAGGCGGGTGGATTGCTTGAGGTCAGAAGTTCGAGACCAGCCTGAGCAAGAGCAAGACCCCGTCTCTACTAAAAATAGAAAGAAATTATCTGGCCAACTAAAAATATATATAGAAAAAATTAGCCGGGCATAGTGGCGCATGCCTGTAGTCACAGCTACTCGGGAGGCTGAGGCAGGAGGATCACTTGAGCCCAGGAGTTTGAGGTTGCTGTGAGCTAGGCTGACGCCACGGCACTCACTCTAGCCCAGGCAACAGAGTGAGACTGTCTCAAAAAGAACAAAAACAAAAACAAAAACAATCCGTGCTGGAAGACTGGATTTTGATATAATGAAACCAAACCAAAAAGAATTAACGAGAGAGAGAGAGAGAAACCAGACTCACCAATGGAAAGAAATCCCTTTTCCTCTTGTTTAAATATGAAAATGCAAAGAAATGGGAAATCCCCAGAAAGAAGGTATGCTGAGACTTCATTCCACTATTCTTAATCTGTTCTTTCACCTGAAATCTCCCAGATAATCATACTGGGTAAGACTGAGGCCAGAATCTCCAAACTTTGTCATTCCCGTAACTGTTGTGTCAACATCGAGGCGGGGGTTGTGGGAGGCAGGCTTCCCTGACAACGCACCGAGGACAGCGGCCCTCTCACCCTCCAAGGCTGACAAACAGGCCCAGCTTAGATGCTGATCGTCATGACAGGGAGGCTCGGAGAATGACGTCAGGTGAGCAGAGAAAGAGATTTTCCAGAGACGGAAAAGAGCTAAAACCAACAAAACCCAACGACACTGTCTCTACGAACAGCAACGACCAGCTGCAGACAAGAGCGTCCGGGGAGGGACTGGAGTTGAGAACCATGATCTGCAGGACAGCGCAGAACGGACCCCGCCGCACAGACCCCCACAGCGAGGCAGAGGGTCTCTGGCCCAGTGAGTCCCAGTGGGGGCCTGCAGGCCCAGGCCAGGCAGCCCCGGCTCCAGGTGGGCTCCAGGTGCGCGGCGGCAGCACAAGGCCCGTCCGGGAACCAGCCACACTCACCACCACAGCGGGACGCACAGCAGCCCGGGCACCGTCAGCGCCAGCAGCAGCATCCGCCAGTCTCGGATGAAGTAGGCGAACAGCGGCAGCACCATGTAGCCGACCGCAAAGAACGTGCACACTCCTAGGGTGGAGAACACGATGCGAACCGACTTGCCAAGAATCTCTGTTCCTGTCCAGAACAAGGGAGGAGTGTTAGCATTTTCACTCACGTTGGCTTTTTGTGTCATTACCTGGCAGTGGGAGCTCACGCTGTGACCGCTTAGAGAAGGGAAAAGGCGTTTGCCTCACGGCCCGGAGCAGGGGTGGCCGGGTGGAGGCAGCTGGGACCCCGGGCTTACCAGTTGACAGAGATTGGGGCTCCGTGAGGTTTTAGGGGAGCCATGGATTTGTTTTTTTTAAAGGACATTCCATGTCATAGAAATATGCCCCGCCCCAAGACGCAGTCTCTTCTGAGAGTGCCACCGTTCCAAAATAAAGCCCCCCGTGAGAAGCAGAGAGAACGTTCCAGAGACAAGGGGTGGCTCTCTAAGGGCCTGCGTGGGGTCGCGGTGGGTTCAGCCTTTCCCACAGTTCTCAACTTTAAACAAACAGACGTTGGCCCTTGGGCAGCAGTGGAGAATTCACGCTTTCTGAGATGTCAGGACCTCCGCGCCCACTCTGAGCCCTGAGAAATGATCTGTGGGAGCCAGCTGGCTCTGGGGTGCACAGAGCAGGCCTCCAGCACCCAGGGCTGGCGCCTCTGCAGCCCCGCTGTGCCCAGAGGCCAGCCGCAGGCAGACACGTCCGTCCCGACCGACGGAAGGCGGCAGGAGCTGCAGACGCCCCCCCACCCCCGCGCTGCCCAGCGCCAGGCGGGCGTCGGCGCCGGCCCTTGGAGATGGGAGTCCAAGGGCAAAGCTCCTTCTCTTGCCAGAAGCTCCGGGCCTTTCTGCAGAGTCCCCCCGCAAGACTGCAGAGTCTTGGTCCCCTGCCCCGGGGTGATCTGGCCAGTGGCGAAGGCTCTGCCTTGTGTGGGATCTGCCCACGCTGCAGAGAAGTAGCCCAGAAGAGTCAGAGGTCATTCGGGCTTGGCTTTCAAGAGAGATTTTCCCAATCATGTTTACATGCCCTGAACGCAGGCTGAGGGACTGAGGGCTGGTTCTGGAGAAGCAGCAAAATGCCGACTTGGGTGTCTCGCACGCCCACCGCCAAGCTGCTCCCACTCAGCCCACCGTTCTCCCCCACTCACCAGAACCCAGGGACCTGCCCCCCGGCTCCCTCCTGAGCTGCCATTCAAACGGCCAGACTGGCAGGAAGGGCCCACTCCGGGCTCCCGCGGCCCAACGTCCACGGCACCTCTCGGCCGATAAACGCATTTCCCAGGATGAGGCCTGACTTCTTGGAGGATCAGGAGTGTGATTTCCAGATCTTTTCTCACCCCAGTAATGACCTTCTTACCATGCCTTGGTTTCTAAACGCCCTGACTGTGCTCGTGGTACGGACGCGGGTGAGGGACCTGTGTTCCTAAGCAGCGACCGAGAAGTGAAGCCGCAGAGGGTTTGGTGTGGAAACCGGGAAGTGCACGGGATCGAGTGGGACCTCGCAGAATCGTGTGGCCGGGGGGCTCCCTCATGCCTTCCTGACCTTGGTAGGAGAGAGGGACGTCACCCCGCTGGGGTCCTGGATAATCTCCCTCCCTAAGCTCGGGTCTCGGACCAGAACAGAGTTGTCACGACTTTGCAGAGCACACGGGGGCAGAGCTTTGTAAGCAAGCGTCTCTGCCTGCCCGCGGAGCCACACAGGTGGCACGGGTCTAGATCATTCCGTGTGAGCCCAGCCTTCTGCTGTCTGACTTTGAGCCAGGTTCCAGCCTCAGCGTTTACATGTATTATCGCTTCGACTTTTCAGAACAATTACATAAAAATTAATATTACTCCTAGTTTATATGTAGTCAGCTGAGACCTACAGAGTTAGAGCTAGTGCTTGAATTCATGCACATAACAGGTGGGACAGCCGTGACTGAAGCCTAATATATTTGACCTGTGGATACTGGTCTCACCGCCAAGGAAACAGCCACCTGGGCAAAGCCTTGTCCCCACAAAGCAGTTCTTCCACTGAGAGTCCAGCTGAGACAGGAGGGGCTGAGGGTGAGGCCACCTCTGTCAGAGGGAGGATTTGCATTTTCCCTTTCTGGTCACTGACCCAGCTGGAGGCCAACCGGCCCCACGCTGAGTGACATCAGGAGAGGAGCCCCGATTGCTGCAGGGCTTTTGTGGCCTGCAGCTGCCGCAGACTGTCCCCTGGCAGTGAGACAGGTGACAGCGGTGGCTCCGGGCTCTGCTGACTGGGGACGCCCATCCTGGCCTCCACCCCACAGGCCTCCTCTGCCTCCTTCGCTCCCAGGGCAAAGCCCGGCTGGTCTCGGTCTGGTTGGGCCCCCAGTGTCTCCTGGGAGTGGAACCTTGTCGAAGGGACTGTCCTGGCCAGGATGGGGGCCAGAGTAACCCTAGGGGTGTTGTCCCCAGCCCGTCACCTCCTCCTGGACCCGAACGCCCTCTCCCCAGAGGAAGGGACTCAGAGAGGGTGGCCTCCCTTCCACGTGGGGCGGGTGCTTCTCAAGCAGCGGCCCCAGGAGCCACAGGGCCCCGTCCACGCGGAAGCAGGACCTGCCCCTCTGTGAACGGCCTGCAGAGGCCTGTGGCAGACCCGGCTCAGGAACTGAGACTGCGGTGCAGCTGCCAGGATGTGGGGAGGGACCAGGGACCCTGGGCCGGAGCTTCCTGGTAGCCAGAGCTACGAAGGCAGATGTCCCCATCAGTCACACGCTCAGCGGAGGGAGGAGCATCCAGACCTCAGCTTTGCCGGCTCAGCTGCCCAAAGACAGGTGCGTGGGGAGGGGCTGATGTGAGAAGCCCTGAGAGATACGGAGTTAGTGAGTCAGTGGGGACTGGAGACAGGTCACTTTTCATGCAGAATTCACGGAAGCACCTCGCCGCTGGCACGTTACCCGGAGGGAGGCCGTTACTTCCGGGGAACAGGGACGGTGCAGGGAGCTGGCGTGGTTGGGGCAGCGTCCTTGGCCCTGAGCTGTCATTTCCTCCTGAACCAGCGTCATTCTGGCAGCACCTTCGCTCCCGGGTGTCTGAGTTATGCTGTTTTGGGGGCACTGCTCTGCCTGTCCTAGTTTCCTGTGGCTCCGAGCGGCTCTGGGAGGCTCGATAGTCTTTAAAGGGCAGGACAGGAGGACCCATTTCTGCCCCGCTTTGAGAGGGTGAGTGATTCGGCTTCTGGAATTAACGTGAAGACTCCCAAGACTGGAGATTGTCATGGCGGAGCCCTGTCACCCTTCCCTAGAGCAGAGGTGACCCCACCCTTTGGTTTATTTTAGCCAAATAAAACCTGGAATTTGGCTGTTTTAGCCCCGAAACACCAGAGAGCGCTGCTGCACTGTGGGGAGGCCAGAGGCCACCTGGTCACACACTGTGTCGCCCGCCCCGGCTGCTCCAGGGCAGGCTGGTTTTAGTGACACTCTCAAACCTGAAACCCAACACAAGTCCCACACCAGGACACCCTGCAGAGCGCCGTGGAGTAAAGCGACAGCCGCAGGCGCTCCCAGCGCTCCCTGGGGCGGGCCTGGCCCGGCTGATAGCGAGCCCCGCACCCCGCGTGCCCGCTGATAGCGAGCCCCGCACCTGGCCTCTCGCCTGCCTGCCACCGCCGCCCTCGCCCTCAGCTCTGAGTATCTCCCCCGCCTCACTTCCCTCCACCCTCCGCTCGCCTCTGCCCTGCATGTGGGGCCACGGCTGGCTGCGGGGGGAGCTGGGGGGAGCAGACGGTCGTGTCGGGGCCAACGGGGCAGGTCTGTCCCGCAGGGAGCCCGGAGTGTCGCTAGAGGGGAGGCTCCCAGGCTCCAGAGCACCTGTGCCACTGGAAAGGTAGGTCCCAGTGCCGACCGCCACACACAGCCCGGGGATGCCACTGCCTGGTCTCAGTGCCAACTGCCACACACAGCCCAGGGATGCCACCGCCAGGTCCCAGTGCCGACCACCACACAACCTGGGGATGCCACCTCCTGGTCTCAGTGTCAGCCGCCACACACAGCCCTCTGTTGTAGGGAGGCCCATTTGGTTTGGGTCTGGCCCTCACAGAGCCACACGTTGGGCGTTTCAGGTACAGGGAGGGTCACCACAGGAAGACAGATTCTGGGGACATAGAACGTGAGAACAGTGGGCTCCACTAGGCCAGGAGTCCCGTGTTCTTGGGCCATGGGCAGTGGGAGGTTGCGATTTCTGTCCTAAATTCCTCCAGGCTCCAGGTTCCAGCACTGGCCTGAAGCCCCCTGTGCCTCCACACAGACAACCCTCAGGACGCTCTGGCCCCTCTGCCCCTGCGGGCAGGAGAGCGGCCCCTCCTGGGGCCTGCTGAGCAGTGAGCTCCCCGTGGGCCGTGGGGCTCAGCAGCCTCTGCCCACCTCCTCCCTCAGAGCCCGGCGGTGGCACGGAGCTCATCACAAATAATTAAAGCAGTGGAACTCGAGCGATTCCGTACTGGCAACCTGGCAGAGGGTGTGCACACAGGTGAGAAAACACAGCGTCCCCAACGCCAGGGAGCCAGCCGCACCCTCACAGCAATCAGCCGCCTGAGCACATGCAGACTCTGCAGATGAGAAGAATCATTAGACTTATGTGAAGGGGACACTACTAATCACAGCGTGACAATGGGGACAAACTGGGGCTGTGCAAGCCGACTAGAAAATAGTGTCACACTAGAGATTCTGGGAACTGGTGTCTACTGTCCCAGGATGGTCCTCATGTCCGCTTCTCTCCCCTGCCCGTATGGTGGGCTCAGCGAGCACATTGGGGTCTCTCACCCCTGTGGGTGGCCTGACCCACTTGCCTGGGCTCACCCCGCTCCCTCCCAGGAGAAACCGCTGGGGGCCCCGGGGCCTCTGCATGGCTTGGTGGCTGGCCGGGCTCCCTGGTGTGCCTGATAGGAGACAGGACCAGTATCAGTGGAGAGGGGCTTGGCCTGTGCTCAGCTGATATGCCCGCGGGGGGCCCTGACGCAGGGTGAGGCCAGATCTCAGCCACGGCGGCTGGCGTGGGACTCCCCGTCTGGCCTGTGCCTCCCCCAGCTGAGTACTGGTCGCACCAGCCACCCCAGTCCCCTCGTGGGCCTCAAGCCTTCATGGCTCAGAGCAAAGACATCTCCAGGCTGTCCCTCCCCTGACTTCTGCACCTCTCCCGAGCCTGTGCGCCCGAGAACCTCTGTGGCGTGGCTGGTTCTTACCAGCTCCAGCTGATTTCTTTTTGAGACGGAGTCTCACTCTGTGGCCTGGGCTAGAGTGCCGTGGCGTCAGCCTCGCTCACAGCAACCTCAATCTCCTGGGCTTAAGCGACCCTCCTGCCTCAGCCTCCCGAGTAGCTGGGACCACAGTCATGCACCAGCACACCCAGCTAGTTTTTACTATTTTTAGCAGAGACGGGGTCTCGCTCTTGCTCAGGCTGGTCTCGAACTCCTGAGCCCAAGCAATCCTCCTGCTGGGATTACAGGCGTGAGCCACCGCGCCCGGCCTGGCCCCAGCTCTTGCTCCCCACCGTATTCAGGGCCCAGCACCGAGTGGCTCCCGGTGCCTGCCGTGTCCAGCACTGGCGTGAAGAGCCCAAGGCTGCCCTCCCCCCGCACACAGGTGCTCAGGCCTGTCAAGCTGTGGAAGCCCAGTCCAGGGGCTTCCTCCTTCCTGGCCTTAAGAGGGTTTGAGGGAGGAGCCCCCCGTCTCAGAGCCGTTCCTACCGAGTATGAAGGCTACCACGTAGTTGGAGATCTGGCCTACGCCCACGATGACAAATACCACGGTGAACATCTCCCAGTTGACGGAGAAAATCTGCAGGAAGCTGAAGCCGGTCTGCACGGCCATGGTGGTGAAGAGAATGTTCTTCCTGCCAAACCTGCGGACACGGCAGAACACAGAGCGTGAGGCGCGCAGGCTGCTTGCGGCTGTAACTCACGGCGTGTTGCGAGCCCCGAGTCAGGCGTCACCGCAGGCTTTTCTCCCTGTCACATCTCTCCGCTTCCTCCTGTGTGGCCTCAGGCGTCCGTCTGCTCAGGAGGTGCCCTCTGATTCCAGCTTCCTTTCAGCAATGTCTGCTGGTGACCCCGCAGTGGGTGGCAGTGTTAGTCCCACATTCCGGTAGCTGAGCAGTGGGCAGCAGGGAGCACAGGTGCCATCAGAACTGTCTCCTGCCCCATTTTCCAGACTCAGGGCTCAGCTGTCGGCCTGGGAGGGAGAGGCACTCCTCCAGGGATCTTTCTCCATCACTGCCATCTAGCAATCCCGCAGAACACGTGCGGGCCGGGGGACACGTCTCCTGGGCTGAGACACCATCCCCCCCGGCCCAGGTCGGCCCCGTGGCCCCAGCCCACAGCCACAGCAAGGTTGCAGTTGGTGCTCACGGCCTGGCTCTGGCTGTGGACACATCGCAGCTGCCCCTGAGCTGGGGGTGGCGTGGGGAGGGCAGTGGTGACGGCAGCATTGTGTTTTGTCACAGGGCTTCTGGTATGAGGACTGTGCCTGCCGGTGGGGTCAGTAGACCCTCCCCATCACCGGCCGAAGCCCTGGGGGTACGAGGCAGGGTGACCGGACCAAGGCAGGTGCTGGCCGTGGGGGCTGAGGGCAGGGTCAGGCCTCCTCCCAGCACGGACTTGGCATCCTCAGGGTCGTCCCTTCTCTGGGCAGAAACAGCCTGAGTCCAGCCCCAGCCCGAGACGGGCAGCCAGTGAGCCAGGGGCCTGTCCCACCTGCCATTGCTCGCAGGGTCCTTACCTGTCCGACAGCTGCCCGCACACGAAGGAGCCGAGCAGGACGCCCACGAAGAACAGGGAGGTGGTGAGTGGCGGCTTCCAGTCCTCCTCGCACACCAGGTTCCACTGCCGAGGGAGACACACGAGGTGTGAGCCCGTCCCTGCAGGCCCCGGCCCCCCGCAGGGGACACAAGCGGCTGCCAGGCCCCTCCCTGCGCCAGCTGCTGCCCGAGTGCGGAGGGCACAGGCCCCGCAGCCCCGGTTGGACCAGCCCCTGCCAGCTCTGGGACTGGCACCCCGACACCCGCCACTCCCCTCCCCGAGACTCAGCGTCCTCTGGAAGGCGGTGACGGCGCCTACTCTGCCGACGTCACGTCACAGCAGCACGTGGGGGCCACGGCTGTGCCTGGTGATGCTCCGCCGTGACACCAAGGTGGCTTTGCCCCTCCACAAGGAGCCGGGCAGGGAGGGACGGTGTCCGAAAAGCCTGAAGAGGCAGGGCGGAGGGCACAGTCACTTGGTCCATGGGTGAAAGTTTTCTCTCCCTTATTGCAAAGTGCCCGTGGTCCCAGGAGCTCTGCGACTTCATTTTCTGAGCAGACTCATCTGGAAACCTCCGTGGCCCTGGTCCACTCCCATCTCGGCCAAGCCTGGGCCCGATTCAGGGCCCCACGGTGGGTGCCGGGGCTGCTCCCCTCCCCAGGGCTCCCCAGCTCCCCCCCTGCCCACACCCTCCTTCCCTGCTGGGCCTTTCCAGAAGTGTGGCCCCTCCCCGTGGGCCCTCCCCGTGGGCCCTCCCGTTCCTCAGGGCCTGTGGGCGCAGCTGCCCTGACACGTCCCTATCGTCCCTGTCGTCCCTGTCACGCGTCCACAAAGTGAGAGTTTCAGCCACAGTTTCAGTTCTCAGCTCTCAAGTCAATTTGGTGAAATCTCAAGGGCGGCTGCAAAGATTCCAAAGTGTGTTTAGTGACCTTTCATGTATTTAAAAAAATAACAACACGTGCAGTGAATACCTGGGGCCTGGTGGTTGGGGTGGGGAGGGGCTGTCTGTGGCGAGACCAGAGAAAGGCCCCCGTCTCCCACCCACCCCAGCTCCATTCGCCATTTGCAATGCAATTTGGTTTTTAATCCTCACAACTCCCCGGAAAAGGCGGTGGATTTAAACACGAGTTCCCATGTTTACATCACGCCCGGTTCTGCAGCAGGGAGTTTGTGGAGCTCAGCAGGAGCAACGTGCCAACAAAAGGCTACGGGACCCAGAGCAGACAGAAAGTCGAGGGGGGAGGTGGCAACGCCAAGCGCAGGGAAGGCTGAGCCCAGACCGTCTTGCCCACGGGCCTGATGCCAGGCAGGGTCCCAGACCCGGTGCTGGGTGTCCCAGCAGCCCTCAGAGGGGTCCCAGTGCCCAAGGGGTGAAGCCCCTCGGCAGGAGCACAGCTTTTCTGAGCACTGAGACCCGAGAGAACTCTCCTCATGTATTTCTTCCACAAAAGGGCCACTCTGTGATGTCGAGGACCGTGTCTTTGAGAGCACCCGGGTCCTAAAGACACAGTGAGACTCACGAGCCCGCCTGTCACCGTGCTCACAGGCCGGCCACGGCAGGACGCCAACACCCAGCTCTGCAGGAGGAAAACCACCTGGGCCAGGAACTCGGCTCTACCCCTCAGGTAAGATCCGCTGATAAATCCGAGACCGGATCCGGAGTGGGCTGCCTCACCTGAGCTCCCTGCATGAGCGTCAGGGAAAAGGGGAAGGAACTCTCTAGAACTGTCTGGCTAGATCCGTGTCCTCTGCCAGCCCACAGGTCAGAGGTGGCAGAGAGCACATTGCCTGAATTAACGGCCACCTCCCTCTAAAAATACCGGCCAAACTTCAGGAAAGAGCGTGGGGTCTGTCCCGGACACACAGGTGAGCAGTTGAGGCCCCAAAGCCTCAGGATGTAAAGGGTGACCCACTTTGCAGAAGATCAAACTGAGGCTTTGGGACGGGATTTATCTGATGTCATAGCAAGTAAGTGGGCAAACAGAGAGCCCAGTCTCGTGCCCGTGTCCTGCTTGGGACTGTACCCTAAAGGCAGGACAAAATGAGCCTGTTAAACATGATCCCCGACACTTCGTCGAGGAATGTGACCCCAGGACCCCCCCAGGACTGGGGCAGACAGGCCTCCACCACAGGCTCAAGCTTGGCGGACGTATTTATCACCTGCAGCTGAGCAGAAAAGCCCCTCCGGATACATCTCTCCTTTGTGGTTTCCAAGTACTTTCCCGTCAGGACTTGGCCGTAGGGGCAGACAGACGGATTGAGAGACGGAAAGGGAGGAGGGAGGCTGTCAGATGCGGAGCCAGGCAGGGCGTGAGCGGTCGGTGGACGGGACTGGCTCCCTAATCTGCAGACCCCCTTGTTCAAAAATTACTGAGAATTTCAAGACGGCAATCGCAGAGCACGGAAACCAAGCGCGGGCTCGTGTGACTGCACAGCTGCACTCCCACCGCGCTGGCCCTGGAGTGGGTTAGGCCTGGCCTCCTGGGGGCTGGAGCAGGGGCGTCCTGGGCTGGGGCCCTGGGAAGGCTGAGGTGACTGCCAGCTCCTGTCACCCTCTTTCCTGGAGGCTGAGCAGCCACTGCTTTGGGTCCACCTCCCTCCCGGAAAAGGGGCCCAGGAAGCCACCGCAGCGTCATCTAGTGCAGGAGAAGGCCCTGTGCACGCAGCGGCCGTCTGTCCCAAGCCCATGCGAGGTGCTGTCTGCCTTTGGGGACGCCACTTACAACCAGCGGGGCAAGGCAGCTAAACCCCATGGCTGCCCATGGCTGGCTCTAGGGCTAGGTTCTCCCTCGTGGAGTTGTTGTGCCCAAGAAGGCTTTTTGGAAAGCTGCCAGGGGCCTGGTCTTAGGACACAGGATTGGCAGACAGAGTTCCAGCTGGGGCTCGTGGGGCTGGGGTCCGTCAGCCGCCAGCCCAGAGAGAGGCCCTTGACCCCCAGGGGCTGTTCTCGGGGAGGCAGGCCCTGCATGCCCTCAGCCCCTTCGGGCTTGAGGGGTGTGTCTTAGGGTCCCGCTAGCCACGGCCCCGAGAGTCCCTGTGGTTAACAGTGACACGGTAGGCCCAGTGGGAGACAGTCCTTTCCTTGAGAGGACAGAACTGTCCCTGGGGGTCCCTGCACATGTGAACACATGCACACACAAACACACATGCACAGCGTCAGCTCAGAGGCCGGTGGTGGCTGTCCTAGCGAGGAGCTGGCCTGTCCTGGGCTGAGCTTCTCGGCAGACGCGAACATTCCCCAAACACAGCTCACCGCCCGGCCCCAGAGAGGTGGGACGTGGCTGGGCCGGGCTGCGCATGGGTGGGACGCTGGGTGTGCTGTCCCCGGTCACTGTGCTGGTCCCACCCCCAGGGGCTCAGACCAACGTTCTCCCGGCAGAGCAGAGCGAGCTCCGGGTGTTACAGTTGGGCCCTGTGGCCTTCGTCTCTGCTTTAAGAAACAAAATCCAGGTCCCAAGGTCATAGGGTATGGGGGGCCTCTCTGGGCTTAGAAGAATATGCCAGTCACTCCTCCTCGTAGTGACAGTAACAGGAATGACAACCACGGTGTGTTGGGCGCTCACCGCGTGCGTGTGTTGTCTCACGGAGTCGCCGAGTCGCCGTGGGGAACGGGGACTCCTCTCAGCTGACACACAAGGAGACGAAGGCACGGGCCGGGCAGCAAGCGGCGGGTTGCCCGGTGAGTCCACTGAGCCCTGACAGCAGCGCCTGCTCCGGGCCAGGCTCCGCGTGGGGCGCAGGGGAGACGCGATCCCTGCCCTCCCGGGGCTCGAGGTCGAGCACGTGCGTATGCAGGGGGTATGCAGGGGCCCTGCAGCCCCGGGCGGGGCAGGCTCTGTTCCAGGCCGCTTTGCCGTTGTGTCTGGCTGGAGGAAAAGAGGCGCCGTCTCCTCGTCCTCCTCCATCATAAGGACAGAGTTTTAAAGCCTGAATCATCTGTGTAATCGTATTTTTGATGGCCAATACACAGGGCTCGGCACACAGTGGACGCTTAACACGTTGTTGACGAATGCATGTCGAACAATTAGGAATAACAGAAAATCAGTCTGGAAAATGTCTGGTTCCGGGCTGGGGAGTATCACGCTGTACTTTGAAAATCACCCTCACCTTGAACTCTGGCAGTTTTCACTTTTGCCAAAGCCGTAAAGGATCGTAAAGATAAGCGCAGCTCCTCTGACCTGCTGGAACGGAACACTCTGGAAGGCAGCCTGGTGTTGGGCAAAGAGCACAGGTCCCTCGGGTTCTGCCACTTCTGGCTGCGTGACTTCGCTCACTCAGCGCTGTCAGCCTGCTTCTTGTCTCCAGAGAGGTGACAGTAACACCCGCCCTGGGTTTGCTGTGCACCTGGGGCAGGAAACGTCAGTGGAGTGTCGCACACATTATGGGCCTCATTAAGGGGCAGTTGCCTCGCCCGTGCCTGTGTCTTAAGCAAAACCAGGACTTGGGGTGGCGGCACGAGTAAGTAAGGCAGGTTGTATTTAACCTGACCAGGCAGAAGAAATTTTAAGAAGTAGAAACTCTTCCATTCCATTACTAAAAACTACAAACGCTCTTACCACAAGGTATAAAATCCCTTTAGAAATGCACTTCAATCCCAGAGATGACTGTGCATGAAAAATTAGCAATGGTCCGTGTAAGAATGAAAAATAGATTTCTATCGTGTCTTCTCAAAGTTATCCTTCATTCCAGGGGGAAAGAAAAGTATTAATAATAGTTAGTTAATAATAGAATATACATCTACCCCAGTTCCATCTTTATAACTTGATTGTGATTTAAAGCTAAAAATTTCATGATCATCTGCAGAAACAAAAACAACAACAAAAAACTCTGGCTATTGAATTCTTTTTGTTTATAACAGCTTTATTGAGATATAATTTACATACCATAAAATTTACTCTTTTTAAAGTGTACAATTCAGTTTTGAGTATACTCACAGAGTTGGGCAACCACCAGTATTATCTAATTTTATTTCTATATTTCTTTCCTTATTTATTTTTGAAACAGGGCCTTTCTTTGTCACCCAGGCTGGAGTTTAGTAGCATCATCATAGCTCACTGCAATCTCAAACTCCTGGGCTCAAGCGATCCTCCTGCCTCAGCCTCCCAAGTCGCTGGGACCACAGGCATGCGCCACCACGCCCTGCTAATTTTTCAATAATACTTTTTGTAGAGACGAGGTCTTGCTGTGTTGCTCAGGTTGGTCTTGGACTCCTGGCCTCAAGTGATCCTCCTGCCTCAGCCTCCCAAAATGCTGGGATTCTAGGCATGAGCCTCCACACCTAGCACAGTATCTAATTTTAGAACATTTTCATTACCCTTGAAAGAAACCCATTACAGTCACTCCGTTATCTTCTCCCAGCCCCTGGCAGCCACTAATCTACTTTATGAGTCTATGAATCTGCCGATTCTGGGCATCTCATATAGATGGAATCATGCCATATGCGGTCTGTTGTGAGTGGCTTCTTTCATTTAGCATAATGTTTTCAAGGTCCATCCACGCTGCTGTACCATGTGTCAGGACCTCATTCCTTTTCATGGTTGAATAATATTCCACAGTATGGGTAATACTGCATTTTATTTATCTGTTCACCAGTTGAAGATATTTGGGTTGTTTACACTTTTTTGACTATGAATAATGCTGTGAATATTCATATGCAAAATTTTGTGTGGACATATGTTTTTATTTCTCTTGGGTGTATACGTACCCAAGTGGAATGGTTGGGTCATGTTGGCAAATCTATGTTTAACCTTTGGGGAACTCCCCATCCGCTCTCCGAAGTGGCTTCACCATTTTATATTCCCGACGGTGATGAATGACACTTGCTATTGTGTCTTTAATTTTAGCCATCCCAGTGCGTACGAAGAGGTAGCTCATTGTGGTTTTCATTTGCATTTCTCTAATGACTGATGATGTTGAACATCTTTGCACTGAGTGCGTTTATCAGTTTCGGGGGTGCTGCCATCCTAACAGCAAGTTTTCTGCTCCATGAACAGAGCATGGCATGTTTTTCCATGTGTTTAGGTCTTTTAAAATTTCTCTCAATGACATTTTGTAGTTTTCAAGGTATAAGTTTTGCAATTTTTTGGTTAAATTTATTCCTGAAGAGCTTCCTTTAATATTTCTTGTAAGAAAGCTCCGGTAGAAACAAATTCGCTCAGTTTTTGTGTATTTCAGAACGTCTTTATCTCCTTTCTGGGAGATGGTTTTGTTGGGGATGTGATTCCTGGCTGGTAGCTGTTTCCTTTCAGCACCTAGACTGCGCCAGCTCTGCCTTCTGTTTTCCGTGACTTCTAACACGAAGTCAAACGTTAATCTCACTGCGGTTCCCTTGTACATAAGTCATATTTCTGCTGCTTTCAAAATTTTCCCTTTCTCTCTGTCCTTCTGCAGTTTTACCATGATGTATCAGGATTGTGTAGATTAATGTTTCCCAACAAATTTGGGAAGTTTTCAGACATTATTTCCTTGAGAATTTCTTCCTGCTCCTCCCTCTCTCCCCCTTCCTTCCAGGATCCCAGCACACACGCGTTCTGTGCTAACCGGGCTCCACAGTTCTCTGAGGCGCTGTTCATTGTTTTATTCCTCTTTTTCTCCTTGTTCTTTGGATTGCACAGTTTCCAATCCTGTATCTTCAAGTTTGTGGATTCATTCTTCTACCTGTTAAGGCCCTCGAGTGGATTTTTATTTTCAGTTATTGTACATTTTTACTCCAGAATTTCTATTCAGTACTTTTTTATACAAATGTAATTTCTATCTCTTTATTGGTATTCTGTCTTTGGTGAGATATTGTCATTATACATCCTTGTATTTTATTTATTTACTTATTTTAGAGAGAGGGTCTTGCTGTGCTGCCCAGGCTGGAGTGCAGTGGCGTCATCATGGTGCACTGCAACCTCAAGCTACCCTCAGCCTTCTGAGTAGCTGGGACTACAGGCACGTGCCACACGCCTGGCTAATTTTTTTATTTTTCTGTAGAGACAGGGCTTTGCTATGTTTCCCAGGCTGCTCTTGAACTCCTGGCCTAAAATGATCCTCTCACCTCTGCCTCCTAAAGCACTGGGATTCGGGAGGCCACGGTGTGTAGCCACCGTGCCCGGCCCCTTCTTTTACTTTTAAAACCATGATTCTATTACTTCTTTGAACATATTTATAACGGCTGCTTTTAAGTCTTTGTTAAACCTGACATGTGAGCCTTCTCAGGCAGTTCCCGTTGACTGTTTTTTTCCCCTTGCGTGTGGACCATATTTGCCTGTTTCTTTGCATGTCTTGTAATTTTTTGTTGAAAACTGGGCATTTCAGACAATATATTATAGAAACCCTGGGTACTAATAACCCCCCGTCTCCATTTCCTTGATCTTTCTATTCAGCTGCCTCTGCTGGTATCTCACCCGGCCTTAAGCTCGTTAGTTGCCAGCCGGTCGGTCACTTTATTGATTTCAGCCACGTCCTGGAGCATAAATTGTCCCATAGTCTAATCCAATTGAATTCAAGCCCCTTTCCAGGAGTGGTTTTTGCGGCAAGTCTTTAAGATTTGTTCTAACTCAAAAGGGCTTCTCTTAGCTGTTTGTTTCTCTGGTTCTTTCTGGTAAACCGGCTGCCCTGTGGGATAGCTGGTTATTCTAACGGAGCTACCAGAATCCTCTCGGTTGCTCACCACCCAAATCTCCGTGTTTTCAGGAGCAATCTTAGGCCTGGCCTTCCGCACAATCTGTTTCAGATAAAGTTAGCTCCTGTGGGGACAGTTTCGGCGTTCTCTGTACTTTTGGACTCTCTTTCCCCCTGGGCAAAATCTCTGAGCCACGGCTCCGAAGCTGTGGGCAGGGAAGTGGCCCATTCCCCTCAGGGTGACACCTGCTTTATGGGCAGGACACTGGGTGGAGGTGGCAGCCTCTGTTCTTTTCGGCTCGGCTCTCCTGCTGTGGAACCTCTGCCCTGGGAATGGGCTGGATGAGGGAGACCAAGGCCCCGACATTCCTGACCTGCGGCACCCGGGCAGAGCCGCCGCGGTGAGAGGGGAGGCAGGGGGGAGGGCGAGGTCCTCCAAGCTCCTGGTTGCACCTGGAGGATGGGGGGGGGGGGGGAGCGGGGCGGGGCACTGGCGGTCCCTCTTGGTAAAACTCTGTGTCCTTTGGGAGCTGAGCGGAGAGAGAGCTGCTTTCGTGGCCACACCCCCCAGGGAGGCGCGTCCCCCCTTCTGTGCGGGGAGGGCGGGGAGGGAGGTGGACGCGTTGTGACGCAAGTGACACAGACTCCTGTTCTTACCAAGAAATAGACTTTCCTGAGTAAGTGTGTCTTCATTTGCTGCCTGTCCGCAGGACAGTTTCCAGAGACTGTGTGTGTGTGTGTATTTTATATGCACAAAATTTCCACCAGTTATGGTGGCTTCGCAGGGGGCAGGGCTGTGGAGCTCCTCACGCCGCCATTTTCGAAGTCTGAGGATCTTTCCGTGTGCTGATTTATTTGTATTTCTTTGGGAAAATATCTATGCTCCAAAAGGGGCAAATGATTGTACCCATTTTAAAATCAGGTTGTCTTTCACTGTTGAGTTGTAAGAGTTATTTTAATATTCTGGATACAAGTCCTTTATCAGATACGCGATTTGCTGATATTTTCTCCCATTTTGTGGGTTAATCTTTTTTGGCTATGTAATTCTTGTACTTATATTTCCATTTATAAATAACTGAGCCAGGAGGCTGCTAAACCTTAAAATGTCCTGTCTTTCTTTCGATTAGAAGTAAAGAAAAAGCCACCATCGGTGGAGAAGCCGCAGTGCAGGGTTCTGCGGTCACCAGAGGCTGAACGGAGGCAACAGAGCCAGTGAGTCTGAGCGGGAGACGGGGTGGGGGCGGGAGGGGCCGCTCAGGGCTCGGCTCTGCCCTTGACCCTGGCATTAGACCCGCCACAGCTCCACCAGGCTCCTCGCTGAGGTCGTGAGCACATGGCACGGGGCTGCGCCAGCCACTTAGCACGGCGGGAGCTCTGGAAGGTGCCGCTGTGACCTGCCCCCGGCCCTGCAGACACTGAGCAGGACCCGCCAGCCCTGGGCTGTCTGTGCCTCTCGCCAGGGCATGCGGCCCAGTCCAGCCTTTCCCCAGAACCTCCATTCTCCCCACCCCGTCTCTGTTCCCAACGGGGGCCCTTGCCTTTCTTCTGGGCTCTGGAGAGAGGCGTAAGCCCACGCTGCAGCTTGCGACAACACGCAGGCCTGCATTTGCCTAAACACACACGGGTGCATCCTGCCGCAGGGAGGAACTACAGTCCTTCCAGAGGCCCGGGCACCAGAGCTCCTCCGACCAGCCCTGCCAACGCCTTGTTCTCGTCAACACGCCACCTTGGACTCTGTCTGAGGGTTCTGCTGCCCACCGGGAGGCACAAACAAAGTCTGTGTACCCAGGAACTTGGCAGCAGGTGCAGGTGAAGCAGCCTCTGGACAAAGACACACTCAGATCCCTGGTGTCGGCTGCAGACGACACAACTGAGAGGCAACAGGCAAACTCTTCCGGGCGAGGCGGCTGATAAACAAACAGGGAAGCTCGTTCAGGCCGAGCAGGGCGAGCCCCTGAGTCTGCTCCCTCTGTTCTCCGGCGAGATCTGCTTTCTAAAGCGTTGACTGGAAATGAAAGCCTCGCCGGGACTGGCCGGGGCTGGAGATGCTCACGCTTTATCCCCTTTGGAATCTGCCGGAGGGACTTGGCTGAGCACCCGGGGTACTGTTCAGACTGTCCCAACAGCCGGGCTCCACGCCAGTGGGCAGCGTCCCTGCGCCTCACTCACAGCTCTCCCCTTTGTCGGAGCCCCCCAGACCCCAGGGGAGGCACATGCTTCAGAGCTGCCATGTGATGTCCCAGGCGGTGGCCGGCCACGTGCCGGGTGCCACCTGTCTCGTTATGCCCTTGCTGGCAGCTCCCAGCAGCTCAGCGTGACAGGGCTGAGCCCTCAGGCTCCTCCGCATCCCTGGCTCCCCGGGCTGTGGGTGGGGAGTCAGTACGTCCCACTGTCTCTGCCCTGACCCCAGGCCCCAGGAAAGGTGGCATAGGGCTGGTGCCTGCGGCGGTCCAGGCCCTTGCTGGAGGGTCTCTCACACTTAAGGGCGCGGCGGAGCCATCCGCACCTGCACCCACAGCCCCCGGACGACACAGCCAGCTGCAGAAGAGAACAGAGGTACAGGCCGGGTGGCGGCGGCAGCCCTGTCTCGGGCCACTGTGGCCTGCCGAGAAGGCTAGTCCTCAGCACACAAGGGTCCCCTAGGGCCTCTGGAGCATGAGGCCTAGGGACATTGGTGTCCGGCTCCAAGGTGACTGCCTCAGTGTTCCCAGCCCGGGGACTAGCGGGTCAAGGCTACCTGTTGATGTCCCATGGGCAAAGAGGACATGCTTGTGGCAAAGGCCAGCCCATGCTTAGACGCTGGCCAGGAGCCAGGCTCTCCTTTGCTGCTTGCCCGGTGGTCCCGCCGGTGAACGGAACCGCTAGAGAGCAGGGCAGTCGCTGCCCTTCCTGCTCCCTGAGCCTCAGGGCAGGAGGCCTGTGAGCTTGCGCACACGTAGGGCCTGTGCTCTCTGGGGTCTTGGCACTGAGGGGCTGTATGGGCGCCATGCCCATAGAGACCGGGGTCTGGCCACCATGGTGGGTCTCAGTGACAAGGCCCCCATCAGCAGACAGACTGACTGGGATACTGGGGCCCTTCTTTCTCCAACAGGAGCTTCAGCCCCAACCCAGACCCCACTAGTCCCTGCGCCTGCCCAGCCGCAGCCCAGCGGAACCTGCGCTACTCGGCAAGCCTGGCACTCCTGCACCGGGCAGGCACGCCTCCCCCAGGCCTGACTTCAGAGACGGATGCAGGACCTTGGTCTGGGTTTTTACATCCTTTATTCTTTTTTTTTTTTTTTTTTCTTTTTTCTTGAGACAGAGTCTCACTCTGTTGCCCGGCTAGAGTGCCGTGGCATCAGCCTCACTCACAGCAACCTCAAACTCCTAGGTTTAAGCCATCCTCCTGCCTCAGCCCCCCGAGTAGCTGGGACTACAGGCATGCGCCACCATGCCCGGCTAATTTTTTTGTATATATATATTTTTAGCTGTCCAGATCATTTCTTTCTATTTTTAGTAGAGATGGGGGTCTCACTCCTGCTCAGGCTGGTCTCCAACCCCTGACCTCGAGCGATCCTCCCACCTCGGCCTCCCAGAGTGCTGGAATGACAGGTGTGAACCACCGCGCCCGGTCCTACATTCTTTATTCTTAAAGTGAAAAAATAACCTGGTCTCAGCTGGAACAACTAGAACAGCAAAATAAATAAGGATAGTATTAGATTATAACTGAAGGAATAAAATAAATTTGCATGAGCCTGTACTGACATAAGTTAATAGTTGCATAAATTAATGAATGGATGTGGAGGGGAAGCCATTCTTTTCAGAAGTCCAATTCCCAAATGCAGGAGGAGGGTGGGGACTGCAGAATCATCACTAGGCAAACGCCAGCGTCACAGTCGCTTCAGTCAAGGTCTAGTGATGAATGTTAAAATCAGCAGGTAAAAATTTAGGGGACACAGGATTTTATATGATCGCAAAGTATCTCCCTTAAGATATTTATTACTTATGGAGGGAAAAATAGTAACTGTATAGTGGAGAAATCCAGAAGACATCGACCTAACTAGGTGATCAAGGTAACATCACCAGTAATAAGATACAGCGATGCCCTGAGGATATATCATCATTTCCGTGGTATTCTAACCAAAAAGCACATAACTCAATCTAATCATGAGAAAAATTACACAAACCCAAATTGAGGGACATTCATCAAAATAACTCTTAAAAAATATCAAGGTCATGAAAGATAAGGGAAGACTGAGGAAGGGTCACACACTGGAGACTGAGACATGACAGCTAAATACAGGGTGGAATTCTGAATCGAATCCTAAAAGAGAAAAAGGACATTAGTGGGAAAACTGGTGAAACTCGAACAAGGTCTGTAGTTTAGTTAACACTATTGTAACCAATGTTAACTTCTTCGTTTTCATAAATGGATTACAGGTATTTAAATTGTTAACATCAGTGGGTATATGTGAGCTCTCTGAACTATTTTTATAACTTTTGTCTAAATCAAAAATTATTTTAAAATAAAGTCTAAAAAATAATTTTCATCCTCCAAGACTGAAACTCTATGCCCGTTAAACAACTCCCCTCTCCTCCCTTCTCCCGGCCCCTGGCAACCACCATCTGCTTTCCATTTCTGTGAGAGTGACTACTCTTTATAACTCATGTAAGTAAAATCATACAATATTTGTCTTCTTGTGACTGGCTTATTTCACTAAGGGTAATATCCTCATGGTTCATCCATGTTGTAGCCTGTGTCAGAATTTACTTCCCTCTTAAAGCTGAATGATATTACAACATTGTATGTATAACATTGTAACATTGTACGTGCACGTCACATTATGTTCATTCATTCGTTGATGAACATCCAGCTTGCTTTTGCCTTTGGCTATTGTGAATGGTGCTGCCGTGGACACGGGCGTTCAAATATCTCCTTGAGACCTTGCTTTAAATTACTCTGGACATACAGCCAGAACTGGCATTGCTGGATCATATGGTAAGTCTGTTTTTAATATTTTGAGGGACCACCATACTATTTTCCACAGCAACTGCACCATTTTAAATTCCCGTCAGCAGTGCACAAGCGTTCCAATTTCTCCACATCCTCACCAACACTAGATATTTTCTGTTTTTTGATGGTGGCCATCCTCGTGGGTGTGAGGTGGCATCTCACTGTGGTTTTGATCTGCATTTCCCTAATGATTAGTGACTTGAGCATCTTTGCATATGTGTGTGTCCTCACTGTACAGATAAAGAAGCTGAGGCTTTGAGCTTAGATGTAACCTGCCGAAAGTCAGCCAGGTGGTCGGTGGTGGAGTCACAACTGGCCCTTGGATCAGTCTGACTCCAGCATTCCTTGTGCCACCACCCCTCTGGGAGAGCCACCGATCCTGCTCACCCTGATGCCCACTTCCTCCTCCTCCTCCTGACCACCACTGCCCAGTGGCTTTTATCGCTCCCGCCGCCGGAAAGGAAGCAAGGAAGGGAAAGTGCCGAAAAAGCAAATCCTGCTGCCTGTGTGAGTGTGTGCCCCTGTGAACACACCGGCAACCGTGTGTAGCTACGGACCTGGAGGCCTGTATCTGCCCCCATCCCCAGGTGAATAAACCGGTGAAGGAGTGGCGAGCAGACAGGTCAGCCCAGCTGGTAGGGACGGCTGCAGCCAGGGGGCTCATCCTCTGTCTCAGGTGCTGATGACACTTCTAGGAATCAAGGTAGGATGAGCTGCCCTGGCCTTAGATGCTCCCAGGCCAGGCTACGGGAAGGGGGTCAAAGCCAGAGAAGCGCGGCCACCTCAGGGCCCAGGGCAGGCACCGTGCTGCCGCCTGTGGGGAGGGGTGTGCAGGGGTGTCCACAGGCTGAGCCCACTCCCACAGGGCCTGCAGTCTCCACAGCCACATGCCTGGCTGGCCACCGTTCTGTTGCAGAGGGGACTTCCACAGTTTGCTCACTGGTCTTTTTGCTTTTCATAGCAGCTAGAGTAGGCTCTCTCTGAAAACACAAATCTGGCCTTGCTTAGAACCCTTACTATTTCCTTGCTGTCCTCAGAATAAAGTCAATTAACTCCTCAATATCCCTACAAGAGCCACTATCAACTGGCCCCTGGGGGAATTTCTAGTCTTACCTGTCCTCCCTTGAGCTCCAGCCACCCTGGTCTGTGGGAATTCCACCCCCAGAATCTGCCATGTCCTTTGCCTAGACAGGTACCACTCATATTTTCAGACTCAGCTCAAATTCTATCACCCCATCTTGGAGTATTTCGTCACCTTGTTATCCCACAGAGAGGGTAATTTATTTACCCCAGGCCACACAGCAAGCCAGCCAGGGTTGGAAATCGGGCTCCAGAACCCCACTGCTACCCAGGGCTGTTATTAGCACCTTTTAACACAGCATCTGAGCTCTGAGGGCAGGGCCCGTGCCCAGCACAAGGCCAGGCACAATGTCTGATGACTGTCACATTGTACAGCGGGAAAGGGCTAGAGGACCAGCAGGGGCCACTCTTAGGCTCTTCTTGGGAGAACACAGAGCAGAGGAAGGGCTAGAAGCAGGGAAATCCTACCCACCTAGGCTGTGAGGATGCTCCCGCCAGAGGCAGGGTGTGCCCTGATCCAGCATATCCTGGTCCTTACCAGACATGAAACAGGAAAAATAGCGGGAGCAGTGTGTCCTGATTCCTGGAACTTATGAAACCTGCCACCAACCCCTTAGGATGCTACGGGGCTGGCAGCACAAGCTGTAGTCCCTGCCCACCCGCTGGCCCTATGCTCAGAGGAGTCTCTGTGGGTCCGCCCCGCCATGCGTGCCCTGGGGCCAGGGTTGTGCCTTCTCTGCTTCCTTGTACCCAGCCGGCACCAGCAGGCCCTTTGCTTCCTTTCGGAGAAATTGGGGCCTGGGGACAGGACCCCAAGCTTCCCCACAAGGTACGTGGCAGAGCGGGACGCGTCCTCACACCTCCAGAAGGCTGTGGCCGGGAACAGGCGGCAGACGGTTCTGTGCGTCTGCATCTCCGCTCAGCAGAGTCGCTCACCCCTCCTCCCGCCCCTGACAGGAAGGTGACTCAGGCTCTCTGTCTGGGCAGCCGGGGGCTGGGCCTCCCCAGGGCAGCATCTAGGCCCTTGGGAAACTTCATCTATTGTGAAACTCGGAGAGGAAAAGGCAGTTGGTCACAACAGTCTCTTCTCCATCACCCCCTTCCTGGACAGAACCATCCAGGAATGGGCCCCGAGCGAGACCTGCTTGTCCTGCCCCGTGGAGCGCGCACCTGTTGCTAGAAGCACAACCGGGCAGGTGTGAGCGGGCGAGGCTGGCCCGGGCGCTGCAGGGAGTCGAAAGGGGGCTGACCCGGTCCCCGCCTCGGCCCCAGAAGGGGCGGGCACCCACCTCGGTCACGATGGTGGACAGGTAGACGTCCCGGCTGAACTCCCAGCCGTCCAGGCAGCGCTCCTGCTCCAGCTGCTCCAGGTCCACGTCGCGCCCCGGCTCCAGCCCGAGCGCCGAGAAGTTGGCGATGGCGGCGAGCCGGTAGCGGCGGCAGCTGTGGGGCACCTGGCGTCCGTCCTGCAGCCGCAGCGGGACACTGTGGTTGCGCCACGCGCCGCTCAGGTTCGCGGCGTCCGGCACCCGGCAGCGGTGCTCGGGGGTCCCGGCCAGGAACACGACCGACATGCCATTGAAGCCGTTGGGGATGATGCTGGCGCTGAGCAGGAAGAAGATGAGGCGCTGGAAGGGCCCCCACTCGCCCAGGAGGGCGATCACCTCGTCGTAGTCCCGCATCTTCCCGCCGCCCTCCGCAGCTTGCAACAGGGGTGGTAAGAGCTCGCGGGACAGAGTCTTGGGGCGTCCCCCGAGGGTGTCAGCGCGTTCCGGGGCTCGGGCTGGCTGCAGGGCTGGGGCGCGCAGCCGGGGCCGCTCCCGGGAAACGGGCAGCGGGGCTGGAACGTTCCCAGGAGCTCGGAGCCAAGCTTGATGGCACCGCGGGACCACACCCCCATGCCAGGCCGGGCGCGGGGGAGGGCGCGGCGGCCGGGGCGGGGCTCTGTGCGGGCTCCGCCTTGGGCTCCGCGCCCCGTGCGCGCAGCTCCGCACCCACCGGGGCCTCCAGCCGGCTCCGCCGCCCGCGTGCGCAGGAGGAAGCGCTCGGCTTTGGAGAACCGGGCTGCCCCGGCCACCCCGGAGCGCGGACCTCCCAGACCTGTGCCCCAGTGGGAGGGCGGGAGAAGGGAGCAGCCGAGGCCGAGGTGCAAGGTCTCTGCGAGGTCGCCCCAGCCCTGGCCCGGGGCAGGTTCCCTCCGCGGTCCCTTCCGATCCGGAGTCGGAGTTCAGGCGCCACACGCGGGACACGGACGCGCGAGTCAGTGGAGTCGGTTCCGGGAAAGCTCTGCGCGCGGCAGGGACAGGGGCGCGTGTGCCGGCGCCCCGCGCAAGTGGCCGGCAGCGAGCGCGCTCCGCACGCGGCCCGGGAGGGCTCGAGTCAGCACGGCCGGCGGCGCCGGGGAGGCGGCCTCAGGACAGCCGGGAGCCTCCCCTTGAACGGGGGAGACAGGCCCTGGAGGGGACGAGCAAGGTCACAGCGCGGCAGGGACAGGCCCAGACCGAGGGGGGGGGGGCAGGGCTGCCGGTTGTCCCCGGACCGTCCCGAGGTCCTCCTGGGGCTTCCAGAGAAGATGTCAGCCCCGCGCCTGCCTGTTGCAGGAGCGCAGTCACGGGGGCGCCGCTGTCTGCCCGGTTCTGGTTCTGATCGTGTCGCTCGCCTCGCGGCCATGGGGCCTTTTATCAGGGCGCGTTGCCCAGCCTGCTCCCGCTGGAGCGCTGTTGTTCGCAGAAGGGCCGCCCCCAGCCCCAGGTCCGGGGACGGAGGGAGGCAGAGGGGGAGAGGGAGGGGGAGGGGGAGGGGGGAGAGGGAGGTGGAGGGGGAGGGGGAGGGGGAGAGGGAGGCGGAGGGGGAGAGGGAGGGGAGGGAGAGGGGGAAAGGGGAGGAGAACCACGCCTCCCCCCGCACTCCCAGCCCGCTCTTTTTGCCCGCTTGGTGGGGACCTAAGGTCCTTCTGCGGCTATTCCAGCCGGCCTGGGGCTGGAGCCTGGGTCCTGGGTCCATGAGCGGACCAAATCGACAGGCTGAAGAGCCCACCTCTCTGGAGGTTTTGCCCCAGTGTGTTTGCTTCTCTAGACCCGGATTAAGAGGCCAAAGGACATATCTTTTTTTGGGGGGGGAACGGAGTCTCACTCTGTTGCCCGGGCTACAGTGCCGTGGCATCAGCCTCGCTCACAGCAACCTCAAACTCCCGGGCTCAAGCAATCCTCCTGCCTCAGCCTCCCGAGTAGCTGGGACTACAGGCATGCGCCACCATGGCCGGATAATTTTTTTCTATATATATTTTTAGTTGTCCAGATCATTTCTTTCTATTTTTAGTAGAGACGGGGTCTCGCTCTTGCTCAAGCTGGTCTCGAACTCCTAACCTCGAGCGATCCTCCCGCCTCGGCCTCCCACAGTGCTAGGATTACAGGCGTGAGCCACCACACCCGGCCATGGTTGATAATTTTAATCACGTACTGCAAAACGTTGTTTAGTTCAGGTGCCTTTTTTTGGCTAGCCAGCATTTCTCTATGGATGACACAGTGCGTAGACTCACAGCCAGAAGTGACCTCCTTGACCCAAGTAGTGAAACCAGAAAGCCACCAGTCATGGCAGCCGCTCCGTCCGTGCATAAACCGACACAAAATGACCAATTCAGTTTTCCTGAATTGTCTCACCAGGACATCTGAGCACTTGCTTACTCCTGCTCACTAGGTCACGTTAGCGTGATGTCACCAATACAGTGGACCACCATGATGTCCTGTGGAATACTGAGACAACAAACGTCACTAAGTACTTTGTTGTAACAGAGAGAGGAGAATTAACATAACCAGGGCAAGAGATTGAGTATGTGCTGCTATTATTCCCACATCAGAGCAAACAGCTTTTGCTCCTCCTTACGGAAGGATATTGAGAAGAAAATTTTTGATGTTGGCACTAATCTCCGCAATTCTACCCAGGGTGTGGTTTCACTTCTGACTTAATGAATCAGTCAGAAAGGTGGGGTAAGTGTCAGGGGCTTCCCTTTAGCACTTCCACCCACAGTGGCTCTTACTAGGACAGGGAGTAAAATGGTAGGGTCCTGCCAGCTGCTAGAACTAGTGTATCTCAGTTTTCTACTTAGGGACTAGGGAGACAGAAGAGCGCTGTCTTCAGACTCGTTGGATCTGTTTGCATGAGAACTCCACTTGTCATCTGGCTTTCACGAGCCCCCAGTTTAACTGGGGGACCGTGATAGAGTTTCCATCCCCCAGCACTGATGCCAGCTCACACTCTGCCCAACCGCCCTTGAAGGTCTGGCTCCTTTCCTTCCTCCTGGCCAGACTCACTCGGGTAGAAGACCAGAGATTCCTCACGGGGAAAGATTGAGCAAATAATCTCATGTGTACTTCGGGTAGCATTGGAAGATTCTTCCATAAAGAGACTTGGCCTTCCCTTAAATCAATAGGCTCTGAGCCTGAGAACTGGCCTAGATCTGGGAAATTTATGAAGAAATACTATTTTCCACTGTGGCAGCTGTCATCTGCCTTCTCATTAGCTCTTGATTTGGGGGACGCTGTTGTTGCCATTGTTACAGTCAAGTATCACCTGCTCATCTGCCGGTTTAGGAGGAAGACCATGGTTTATTAGCCACTGCCACATACAGACCCTGTGGGTCCAAGCACGCTGGCTGCCACTTTGGTTTTGTGGTCATGACATCCACCCTGCCTCTGCTGCTTAAGTGTCACCATCCAGCCACTGCAACCCCAGAATCCTACCATCCCCACCGACACTAGGGACTCCTCACCCTGACATTCTGTGTTGCCTTAGTGAGGAGAGTTTCCTCTGACCTTCCTTGGCAAGACAGTCTTGGGCAGGTTCTCTGGTCTTGCGTGATAACTGCGATCCAACTTTCTCGTCCTCCTGAGCCTTTTGCCTCCTTTGACACTCTGCCAAGGAAGTTCTGGCATCTTTAGCTCATTTCTGAAGGCTATAATTGTGTGTCAGGTTTCAAGATGATGGTTTTATGTTTCCTTGCGTGGATGGTAATCCCTGAATAAGGAGAGTGCTTCCAGATTAATAAACACTCATACATGTTACCCCCGTTCCTGCCGGAATGTAGGTCCTGTAATTTTCCAACGCACGTGCTGTTTCCTTGCAAATCAGCCACCGCAATTCCCCACTCAGGCCGTGCTGACACCTGACCCAGTTGTCGGTCTGGAGGCAGTGAGGGGAGGTCGGGAGGAGCTTTAGGAGAGTAGCATCGTCTTTGGGGCTGCTTGCCTTAGGAGGAGTCTTAGCCGGGATCCCAAGAAAGGAGAGTCTCTCCTACAGCAAGGGGAAGACAGCCGCTTTTGCTAGCCTTGAAGGTTTAGGGGAGTCCGTGAATTCAGAATTCTCACAATAATCTACCCAAGTGTTCCCATTCTGTGGTCCAGGGTTCCACACATTTCCTATCAGGGCCATGACTTCGTCACAGGAAACCCCTCAAGGCTGCGCATACAGCCTTTTCTGTGACTCTCCTACCCTCACGGTCCAACGGGGCTTGATTTCCTGTGCCATCTGCCTCGTGGCCGCAGGGAATCAAGGTCTCTTTCGAGCTGCCGTGGAGGCCTCCTGGCTTTCACAGTGGGCCTGGATTTGACAGTTGGCTGACCTGAGCCTGTCATTTTCTTTGTTTGGGGCTGCTAAGCAATTAACAAAAGCCAGTCAATTTTACAATCCTTATAATCACCATTGTTCTCATATGTTCTGAAAACCACTATCAGGCTTTCTCATCCTTGCCACTATCACAGTTTTGGGCAAGAAATTATTTGTTGTGGGGAACTATGCTGTGCATGTCAGTGTGTTTAGCAGCATCTCTGGCCTCTGCCCACTGGACTGCAGCAGCACACTCCGCTAGCGATTAAACATATCTCCAGATAATGCTAAACGTCTGCTGGGGGTAAAATTGCCCCTGGTTGAAAAAAATCACTGAAACAAACCAGTGCTTCACCTTCCACTTGGATCTCATTCTAACCCACCGCGCAGGGGAGTGTTGGTCACCGGTGCTGCTTGCCAGGGGTTTTACCAGCCCTTTGCCAGCAGCTGTGGGGTCCTGGTCTCTGTTTGAAAGGTGAGTGATCCAGCGCTAGGTCCCTTGCCTGCAGGTCTGCTTTCCACTCCTGCGAGCAGCTCTTCTAGCCGGGGTTTCCCCCTGAAGACAGAGTCTGATCAAGGGTCCGTGCGTATGTGAGTTATTTGGGAATGGATCTAAAGGGACAGTAGTAAGGGCCCGGGAAGAAGGGAAGCCAATCTAAGTGCAGACAGAGGCTCAGACCGTAGACGCCTGTCTGCTCTCCCTGCCCTCTCTGCCGACATCATGCTTCAGTTCCTGCTGGGATTAACTTTGGGCAAAGTGGTTGGAATGTATCTGGCTCAGAACGACGACATACCAAATCTGGCTAAAAGGCTTGAAGAAATTCAAAAGGACTTGAGCACTGAGGACAGACTCCCTAGTCCACGAGACCGACTCCGGCACTGCCTTCTGGGTGCGCTGATGCTCCTGCCCTTGAGGCCTCCTTCACCATCCGAACCCTGACCTCTCCAGCACCCTCACCTCTTCCCACACCCTCCTCCCAGCAGCTTGGGAGATTCCAAGACTGGAATTTTGGTGCTAAATTAGTAAACATGACCTTTAATTAGTAGTCTCTCCCTTGTTCTTTGGAGTTTCTACTACCTTTTTTTTTTTTTTTTTTTGAGACAGAGTCTGGCTCTGTTGCCTGGGCTAGAGTGAGTGCCGTGGCGTCAGCCTAGCTCACAGCAACCTCAAACTCCTGGGCTCAAGCGATCCTCCTGCCTCAGCCTCCCGAGTAGCTGGGACTACAGGCATGCGCCACCATGCCCGGCTACTTTTTTCTATATATTTTTAGTTGTCCGGTTAATTTCTTTCTATTTTTTGGTAGAGATGGGGTCTTGCTCTTGGTCAGGCTGGTCTCGAACTCCTGAGCTCGAGCGATCCTCCCGCCTCGGCCTCCCAGAGTGCTAGGATTACAGGCATAAGCCATCTACTACCTTTTGTCAAAAGAAGAATTGATGTTTTGTATAGCTGCTCAGATACAAATAATGCTGATTTCACAGTTTAACAATTAAAATAGGTGCTTGCTAAACATTTGGTACTAAATCATGTTGTTTCAAAATAACTAAGTTAATATATAGAAGCCAAAAAAAAAAAAAAGAGAGAGAGAGAAAGAAGAGTATGGCATCAGGTTGTTTATAGCTGTGAGAAACTGGGGGACCGGGTCTCAGAAATGCCTGTCTAAGGTTTAGAACTAGGGAGCTGGAGGTGCGTATTTGGGAGTGGTCTTGGCTGCAGAGTTCCCGAGGCCCTGGGCATGGGTGGGGTTCCCAGGGGCAGCACCAGTCGGGGTCCCCGGTTGCAAGCAGGCTCACAGACCGACAGCAAAGCTGGATACCACAGGGATGCACGGAAAAAGTCTGCTGTGGAGACGGCTGCAGGTGTGGGACTTAGAGCGCAGCCCTAATGGGACAGTTTGCTGAGGATCTCGCCCGTAGGGGAGGTGGCAGCCCTTGACTGGGCCAGGGTGGCCCTGCTCACTGTCCTCCCCGACCACGTCCAGTGGGGCTGAGGTGAGGGCACAGGAGGGTGGAGCTCTGGCGACTGGCAGCTCTTGAGGATGAGCGTCGGGAGTGGAGGAGCCAGGCCAGGGGGAGGCTGAGGGCTCAGCGGCGGGCAGGGCGGGCACAGAAGCACCTGAGCAGGCTGCGCACCCTGGAGGAGGATGGGGCTGAGAAGTAAGAGTCTTCCCCTTTGGGGGCGATGAGGCCGCTCCGGGCTGTCTCCCAGCAGTTCCGGAGCCACTGAGGCAGTGAGGTGAGCAGGGCAGTGGCCCATTCAGCCAGGATCGTGATGGCAGGAGCAGCGAGTGGCACAGTGTGGGGGGCGGGTCATCCGCGCCAGAGCTGGTGATCAGGTGCTGTGAGCACCGGCCCTGTCCACACTCAGATCCAAAGCTTCAGGGTCACCTTGAAGGGGGTCAGCCCAGCTCCCACTGTCCCACGCCCCGTGGAGGGTGGGGGCCCAGCCTGTGTGAGAAGTCGGCAGGTCTGAGCCTGCGCTTGGGGCCACTCCAGGGACCTCACCATGCGGAGACAAGTCAGCAGTTGGCACCCTTCAGGAGCGGCCCGGTCAGAGTCCCCAGAGCGGTGGCAGGGCCAGCGAGCCTCTCCCGGGAAGGGGTGCGTGCCCTTGCCCTTGGGCTTGGCTAAGGAACGTGTGAGCTCATCTATAAAGTGGGGATAATAACCAAACTTTTTTTTCCGGTAGATATGAGGATTAAAGAAGAATAATATCAGTTCACTGAGGGCTTGCAGATGAAGACCTGGGACACGTCACATTTAGCTCTTCGTGTAGCTCTTACCCAACTCCCTTCCCGTCCTCTGAGGCTGCGGCTGTGCTCTGGGTTCCAGAGCAGCTGGGGGTCCCCCCTCTGCAGCCACGGTCAGGGAAGGAGCTGGCGCCCGTCGGGGGGGCATCAGCCTCTGAGCTTGGCTCGCAGGGGAGCCAGACCCACGCAAGGGCTGGTGACTGGGGCTTCCGGGATGGCGTGGCTGAGGCCGACCCCAGACCCTGCAGGGACCAGTGAGGCCTCCGGCAGCCTCTGCTGGGATTTCCAGTCTCTGCCTTCCAGCCACAAATGGGTCCATGTCAGACACTAGCAAAGCTAGTCTGGTTTCCGTGGGGACCCAAGCAGAGTTTCCCAGGTGTGGTAGGAGGGCACAGGACACTGCTTGCTAGTAGAGAGACCCTTTTAGGAGTCCCACCTCCATTCAGAGGTGCTGAGGGAACAGTTAGAAACACAGACGACCGTGTGGGAAAATGATAAACCAGGAAGCCACCCAGGACTGTGAAGAGTAAGGCAGGGGCTGACCTGGGGTTCAAGGACAAGAAGCTGTCACCCTGGGTAAGAACGAGTTGTCCCGGACGGCACTGGAGTGCACATAGCTGGACAGGAGGACCCAGAGCAGGAGGGGGAGGCCAGGTGCTCCCTGGTCCTCCCCAGGTGGGTCCGAGGGGCTCTCGGGGCCCACAGCCCAGGCCCCTGGGCATCACGGTGCAGGTCACAACCCGCCCCCACCCCCATCCAACTCGGCACTCACAGCTGTGAGCCCAGGCCAGGCCACTGCACCCCCTGGAGGGGCTGGGTCCTTGGCCAAGAAGGCAGGGCTGGCGGGGAGCAGCCATCTGGGCTCCTCCTACCCTCACCCCTTCCTTTGGTTCTCAGGGAGGAAGGTAAGGATAACAAAGCTCACTCAGAGAACCAGAAGGTAGCCCTCAGCTGGTTTTTTCCAGCCTCCTGGCAGGGTCCAGGAAGCCTGCAAGAGTCTCCGCAGAGCCCGGGGCAGGGCTGTCTGCAGAGGTCAGCAAGGCCTGTACCTCACGGGGCCTTGTGAGCCAGGATTTGGAATTTAGACTTTGTCCTAAGGCAGTGAGAAGCGAAGGAAGCGTTAGTAGACAGGAGTGACACAGAGTTGTATTTTAAAAACCTCCCTTTGCTGTCATGTGGAGAAAGGATTAAGGGGCCAGACAGAAGACAGGGAGGCCAGGTGGAAGCTATTATACTACCCAGGCCGGAGACGGTGGGGCCTGGATCGGGGCTGGAGCTTCGAAGGCAGAGGAGGGTGGAAGGCTAGTTAGGAATTAGGGATGAAGGCAGTCATGCCTGTTAGCTGGTCTCGCTGCTTCCACCTTTGCCCTCAGGGTCTATTCTCCATACAGGAGCCAGAGTCATCTGGTTAAAGCATAATTCCAGGTCATGCCACCCCCCCAGCTTCCCGTCTCAGTGTAAAAGCCAAAGTCCTCACCATGGCTGCAGGGAAACAGCCTGTCGCACAGCAACAGTGACAGCAACGTGCTGCCATGACATGACCTACGCTTGACTCCACATACCAAGGCGTTGTGCAGTAGATCTTTAAACAATACCTGCAGCACAGGGACTCACCAAGATGCCTATCTCACCTCCCCACTGGTCACAAGTCTTGGCAAGACAGTCTGAAGGTGTGACCAGCTGTATGTCTTTTACCCTAAAACCTCACTATATAAAGAATACTTTCTGGAGGGCAGGTGCGGGGACCCACCGTCTCACAGCCACCAGAGATACTGCCAGAGACATCACTTCTGTTCGTAAGTCCCTGTCAAATGTCTCTTTCTGAGAAACTGGATTTGTCAGCTAATTTCCTCGGGCTCTCGGCTCCCTCAGCCTTTGGGGGTGGGCTTGCGTGGGCTGCTCACTGCAGAACAACGGCTTACAAGGCCAGCCTCCCCACCCCACATCTCTCTGACGCACCTGCTACTAACAGCCACCTTACACAACGCCAGCCACTTTTGCTGTTCTTAGAACACAGCGCACATGCCTGCCTAGCCCGGGGCCTTTGTATTTGCTGTTCCCTCTGCCTGGAATGCAACTCCCCCAGCTTCCTGCATGGATGCTCTCCTACCACCTCAAGTGTCGCTCACACGTTGCCTTACCTGTAGGGTCTTTCCAGATTCCTTATACGCAAGAATGCCTTGTTCTCTACTGTAATACCTTCCCGATTTCCTTGAGAGTACTGCTTACAGTCTGTACTTCTTCCATATGTTTGTTTGAAATGTTTTCCTGGTGTGCAGCACAATGCCTGGTACTAGTAGGTGCTTAGCAAATATTTAGTTGAATGAATGAGCGGGAGGGTGAGGATGCAGGAGGGAGGCACCCGCCCTCCAGGATTCACTTCCCCTTGAGGGCTTAAGCAGGACCCTCGTAGAAACCTGGGCTGGGAGCTGAGGAGGAAGGTGGGGGGCGGCAGGGAGGCCCGGTGTGTGTGTGAGGGGGCGTGCGGGGGCACGTGCACAAGGGTGGGTGCCGGCCCCAGGGCCCCTGGTCCTCCCAGTTCCCGGTCTGGGGTCTGGCGGGACACAGGTAGGTCTGGGTAGGCTCTGATCAAGGAGATAGCAGGCTGTGCCAGAGGCAACAGGCAAAACGGAAGGGGTGCGGTGGGCGGCATGTGGACGTTAACTCCTGGCTCTGCCTGGGGGGGGGGGAGGGCCAAGGTTTTGCTCCAAGGGAGGGGACGGCGGGGCTGGGCCTTGAAGAGTGAGCGGGAGTTTGCTAGGTGAAGAAGAAAGAAAGGCATTTTGAGCTTGAGAGAAGGGCTGAGGGGCATGAAAAGGCAGAACAGAGGAGGGAACCCTCTGACATGGCGGAGGAGTGAGACAAAGCGGTCACTGCGGTCGGGGAGGCTTTAGATGCCAGGCAGTCGGTCAGGCCTCCGTCCGGGAGGGTTGAAGCATGGGAATGAGAGGTTCCTTTAGTTGCCCTGAAGTGGGCCGTAAAAACGCTTAGGAGGGGGCCCCCTAGACACAGTGATGAGCAGGGTGGGATGGCTGGGGTGAGGGTGCGAGGGCCACATCCAAGTCTCCAGTGGGAAAGGCCCTGAGATAAGGACCTGGGGGCCGGGGTGGGTGTGGAGACAACAGTGAAGAGTCGGTTCCCGGCCAGGAGGACCGGGCCCTGCGTTGGGGACCCTGCATCTGGCTCTCCCTCCAGGAGAGACACTCTGCTGTCTCCTTCCTCAGGTCGGGGGTCCTGGGCCACAGAGGCCTGGTCCCACAAGGTCCCCGTCTCGAGCTTTTCATGATCCGCTACACTTGGGCCTCGTCAGGGCCTCTGGGCAGAAGATGTGGGCTGAGGACAGGCTGGAGACTGGGCCTTGAGGCCGGAAAAGGACGAGTCGGACTGGCAGTTTTGGGGGCCACTTCCCTTAGCCGCTGCCCCCACAGCCCCGGCCAGGCAAGGGCTGCTCTGGCTGCTGCGGCCTGGAGGCGGGTGGAGCTGTTGGTCCTGGGGGAGCCGAGGGTGCGGGGAGGGCAGTCCCTGCGCGGGCAGGCGCTTACAGCCTGTCCGGTTAAGGTGAGAACCGCGGCTGCCGGAGTGGGGGCAGGGAGCCGCGGCTCCGCGGTGAGTGTAGACGCGGGCTGAGGGCCTGTGCCCACGGCTCTCGGTATTTTTCCATCCGCTCCAGTGCCTAACGGCTTCCCCGGCTGCCGGTCACCCCCCTCCGCCCCGCCTGTGACCGGGTGTGGCCGGGACCAAGCGGGGGGGGGGGCGAGGCTGGGCGGGGAGGGAAGGGCCGAGTCTCCCCGCCCCGCCCTGTCCGGGGGAGGCCGCAGGCGGCGCGGAGGCTGCGTGCGCGGGGACACGCGGCGCCCGGTCCCGCCAGGCCTAGGCCCTCGCTGCGGAGCAGCAGGGGACAAGCGCGGGACGCGGCCCGGGGTCCCCTGCCAGCGCCCCGGAGAGGGAGGGGGCGGCAGGAGCCCTTGGAAGGAATCCCTAGAACAAATCTAACCAGAAGAAAACGGAAATAAAAATTTGTAAGAAGGCGCGCACAGCACCTAAGTAAACGCAGGATAAGCACAGGTCACAGTCCCTCCCGGAGGAAAGAACTCTCTAGATCCAGGGCAGCTCGGGTCACGGTCCGGAGAGGTTTGCCCCTCCAGGGCCCGGCACAGGAGCGTGAACCCGACAGAGAACAGCCTGGACGGGCTGGCGAGGGAGGGTCGAGGAGAGACGGGCCGGAACCACAGCAGTGCGGTGCTGTCACGCGGATCGGCGGAACGGAACCCTTCAACAAAAGTTCTTACGAGAGCATGAAAGTTCCTATCAATCATTAAAAAGCAGTTACATAGGGAAATTTCCCTTTATAACAGTTACATCTCATAAAAATGGTATGTATATAATAGAAAACCTAAAAATTTGAATTTAAGAAATCTAAAGAAAATAAAAATTCCCCATCATTCTCAATACCTCCCCCCCACAAAAGAAGTTAAATAAAGCTTGGAAAAATGAGTAAAGGGTTTAGGGTAATTCACACGGGAGCTAACTGCTCCCAGAGATTGAGCACTCTGTGCCGCCTGTACCCTCGGCTCTGGGGACCTGGCACGCACACAAATGTCTGTTGACTGAACGCTCGTCACTGGTAATCACAGAAATGCACAGTAAAACAATTACATGCCACATTTCACGTGTCAGACTGGCAAAAATGATAAAGAAAATGAAATATCGTGTCTCGGCAAGTGTCCCGTGCCAGCGGGGAGAGTGTGAATTGATGTCTTTTGTGGCTTGTGGCAGCACAAAACTGAAAGCAGCACAAACGTGCGTCACTCGGGGCTCGCTCAATACACAGGCACCGAGCACACGGGGCGTCTCTGGCCCGGGGCGAGCGGACCACAGGGTAGGCCCCGCGACCAGGACACACGTCGGGTGTGAACGGCCACCGCTCACCGGCTCTGATGCGGTTTGCATTTCTACAAGCGTGAGTCCCCCGCGCGCAGCCGAGGCGTGACAGGCCCGCGCAGACCCGCTCCGCGCGGCGCCGGCCGGGGGGAGGGGAGGAGCGTCCTGGGGGAGCAGCCGGGGGCCAGAGATCTTTCCAGAAACCTCCAGTCTCCTCTCTTGGGAAAACGAATTGTGCCCCCTAGCGGGGAGAGAGGGAAGGGACGAAGACGGGGTCCCGCAGGAGGGGGGAGGGGGCGGGGGCAGGAAGCCGGAGCAGAGACCTCCTGGGCGGGTCGCGCTGTCCCGCCGGGCGACAGGTCCCAGGCTGCCGGGGCCGCCCGGCTGTGCCGACGACAGCCCCAGGGGCCCTCGCTGACCAGGCTCACCTGTGCGCACGCAGTGCCTCACCTGTGCGCCCTCGCCTCCCTCCTCTCGCGTTCTTAGCTGCCCCCCACCCCCGGCCTCTCGGCGTGGCGTCGCAGCACCCCGGGCCTTGCCTTCTGTCAACAGAGACGCCCCTTGCGATGGGGGCTGCCGCCCACCCGGGCTGTGGCCCCCGGAAGGCAGCACGGTGCCCGTCTTGCCCACCGTCGCACCCGGTGCCTAGGACATGCCTGGCCCCTGAACGGAGTTACCGCACCCGGGAGCCACAGCCTACTCCGGAGGACGGCAGGCCGGGACATAGGCAGGTTCGAGGCCGGGGGAAGGAACTTTATTAGGCCGGGGACACGCATATTTACACGGGCCGCGCGCGGACGTAGATAGAAGCGGGGCGGGGCCGGGGTCCGGCTCAGACGAGCTCCACCTTGGCGTTGGGGTACACGGCCACCACGTCGTAGCCCTCGGGCGGCTTGACCCGCGCCTTGGCGTGGCGCTCGCAGTACAGCCGCTCGTCCAGGAAGAAGTAGCCGCGCTGCTTGAGGTTCAGGCCGCAGTCGCTGCACATGAAGCACTCGGGGTGGTAGAGCTTGTCCCGCGCCTTGACGATGGTGCCCCTGGTGGCGGGAGCGGAGGGGACAGCGCGGGTGACTGGGGGTCGCCGGCGCCACGCCGGGCCGGAGGGGCGGGCGGCGGGCGGTACTCACACGATGCCGCGGCCGCAGCGCGCGCACTCGGGCAGCCCCTGCAGGCCGCTCAGCGGGGCGCCCAGCTTGCCCGCCGCGGGCTTGAGGTTCCGGGGGCCGCCGGGCCCGGGCCGCTCCCCTGCAACCCGGAGCGCGGTGGCATGAGCCGGGGGAGGTCGGAGCTCCGCTTCCGCGGGGTGTTCGGGGAGGCCCCGCTCCGGCACCGAGCCCGGGGTCGGGGCTGGGGGCGCGGGGGAGTGACGGGGGCGGGAGCGCAGAGGTGCGGGTGACCGGCCGGCGGCAGGGGCTGGGGGAGGGGTTCCGGGCGCCGCAGGGACAAGCAAGGCAGGTGGGGTCGGGGCGGGGGTCTTACCGCCCTCGCCCGCCTCGAGCATGCCCTGCAAGTAGCGGAAGGAGCCCGACTGCTTGGGCTCTGCGGCCGCGGGCTCGGCGGGCTCGCGCAGCATCCGGTACACCTCGGAGCCCAGGTCCACCCTGCAGTCGCGGCTCCGCGGGAGGCCTCGGGCGGGGTCAGCGCTGGGGGGAGGGAGGGAGGGGCAGGGTTGCAGGTCCAGCCGCGCTCTGCCGGTGGCCGGGCCTGGGGAGCTTTCATGAGTCCGAATGCGGCCAGCTGAGACCCCAGGATCAAGTGTCAGGGGCCAGGATGGGACTCGGTGATATTTAAGGGATCGGAGATTAAGATGGGATCTGGATGTGGCTTCAAGGGCCAGGACTCCGTACTACCTGGGGGGTGGAGACACGTGCAGAGCACTCATCTGGGCGGGCAGGGTGGCCTCACTGCTGTCGCCGTTATGAGGGACAGGAAAGCGAGGGGGCTGCGCATGCGGAGATCCCAGGCTCGGTCTGCCGTCTTCCGGCCCGATCCCAGTGCCCGAGGGCCGCCTGCTGGTCGCCGGACTGCCGTCCTGTGAGAGAGAGGCCTGGGGAGACCCTCTGGCCTCTGGCCATGGCTTGTTCGCCCCACCCCCACCAGGTGGTGGATGTCACCGGCTACCTCTGCTCTGGCCTTTCAGGGCTATGGTGCCCGGCAAGGGAAGGGGCTTATGGGGAAGGGCTGAGCCTTAGGCCTGGTTCGGCCCCTGCAGAAGTAGAAATGCCCTTGGAAAGTCGGACACAAAACCTGAGCACCTGAGCCTCAACCAGGCCCATGACCCGTGAGGGATGGGGTTGGGGCAGGCCCAGCCCAAGAAGCCTGTTAAGGCCAGTGCGGCTGCAGCAGAGCGTGTGGCTTCCTGGCAGGGGGTCCCGGAGCTCAGCCCTCCCACCTGCCCCAGCTGTGCTGGGTACTGGGCCCGTGGCTGGGAACAGGAAAGGTAAGTCACTCCCGTCCTACAGCCAGGAAGGGGCCTTAATTGTGTGTCCAAGACCCTTTGGGCAGGCTGAGGCTCCAGTGTCGCTGTGGGGTCAGCCTCTTTTGGGCCTGCGCTTGTACCCCCATTTCCTGCAGGCCCTGCAGATGAGGGGCAGAGCCTGGGCCAGGGCTGAAGGTTCCCTGTCCCATGACCCCATGGCCAGCCTGGTGCCCACGGCTGGAACACTTTGGGGAGGAGTGCCCTGAACACGTCCCTCAGCTCATAAGGAGAGGGCAGTATGTCTGTGGGTGTGGGTTTGAGTGGGAACTGGGGCATCTTTGTCCCTGCTAGGTCCAGAGCTGTGCTGCCCCCAACTTTAAGCACACGAAGCACACCCACAGCAGTGTGAACAGGGCATGCAACTTCCACAAGTATGTTTCAAGATACACACATGCATGAGGACAGCACACACACACCAGCCAGTCCACCTACATGACTGATCGTACATACGTGGTTACATATATTTGGAGCCAGCACCGGACACCGTGGGGATGGCCATGGTGGCCTCCGTGGCTGGGACTGGGCTGGCATCCAGAGCCACTTGATTTTAGGGTGAGTCCTGAGTCCAGGCCACGGCAGGGGTCTCAGCCCCAGCCTGGGAGGGGACATGTGAACCTCTGCTCTGTCGTGTGCACAGGGGGCCTGGGTAGGGAGGAGAGGGTGCCCACCCCAGCGGGAAAGTTTGCACCCAGGTAGCCTCTGGCGCCGAGGCACAGTCGACCCCGCAGGGCTCTGCCCCACTGTCCCCTGCTGTCTCAGGACAGGAGCCTGGGGAAGGGGCAGGCCGGCAGCTGGATGGGGGCTCCCTATTTCTTCCACCCCAACAGATAAAGGGGAGGGTCTTGCAGCCTAGGTGGGCCCCCATCAATAGAGCAGCAGCAGCCGGAAGACCCCCATCCCCATCGGGCCCAACAAAAGCCCCCGGGAAACCTGAGCACTCGCACATATGTGTCTGTCGGGCGGGCAGGCAGGGCTGGCCTCTAATGCGGACCAGATGGGCTGTGGTCGTGGGGGTGGGGCCGGGCCTCAGGAGGAGGCTGCAGTGGGAAGGGGGACTGGGAGGAGGGAGGCCCTCACTCGCCCCCAGCCCGGCAGGGTGTGGGAGTCTTGCAGGGTCATCAGCGCCGTTGCCCCTCCCAGGGCCACCCATGCAGCAGGTCTGAACTCAGTGATTAGGACACAAGTGGTGACCTCAGTTTTGGTGAGAGTCCCAGCCCCATCACTCCCGCACTGGACAAGTCACTTCACCTCTCTGACCCTCGGTTTCTTCATCTGTGAACTGGGCAATGTGATGGTCTCTGTATTAAGTTCCTTGTGGGGATGAAATAAGACAATTGCACACAGAGCACTTGGCAGGGGGCCTGGCACACAGCAATCGGCCATGGGGTGAAAGGCTGTATGGGAATTCCCGAGCCCTCGTTGCTGGATTTCCCCTCTCCGTGTGGTGCACTTCATACCGCACGCTCCCCGCCTCTCTGTGCAGCCTGCTGCTGACTTGTGTGTCAGCCTCAGCGGGTTTTCCAGCAGAATGGGGGTGAGCGCCGGCTTGCTCAGCCCCCACGCAACTAAGCTCAGAATCTGGGACACTTAACTTGGGTAGAGGCAGACACTAAGTCCAGATGAGCAAGGGGCATCTCCCAGAGGCTCAATTCCAGCTCCCTGCTGGCGTGGGGAGGGCGGGCTGCGTGCACGAGGACTGCCCGCTCCACCTGGCTTGCGGCTGCCCCTCGCCTGGTCCTGAGCTCAAAGGCCACTCCCCCCAGGAAACCTTACTTATCACCACTCTTCCTCCACCCTGGCCTGGGCCAAGTGCCCCTGTGTCCCCACACGAGGCCTGGGAGGAGGAGGGTCTCCTGTGGCCCCCAGGGAAGGTGGGCCCGAGCTCCAGTTGGCCCTGTCCCATGCCACTGGGACATGTGTGCCAGGAGCACCTTGTGCTGGTCCTAGGGCCAACCGTGGTCTCCTCCTCCTCTGATGGCACCAGCTAGCTCCCCGTCCCCTGCCAAACGCCCCCGGCAGGCAGAGGGTGGGAGCAGCACGGGGACAATGGGCCCTCTGTCTGTGTTAGGGAGGACTCAGCCCGGCAGGGGTGGGTGGGAGTGTTTTTGTCGCCACCCATGGAGCCCATGACCTTTTAAGTACAAAAGTGGGGCAGCAGCTGAGGGGCTGCCCTGCTGCCTGGGGAAAGTCCTCCCCCTCCAGCCTGAGCCACCAGGGAGTGAGGATAAGCACGGGGACGGGGGAGCTGCCCTGCGGCCCCCAGCCCTGCAGGCCCACTGGCCTGAGCCTCGCCTAGAGAGAGGAACACAGCTGAGCTTCGAATGCCAAAGCCCAGGCCCCCCATCCTGTCCATCCTGGCACTGCCACCTCCCAGGGAAGCCGGGCCTCGCACGCAAGCTGGGACCTGCACTGGCTGCTCCCTTCTGCCTGGCCCATGTCAAGCGGGCGATTGGTCTATGTCAACATCTGTCCCCTTCATCCCCGGTCCTAGAGCCTAGGGCCCACAGGGCCACCAAAACTAGCTTCTGAGACACAGATGTAGCTTCTCCGTGGTCTGCCCCACCCCCTCGTCCCTCACCCCTGCCCTCTCACTCCTCTGACCTTGCCCTCCCTCCCCCTGGACCTTTCTGTTCCAGGTGCACAGCCTCACCGCTGGGCCTTTGCATGTGCTTCCTGAGCACGCTTCCTCTCCCCACGCCCCTTGGCTTGTCTGATTCTTCCTAGCCCTTCAGGTCTTGGCTTGGATACCCCCTCCTCCAGGAAGCCCTCTCTGACCCCTTGTCTGAGTCATGTGCTTACTCTGGGCTCCTTTGGCCCCTGGTTTCCCCTATCCCATTAACTTAAAAGTGCCTTTTCCCTGCTGAGATGGGCTCTCCCTGGCATGTGGTCAGCACCTGGATTCAGGGGTGCCGGCCAAGCAAGGTAGGGAACAAAGGTCAGAGCAAAATGGGAGTGGAGTGGGTGGTAGGGAGAAGCCAGGGTAGATCCTTTTCTCTGGTTCAGCCAAGCCTCTCCCTGTTCTGGTCCCTTTTCTGCCATGTTGGCAGAGTGGACAGAAGCAAGCCCAGGAGGCCCTGGTCCTACATGCTGGGTCCCGTGGTTCTGGGTCCATCCAGACCAGCCCAGTCTCCATCTTGCCCAAACTCTTGGCCCATGCATTTCAAGCAGGCTCTGGATGCCTCAGTCTTGCCCACCTGGCTGCCCCTCATGCCCACGGCAAAGCAAGGCCCTAGAGCCTGGAGCAGCCCGGCCCCTCCCTCTTCTTGAGGACAGGACCACAGCTATGGCTCCTGTCTGGCACAGAAGGCGACTGAGCAGACAGGCCGGCAGCCTGGGGTCTGCTAGGTGCAATCACAGCATGGCCAGGGGAGAGCTTCAGGCTTGGATGGGGCCCCCAAGGCTGGGACAAGGCAGAGCAGTGTCCCATAGCCCGAGGTCACTCCACAGCCTGAAGCTGCTACCGGCCTTTCCCAGCCCGAGCCTGGTGACTTCTGGTCTGGCATCACTGGGCCACAGAGCGAACTCCAGCTGGTGGGGGGCAGCCCCAAGCCAAGGCCTAGCCTGCCCTGCCTGTCACAGGCAGCTCTGTCTAGAATCCAGGATTGCCTCAGGTAGAGACAGAGCCACCTGAGAAACACGGGACGGGTCTGGGCGTGGCCCAGAGAAGACTACTGCTTCAGTCTCTGTCCTGGGTGTCTGAGAGCCACCGTGAGGACATCCGGTGCAGATGACCCTGTGGACCAAGCCTGGCCTTTCTGTCCCCAGCTCACTCTGAGCCAGGCCGGGTCAAGCGGAGTCTGCACATACCTGGGCCTCGGGGTCGACGTGGGTCCTGTGTGCCTGAGCCCGGCCGTCGTCAGGGGCACTGGGCCAGCTCCTGCCCTCAGGCCTGCGTGGGAGTGGGGAGGTCAGTTACGTCTGCCCACCACGCCTAGGACCCAGAGGGGCAAGCCCTGGGCCCAGAGCCACCAGGCCTGCAGGCAGGACACGGCTCCAGTGCTTTCCCCTGCACCACAGCGGTGGCTGTTGTCACAGGAAGCCACAACCCTAGATCGTCCACCCTCCTGGGGCAAGGCTGTGTGTCCCTTCCCCACCGGCTGCCCCATCCCTCTCTGGTCTGGTTCCCGGAGAGGCTGCAGCAGGAGCCCTGCAGCTTCCTGGCTCTCCCACCCGCTCCGGGGCCTGCAGAAGCTCAGTTTAAAGAAGCCCAGCTCACGGCAGGGCGAGCCAGGCCTCACACGCTGACGAGCCAGAAGCCCATCGGCTCGTCCCTGGCATCCCGGCCCCTGGTGGGGCCTGGGGTCAAGCGTCCTTGGACTCCGGGGGAGGCGGGACGGAGGCGCTGGGGGGTGCGCGGCCCCTCCCGCCGCTGCCGCCAGCAGAGTCATCGCTGATGTCTGCCCAGCCCAGATGGGAAACAGGCCATTAGGAAATTCCTGCTTCGCCATAGAAACCAAAAGCCAAACACCACTCGGGAGGGAGAAAAACATCGTAAACCTGCCATCAGCAGCAGGGCGGGCGGCGAGAGGCCGCTCAGGGCCCCGTGGGAAGGCAGGCGCCAGGGTGCAGGCGCGAGGGTGCGAGGACCCCGGGCTGGCGGGTGGGTAGGAAGTGAGGCTGCTGACAACACAGGGAATAATGTCCCCAACTGTCCCAAGAGGCCCCCTGGGGCCTCCTGAGGTCTCCCCACTGGCCTAGCAGCTCATCCCCTGCCTCTCACCCCTTCTCAGCTGAGGGTTTTCATCTGTCTACACCCATCATCCGTACCCACTCTGCCTTTCCTCACCTCTGCCCACTCCTCGGCCCCTGGCGGGCCACCTCTCTACCCTGCAGCCCTCGGGGCCTCAGCGTCAGGGCTCTGCTGTCCCAGGACGACACCAACCCGTTGTCTCTGTCTCTGGCCCCCTCCTGAGTTACTGCCCCAACGCACGGCTCTAACTGTGGCCCACACCTGCTCAGGACTCTGCTGGGATAAACCTGGGACATCTCGGGTGTCTGTCTGGCCTTACGGTTCCCTGACGTTATGCCCAGAAAAGCAAACAAGCCTGAGGCCCAGGGTCAGAGGGAACCAAGAGCCCAGAGCTAAGAGGGCTGCGGCAGGCATCAGGCTGGACCGAACGGCTTGGTCCTGTGCTGACCCCCTTCCCAGGCCTCCGCTTCAAGCAGGGCTGGTGGCTCCCTCTGCCCATCTGTAAACAAAGGGACAGCCAAAGGGTAGGTTGTGCAGAGGCACCTTGGGCCACACGTGATGGGCAGCAGGAGCTCCCAGTGGCCCCAGGGCTGGAGTTGGTGACAGGAAGGCCCTAGACGGACAGAACGTGCCCAGGAAGTGTTTAGCTTGGATGGTGGGATGCCGGGCCTTGGGCTCCTGGCAAAATGAGCCCGGTGGGAGGCTGGGCTTCACCACACTTTCCACTCTGTGGGTGTCTGCAGGGATGGGAGCCGCTGTGCCAGGAGGGCAGGTAGGGAGCTGGTCTGGGTCGGGCCTGGGAGAAGCAGCGGAGCAGCTCACTCCAGCCAGCCGGCCCGGCCCTTCCGCCGCAGAGCCCGTGCTGTGTGTGCACAGGGCGTGTCTTGGGCCCAGGCATAGGTCCCGGCATGGCAGGCAGGAGGGCATCCAGGAGAAGGAATGTTGGCTCCGAGGGTCAGGGTGGCCCCCACATCTTAGTCCCCCAGAGTCTGCGTGTGTGAGGGCCGTGGGTGGGGATGGAGGGCGGGACTCGGGTGTCGCTCTGACGGAGCAGGCTGGTGCGTCGTCATCGCTCAATGCCCAGATCACAGAATTGTCCTTTCCCCTCCCCGAGTGACCAGCTTGATGACTATTTCAAAGTGGTTTCTTCTCCAACACCTCATTTAACCCTCAAACCAACTTAAAAAACGTAAAACCTAATATCGTCCCCACTTTGCAGATGAGACAGCTGAGGCTCAGAGGGCAACGCACTTGCTGGTTTCCAAGTTCAGAGCTGGGCCTGGAGCCCGGCCCTGTGATGCTGGAGGACATGCTGTCACCTGCTCCAGGGCCCAGGGGCATTTTGGGGCTGAAATGCCCAGAGTGGAACAGGTCAGTGGGCCTCTAGCTCCGCCATGCCTGGCTTGGAACAACTGGCCAGGGAGGAAGGAAGGGGACCTCCACCCGCCACCTCCCCTGACATCATTCTCTCTGGGCATCTCCTGACTCAGGCCCCTCCCACTCCCCCCACGGTGAGGGCCCCCTTGCTGGGCCGAAGGGGCTGGAAGCTGGAGGTGAGTCAGGCCCAGGAGCCCGGCCAGGCGGGAAGGCCTCGGAGGCCACTCGCGGGCAGCTGACATCCCCATCCAGCCTGTGCCCCAGCCTGGGAGAGCGCGAGGACTGCGACCCTGTTTTACGGGACAGGAAGCCCCGGTGGACAGGTCAGCGCGGACCTAAATCCCCGAGTCCGGGTGAGGACCAGCTCTGCCCAGCTCCACGGCCGGGCACCCCCGCATGTGCCAGGCGGAGCAGGCGGGGCGCGGGCTCGCAGCTGGGCCCGCTCAGTGCCCAGGGCACAGCTGGGGGTCCTGACCCGACCCCGAGTGGGACGTGGGCCAGGCGCAGACAGGGGCAACCTCAGCGTTTCCACCATGGTCCACGGCTCTGAGCCAGCGGGTCTGCTCCCGCCCGCCGGCCCTGGGCGTGGCTGGCCGGGTTGTGGCCGGAGGAGGCGTCGCCCACACGCTGGCACAGGGGCTCGTGGAAAGTCCCTGTGACAGTGAGCGCGGCAGAGCTGAGCGGCTCTGCCCAGCTTCCGTGGGGTCAGGGAGATCCCGGGCAGCCAGGATCCGGCCAACGGCTTGTCAGAGCCCAGTAAAGCCCGGGGCCTGCGCAAGGCCAGGCCACCCTCGGGTGGGCTTTCTGTCCTAGGACCGCCTGTGAGGCACAGCGGGGGCGTGCTGAGCCCTGCCCTCCTCCGTGACAGGCTGCACGGGGTCACGCTGTGCGTGGCAGAAAGCTCTTCCCAAGTCCAGATTTAGCCGGGACGGAGGTGCGGGCCCTGGTGGGGACAGCTGACGCAGGGCCACCGTGGGCTGGTGGGACTGGTCAGCAGCCACGCAGAGGGACTGGCGTCTTTAGGGGTGAGAGAGGCCCCAGGTCAAATTTTGCTCCCTACTCCCTCGCCGTGTGGCTGCAGGCAGCCTCCAACCTCCCTGGGCCTCAGCCGTCTCATCTGTAAAGTGGGACTATGTTAGATTTTGCCTCTTTTAAGTTGGTTTGAGGGTTAAACGAGGTGTTGGACAAGAAACTGCTTTGAAATGGTCATGAAGCTGGTCACTCAGGGGACGGGAAAGGACTGAAACAGACACCCCGAGGCTGCTCAGGCTGATTTCAGGTGCCTGAGACACTTGCCACGAGGGCCCGGCACGCTTCCGTCCCCGAGTGAAAAGGGAGCTTCTTCCCTTCCTGAGCTACCCCAGCTCTGAACAGGCCCTGCCAGACCCCCATGAAAGCCCCACTCCTGGGGCTCTGCCTGGCCGGGTGCCCAGGAGCTGAGCGGAGGGCGGTCTGAGGTGCTGGCTGCCCACACCTGTCCCCTCCCCCCTCCTCCTCCCAGCCCAGCCTGCGCCGTGCGCACCTGCTCACGGAGAGTGTGAGGTGGTCGTGGCAGCCCTTGATTCTGTTCTGCGCCTCCAGGTGTGTCATGAGCTCTGTGCTTTCGCCGTTGATGGCCTGGATCAGGTCCCCTGGGCACAGGGCGGCCAGTGCAGCCTTGCTGCCTGCATGCACCTGTGGGGGACAAGCCAGAGGGTTGGCACAGTCATTACGTGGCCTTGCTGTAGGCTCCGCTCTGGACTCCTCCAGCCGCAGCACCCGGCAGGACCGTGGTGGACAAGCCCAGAGGCTGGTGAGGTCCCCACGTGGTCCTGCTGCAGCCTCTGCTCCAAACACCCCCCCCCCCGTCCCCCGGCACCTGGAGGCCTGGCGGGGTGTGAGGATACACGAGCAGGGCTTCCTCTGGGCTGGGACAAGTGCATGTCACTCCTGCAGCCTGAATGTGTGCCCAAGGACATGCAAGGGACACACACACAGGGACATATGTATTCCCAGATACATACAGCACATTGACATGTCACAGATCCCCTACCCAGACAATGCCCCACCCACCCAGACTGCATGGCAGCCCCTTGACCGAACGTGCAGACCCTAGACCCTGCCTTCCTCCGTACCTGCTCTCACCTCTCACCCCCACCCGTGTTCACCTCCACTACCCACACCCTGTCCAGATCACCTGAACGTCTGTGGGCCCCCACGGGCACCAGATGTCTCAGCGCCACCCTTCTGCAGATGCTGTTCCCTCTGCCTGGAACACTCTTCCCTTCGACGCCCAAACCTTCGACCCTCGGGTCCCAGCACAGAGGCCACTTCCTACAGGAGCCTCTCCTCTGGGCTCTCACGGGACCCCGTGTGCCCCTGACCTCTCTTGTGGACGCTCATACTGCATCACAATCAGAGTGGGGAGGTCTGAACCTCACCCTGCAGGTGAGCCCAGTTCCAGCGCCAGCCTGCACTCGCTCCCCAGGGTCAGGGGTCCACCCCCACCTCCCTGGCAGGGTGGGCACTCAGGCTACCTCAGTGCCACTGCTCACCCCACGGGGTCAAGCAGTGTTCACATCTGGAAACTCTGACAAAGCTGGTCGTCTGACGAAGGTCACAGAGAGACCCGAGGAAGCAACGGAGGGGAGTTCAGGTCGCAGGGCACCCCTCTGCCCGTCCCAGCGCCAGCACAGCCTTTAGCAGTAGACTTGAGGCACCTGCACTCTTGCCCAGCCTGGCCAGCCGGCACCCAGCCGTAACCCAAGAACCGCCAGGGACCTTGTCCCTGTGGGGGGTGGGAGCTCCTGGCAGCCCCACCAGCCTTGGCTCAGCCAGTTCCCAGTAGAGAGCAGACAAAGCTGAGGTGCTGGCAGCTCCCTGGCTGGAAGCCCGGTGTGAGCACTGCCCAAGCTGACCAGCCCTGAGACAGGCTGCCTCGAGGACTGTGCCTCGTCTGAAGCAGGATACCCTCAGCCAGCCCGCCCACCATCCCTGTCCACTTGTAGGGCCTGGGCACCTGCACACGCCTGTCCTGTTCACTTGGCACCATCCCTCCTCCCCTCCCTCCTCTGGGCCCCTGCCCTTGGCGGGTACCTGCTCTGCGCCAGGCCTGGCTCACACCTTACCCGTAACCAGCTCACAGCAACCTCTCAACCACCAGGGACGCAGAGGCTGTTCTCACCCCTGTTTCACAGATAAGGAAAGAGAGGCTTGGGGGAAGGACACCTTGCCCTTGTCCCCACCCTGGAGAGGAGTCGTCTTCGGTGGAGGGGGGTGGGGGGGGTGGCTAGCTGCAGCATGACTCAGCCAGCACACTGGGTGCATTCAGGCTTCCGTGGGCGGAGGAAGTTTCTTGAAAGCAGGGGTGGCTGGGACGCTGCCAGCTCCAGTTAGCTGGGGGAGTTCTGGCCAGAGAGGGTGTGAGGCCAGGAAACTGTGACTCTCCCAGCCACCTTCCCATGTATTGTCTCGTTAATCCTCAAGGCAAACCCATTTCCTGGATGAGGAAACTGAGGTCCAGAGAAGTACAGTATCACTTGTGGACACTTAATTGATAAATGGCTGAGTCGACATTTCAATCCAAGCCAACTGATTCCAAATTCAAACTTGAGTTCTTAATCGCTGTGCTCTCCTTCAAAAAGGAGGAAGGGGAGAAGCCAGGCACAGTGGCTCACACCTGTAATCCTAGAACTCTGGGAGGCCGAGGCAGGAGGATAGCTCGAGGTCAGGAGTTTGAGACCAGCCTGAGCAGGAGCAAGACCTCGTCTCTACTAAAAAAATAGAAATTATCTGGCCAACTAAAATATATATATAGAAAAAAATTAGCCGGGCATGGTGGTACATGCCTGTAGTCCCAGCTACTCGGGAGGCTGAGGCAGTAGGATTGCTTGAGCCCAGGAGTTTGAGGCTGCTGTGAGCTAGGCTGACACCACTGCACTCTAGCCTGGGCAACAGAGTGACACTCTGTTTCAAAAAAAAAAAAAAAAAAAGGAAGGAGGGGAGAGAGAGAGTCCTGGGAGAGAGAGTGTTGTAGGTGGAGGGCCCAGCATGTCTAGTGGCTCCTCTGGAGACAGAGCAGAAGGCTTGGGTGGCCCGAGCATGGTGAGTGGGGGGACAGTGGCAGAGATGAAGTCAGAGGAGAGGCAGGGACCAGAGCTCGCAGGGCTTTGTACGCCCAGGGGGGATGCTGGCCTTTCTCCTGGGTGGGTGGGAGCCATGGAGGGTTTTAAGCACGGAAGTCACGGGACAGAGTTGCATTTAGGCCAATCCTTCTAGCTGCTTAAGTGCAGGGTAAACAGAAAGAAGAAAGGGAGGCAGGAGTAGTGAGGTCAGGTGGGAGGCTGGGCATGAGCCAGCCCCTCCCCTGTGGTGGCCGCGTCCTGGCCCTGCTCCACCTGGCCAGGCACGGAGGTGGGCTGGGCGTGCAGTCAGCGCCAGGCCCCAGGTCGCCTCAAATGGTCACAGGCCTGGACTCCTGTCTCCACGCTGCTTCCCTGGTGCATCACTGTAACCTCTCTATGCCTCCGTGTCCCCACCCTGGAGGCCAGGGGGAGTCCATTCTTCTAAGGGCTATTGTGAGGACCAGCTGAGACAATCAGGACCTATGGTGGTGCTCATTCTGGGGACAGGTTGGGGGGGGGCTGGGACCAACGCCCGTCAGGGTGGGGCCTGGCCTGCCACTGTGCTCTGCCAAGGCCGCAGTCCTTCATTCGTCTGTGGGGAGGGGCCCTGGACGGTGATCCCGGGGGATCCCCAGGGCTTCCTGGGCCGAGACTGGGAGCCCCCAGCCCTGCCAGGCAGCCAGCCTCCTCCCCAGCCCTGCCTGCGGGGTCCTGAGTCCGGGAGGCCCTGGCAGCGTGGGAGGGGCTGGGTTTTGAGCCCCCTCGGGAAGACACTCCCCGTATCATCAGGCCCTGTGGATCTGCCCGCGGTACCTGCTGGGCAAGCCGGCGGCCTGTGCCTCACCAGCTCCGCCAGTCTCCCCAGATCCCACCCAGACCCGGCCCGGCCGTCCTGGCTCCTTGGGTCTGAGCTGCTGCCGCCTGACTCTGGGAACAAGGGGGGCTCCTCCTGCAAACCCCGGCCCAGACTGCCTGCCTGCCCCGCCGGGGCCTGCCTCCCAGCCAGCTCCAAACAAGGCCGCTGCGGGCGGCTGTGACGCGTGGAGGCCTCTCGGCGGCCAGGCGGCCGCGTGGGCAACAGATGTCTCAGCTCCGCGCCGCCGAGCCTGTCAGCGGCCTCACGCCCAGGGTGCCTGGCCGGCTGGCCCAGAACCCCCAGCAGCGCCCTCAGCGACACACGGCGCGACACGCACAGGCAGACACAGGGCTCGCACACGCACACGCCCAGCCAGGCGGGAGATGAAGGCTCCCGGCTGTGCTGCAGGCCCACCTCGCTGCGCCCCCGGGACCTGGCGGGGAGGGCGGATGTGGGGCGCCGCCTAGGACAGCTGGGCCTGCCTGTCACCCTGGCCCCCAGAAATGGGATTCCACGATCCCATGCTCCACCCGGCGCCCACCCCGCCCTGGAACTGGCGAGAAGTCTGAAAGCCCGGCCAGCGGGGCCCAGCCCCCACGGTGAGAGCTGGGGTGGGGGAAGGTGGGTCTCAGTCCCTCTGCGCAGGCCCCCAGAGACCGGGGCAGCCTGTGTGGGACCCAGGGGTGGCCCTCTGCTGGTCCCAGGTCACCTCCTCTGCTCCCTCCAGACTGGGAGCCACCAAGAGCAGGGCCTGAATTCTTTCCTTTCTGTCCCCTAGGCTGGGCCCCCCCAAGGACAGTGTCTGAGTCCCCTCTTCTGTCCCTCCAGACAAGGGGGCCCCAAAGCTGGGCCAGGATCCTGCGTCCCCTAGACTGGGCACCCCTTCCACAGGGCCCAAGTCCCCTCCTCTGCTCCTCTGTCCTCAGACCAGTCACCCCTAGGGCTGTACCCCTCTTCTTCCTCCTCTTCCTCTGGGGCCAGGCAGGGCCCTGGGAAACGTGAGGAGCTGGGGAGGCTGCCCTGGACGCTGGCTTTGTGTGTTTTGGGGGAAGGGTGTCAACCTCATAGTCCAGTCTCCCCTTCCCCTGGAAGCCAAAAATGCCTCCCCGTCACTTCCCCTCAGGGGGACCGAAGTCGTGAATGAGCGACTGACCAGGGTCCAGAGTGGGGACGTGGATGGGCCTTTCTCTTCTCGGGTTGGGAGACGGCCCCAGACCCCCCGGGCCAGCCAGGTCCGCTGGCGGGGACCCCTGATGGGGGAGGGGCTCTCAGTCATTTCCCCGCGGAGCTTCAGGCAGGGCTGTGTCTCGGGGAGTTTCCGAACCTCTGCGGATCTGTCCGGGGCCCTGGCCCCTGGCGACTCCCCTAAGGAGGCGGGCGGGGACGCGGTGTGCGAACTCTCGGGGACATTGTCCAGGGACCTCGGGGACATTCTCCAGGGACGGGGCAGGCAGGCCCAGCAGGAGGGGAGGGGGCCGGGGCCCTGTCTGGAAGCCGCGTCTACAGCACGCGGGTCACTCGGGCCAACCCGCCGCGTTCCAGCCTCGGACACGTCGGGGATCCGGGTCCCGGGAGGGTCGTGAGGACCTGGGCTCAGGCCGGGTCGCCCCGCCACCCGCCGGCCGCGCACTCACCCGCGAGATGGCGAGGGGCGCGCTGAAGTCCCGGCCGCCCACCAGGCGGAAGCCCCAGGGCGAAGGCCCGCGCAGGGTCACGGAGTGCGGCATCGCGGGCGGAGCCGGGGCCGGACACTGAGCCGCCGCCGCCGCCGCCGCCGCCGCCTGGACGCCGCGCCCCGCCCCCACCCCGCCCCCGGCCCGGCCCCCCGCCCCCCACCGCCCCCTGCGCGCCGGGATTGGCCCCGCGGCCGGCCCGACCCGCCCACTTCGGGGGCTCCGAGGACCTGCCCCGCAGCCCGGCACCCCCGCCCGGTTCTGCAAGACCCCCGGGTTGGGCCGGCCCAGATGTCCCGGATCCGAATCCGGCCCCGGATCTGCGGGACGAGGACCCAAACCCTCTGCGGGAGCTCGAGCACCGGCCCTTCGAAGTGTCCCGTGCGGGCGGCGCCCCGGGCGGGGGCGGCCGAGATGGGGGCTGGGGCGCGCCTAGCGCGGATGTCCCCTCGCGGTCCGCCGGGCAAACCTGCGGCTCATCCCGCGCCGCGAGGAGTCCCCCGAACCGAGAGCCCTGGTCTCGGAACCGGGCCTGAGCGGGCCCGAGCCAAGGACACGGACCCAGGACAGCAGCAGCGCCAAGTATGGGGGTGGAAACAGAAAGGTCCCCAAACTAGTTTGGGTAGGGCAGGAAGGCTGTCTGGAGGAGGTGACCCCTGACTTGCGTCTGGAAGCGGCATGCTTTGTCTTCCCGGGTGTTCCTGCTTCCCCAGGACGCTCCCCTCCTCCTGCCGCCAGCCCCTCCCTGCCCCCTCCCTCCTCTTTTGCCCGGAGCTTCGTGTCCCCAGGAAAGAGCAGCGAGGCTGGCGTGGGGCGTGGCTGCGTGGTGTGGAGGGAGTGGAAATACGCTCACCCTTTACTCGGGGCCCTTCTCTCCCAAGGTCGTCTCTCCACTCCCAGCCATTGTTCTCCAGGTTGTGCAGGGACGTAGCTGGGCCAGGGCCCCACCTGTCACCCTCTGGCTCTCTGGGTACTTGGGTCTGGCTACGTCAGGGAGAGACCCGTTGCCGCTCCAGCCAACACTCTTAACAACCCCGTGTACCCTCTTGGCTGAGCTCTGACAGGGGGTCTGCTCTCAGGATTCTCACAGGCTGTGGGGTGAGATACGTCCACGGGGCTCCGGTACCCCCCAAGGAGGAGCACTTGGGAGGCGCAAACCCAGGGACCCAGGGCAGGGGGGGGGCCTTCAGGGTGGAGTGCGGATGCCGCTCTGGGAGGCGAGGCGCTGCTGTCTGCCCAGCTGGGAGAGAAGCCACCTGCATGGTGTGTGTGGTAGTGGCATGTATGGGGGGGGGTGTTTGGGGGCGTGTCTGGGTCCACAGAGCTGCAGCTATTGGGCTCTCAGTGCTTGGTGGTGGAGGAGGTTTCCGCTCAGCCCCATGTGGACCTGGGCCCCCTCCCCTCGTGCCCAGAGGTGGCAGTGCCCGCAGGAGGGTTCATCTCCGGGTGACCCCTACTGAGGTCTGCAGGACAGAAGCTCCCCAGGACTTAGACCCCACTACATGGGGTAGACAGTGGGGCAACCGTCACCTATTAGTGGCTGCCCGGAGGGCTGGGTGCACAGCCTGGCTGGTGGCCCCTCCTCTGGGCTCCAGAGTCTCCGTGAATATCCGCAGTGCAGAGCTTCGCTGGGGATAAGGGATCCTCAGGTCTATGGAAGCTTCCAGCCAGTGCGCCCCATGGTGGAGTCCTGACACCCCCCCTCAGACATTGCTTTTCTCCCGATTCACACGTCTCCAAAGACCGGCCATCCTCCCCACTTCTGCCCTGACATTCCCTCGTTACCTGTTTACTTCTGTCTAGGGGGAGTGTGTCACTGCTTTCTGGAAGTCGTCCTCCTGAGTGTGACCTTCCTGGCCCCTCAGTTTCTGGGCAGTGTAATCCGCTTCCAAAGGCTTCTCTCACAGGGTTAGAGATGGGGGTGGGGAATCTGGGGGAATCTTCTAGAATCTGGTACAAAAACTTTCACGTTTCATTGTGTAGCGTCTGGACGGCTTGGAGTGGTACAGGATGTCCAGGTCCGTGCCTGTCGTCCCCACAGGGGCCCCACCAGCAGCCCACTCTGACAGCGCCCTCCCGCAGGGGGAGGCTGGGCCCCGCTCTGCCCCTGGAGGGTGGGGGGGCCCTTCCTAGGGCCACAGTCTGGACTCAGCCCTGAGGATCCCGGGTTCTGGACAGCAGGTCAGACGAGCTGCAGATGCTGTGGCTTCTCCAAGTCTCCCCCAAGCTGCTTCCCGACAGCCCTCAGAATGTCCTTTCCCCTCCAATGGCCTGGGTCCTGGGCATTGCTGTGTTGCCGGGACCCTGTTTTGCTGGGGGCATCACGTCACAGGGCAGCTACAGGGGCTGGGATTCCTCTCCAGGGTGGGGCTGAGGGGCCAGGTCATGCCTCACCTCTGCCCGAGTGGTCTTCATGTGTTACCGCCCACCCCTGCAGGCAGCTGTGCCGCTGGGCATAACCAGACTGCTCATTTCGTGCATTCTTCATTCATCCAACAAGTATGTACTGCGAGCTCTCCGTGTGCCAAGTCCTGCCGGGAGCTGGGGTTGAGGCATCCGTGAGGACAGGGGCTGTGCCTGTCTCTTTATTTATGTTTCCCCAGCACCCAGTAGAGAACCTGGCACACAGAAGTTGTTCAAAAACACTTACTACTAACAACACTATCATTGTTATGGGAAGTGTTATCTTAGCTCATCCCTTGGACATGACCCAGAGAGAGGCAGGGAGGGCGTGAGGAGGCTCAGGATGGTGAGGACCTCTGCTCCTGCTGCCTTGGAGGCCACACCCAGCGGCTCAGGGCACGGTGCCCAGGCCTCCTGTGTCAGCCAGGTCTGTCCAAGGTCAGGGGAAACCACAGAGCTCTTTCCTCGATGGGCATGCTGGGCCGGCGGGCTCCAGCAGGAGCAGATACCCTTGGGAGATGCCCTTGAGCCTGAGCCTGGGGTAAGGGAAGGGGTGGGACAGGAACAGCCTGAGGACGAGGTCAACCTCGGGGACAGCCCAGAAGGCTGCCGCAGAGTTGGGTGCAGCCTTGGGCGGGGAGTGCAGAGAAGCTGATGGGGCAGCTCGCACCTGAGGATGCCGTCCTGCCAGGTGGTGGGCGCGGCCGGGACGCTCAGATGCCGACTGGCTCCTCCCTGGCCCAGTGGCCACAGGGGTCTGGGTGGAGTCTGCCGCATTCAGGCTCAGCTCCTGGGGCTAATACAACCCTCCTTCAAGGCCCAGCCCCCAGCCGATAGCCTGGATTCCAAGGCAACCCAAACCCTTGGTAGGGAGTCCCCTCCTTTGAATGCCCAGGCCACAGTACTGACCACTCCAGGGTCCCAGAGAGCAGCCAGAGAGAACTTCAGAAGCCCCCACTTCAGTGTGGCCTGTCCAGCCCAGCTCCAGCCCACCTCCAGTGGTCTTGGGCTGCCCAGGAGCCTGCTGGGCCAGGCCAGGGAGTCTGTGTGGCAGAGAGGACAGCAGTCCGGAAGGCAGGGCTGGATGGTGTGGCCTGTGAGGTGGGCTGGGGGCCAATGCCCTGCAGGTCCTGGGGGGACAGGACTCGGTCAGGGAGGCAACAGAGCTGGGCTTCGGCCAGCAGAGCACACAGGGGAGGGTGTGCCTGGGACGCAGGGCGCGTCCAGCCCGAGTGTTGTGCCCTTCGTCCCTCAGCAGATGCTGCCACACCGCTCTGGGGCTGAGGCGCTGGGAGCTCCGGAAGGAGCCAGGCTCCACGGATCCAGACAGGGACGAAGCTGGTTCTGCCAGCGGGACCTGGTCACTGGCCCTAAGTCAGAGCAGAACCAGAGAAACTGAGCCTCGGGGAGGGCGAGCGGCCACCCCCAGCTCACACAGTGTCGAGGGGTGGGCCCTGTGTGGGTGCCTCTGTGCCACAGCCCTTGCGCCAGGGACCAGCCGTGTCTCGGTCAGGCCTTCAGTCCCCAGCAGCACCCCCGTCAGACCTGCTCTGTTTCTGTTTCCACAGAGACACCCAGTCTCCGCTGGGACCCAACAAAGGGGCTGCCAGGTGGCAGGGCAGGGGCAGGTTTACCCAGCTGGGCCCAGGGAGGCCCGGCCCTGAGGCCTAGGAGTGGAGGGGTGCTGGAGGGCTGGCGTCTCACACGGGGCAGGCAGGCGGCAGATGACAGGTGGGAGAGCCAGGGGCAGCTCAGCCCAGCCTGGCAGGGAAGTGACAGCACAGGCTGCTGGCGGTGGCGGTGGTGGTGGGGCCCGAGTGAGGCAGCGTTGTGCAACTGGGCCTCAGGAAGGCTGCCTCACCCCTGCCTCCAAGGAGACCGGCCTTTCACCCCTCCCGCTTCTCGTTCAGGCCGGAGGATGCAGGCAGCTGCCTGTGGTCACCCAGCCGCCCCCGCCCGACTGCCCAGCCCTACCTGTGGCCCCCACACAGAGGCCCACCCAGGCTTCTCAGGTCTCCAGCTTCCCCGCACGGCTGGAGGAGCCACACGGGTCTCTGGGAGGAAAAGGTGCCTCCTTTCACCAGTCACCTCCTCCAGGCAGCAGCGGGGCTGCGTGCCCACTCTGCGCCCGGGACGCTCCTGGCCGTGGGCTGACCCTCACCATGGCGTGCCGGCCCCTCCCTTCCCAGCCCGGAGGGACAGATGCAGGGCTGCGAGGGCAGGTGAGGCTCTCCCAGCAGCGCACGGTGGCAAAGAGGAGACAAGCGTGGGCGCAGCCCAGAAATCCAGTTACTGGGGCTCCTCAGACCCACAGGCGCACTCGCCTGTCAGCTGGGCCCCGGCTGAGGACCCCCCTTCTCCTCCTGACCCCCCGAGCCGACACCCAGGGATACTCAGGGCTGGAGCGGCCCAGGCTGCTTCCGTATTTCTAGGCCCCCAGTAAAATAAAAAGGGAAGAAATGAGAAAATAGTGTCTCACAACGATGACATGTTGTTTATGCTTCGCGCATTTATTCTGCAGGAGTTTCTGAGGGCCTCGCACGCGTCGGGCCCTGCCTGAGGCCTCAGTGTCGAACATTCACGTCTTTATAACACACATGTGAAATGCGTGGCCTCGTTTGGAAATAACTTCACAGGTTTAAATTCCGGCCTCGGGCTCTTCTGCTCAGGGTGGACCCTCGGAGCCCCGTCCTCTCCGGTGTAGATTAGGCCTCTGTCCCTGCTCCCGAGGGGGTGGGGGCTGTGACACAGAGTGGCAGAGGTGGCGGAGGCTCCCTCAGGACATCCAGCCCTGTCCTTTCCCTTCGTCCTGGTCTCATGACCAGCCCTCTGCCCTGCAGTGCCAGCCCTTAGTCACTGATTAGTCTCGGGGAGGTGTCCTGCCCGGTGGTGCCCAGCACTGCCCAGTGGTGACTGAGTCACAGGCTGGTGGGTCAGTTCAGGCTGACCTCACCTCCGGGCCTGGCCATAGGACAGCCCAGCTGTGGCCACCTGGTGCGAGCCTGGCCGCCTGTGCTGCTGGGAGAATGGGGCAGACCCATGCCGCCAGAGCCCGGCTGCTGCCAGCTGGCCCACAAGCCTGGGAACCCAGGTGCAGGGGCCGCAGGGATTAGAGTCAGAAGAGCCAGACCCAGGGCTGTGAGGGTCGGGAGAGTGGACTGGAGCAGGGCCCATGAGTCAGCCTCATGTCTTGGGTGGCTGTTTTCTTGGCTTCTGAGAACTTTGAAAATCCTTTCCCACTTCCTCTCCCAAAGCGAAGCCCGTCGCTGTCCAGACCCAGGGCTGAACCTCACGCTGTGCGTGTCTCACTTCCACCCACCACGGCAAGAACATTCGTGTGACTGGAGCCCCCGCCAAGAGGATGCCTTGATCAAGTCGTGTGTTTTCTCTGAGATCACCTGTTAATGGGAGGGTGGACTTTCGAAAGGACAGTGGGGGCCGTGCCTCTGCTGCGGAGAAGCCAGGATTGCTCCAAAAGGATGTGCAGTGAGAACTAGTGTGCCGAAGCCGCCCTATCTCAGAGACAAGAAGCCGCCCCATCTCAGAGACAAGAAGCCGCCCCGTCTCAGAGACAAGAGAAAACAGCGGGTCTGGGCTGAAAGTGCACGGAGTGTTGGAAGGGGCCTGGCCAGCACTGTGGGACCAGCAGGCTCTGAGAAGTAGCTGTGACGAGGATTAGGACAAGCTGACCACAAAGAGCTGTGACATCGGGCGTTCAAGCATGAAGCATTGCTGGCCCGCAGAAGAAGCACAAGCATTCTCGCTCTGAGACCACAGTGTTCCGGAGCCAGAGAGGGATGGAGCTTCCACAGTCCTTGTGAAAATCTATCATCCTAGCACCAGCACGGCACCTTTAAGAAAATGGTGGACTGATCTAACTTGTCAATGTAGCAAATTGGCCCCCATAGATCTTAAAACACTATTATCAATTTGGGGATTTTTTTTTCTCAAATTACAACCTTGACTTAACATTATAAAATCTCATGATTGGGCCTGGTGCCATCCCAGCACTTTGGGAAGTCAGGGCAGGAGGATTGTTTGAGGCCAGGAGTTCAAGACCAGCCTGGGCAACACAGCAAGAGTCTCATCTCTACAAAAAATTTAAAAATTAGCCAGGTGTGGTGGCTTGCTCCTATAATCCCAGCTACTCAGGAGGGTGAGGCATGAAGACCACCTGAGCCCAGGAGGTCGAGGCTGTGGTGAGCCACTGCACTCCAGCCTGGGCGACAGAATGAGATTCTGTCTCTTAAATAAAATAAAAAATAAAATAAAATCTAATGATTGATAGATTAAAAGGAAGAATGGAACCTTGTGATCATCTCAAAAGGTATTTGATAATCCATCAGCCACTCACACTAAAAAAATCAGAAAACCATGAAGAGAAGAAAATGTTCTTAACATTTTAAAAAACATATATCGGCTGGGTGCGGTGGCGCATGCCTGTAATCCTAGCACTCTGGGAGGCTGAGGCAGGAGGATCGCTTGAGCCCAGGAGTTTGAGGTTGCTGTGAGCTAGGCTGATGCCACGGCACTCTAGCCTGGGCAACAGAGCGAGACTCTGTCTCAAAAACAACAACAACAACAACAACAAAAAACCCATATATCAAAAACCGAAAACCAGCATTGGACTTAACAGTCTAGAAAGTTCCATTAATGTGACAATCCGAACACCGTCCTTTCCACTACTAATGTTCGGTGTTGCTCTGGAGGTCCTAACTAGCACAGTAAGGTGAAAAGAAGAAATAAGGGATAAGTAAAGGAAATAAGAAATAGAGTCAAAATAATCATTATTTGCAGATGTTATTATGATTATCCCTCCATGACATCCACGAGAATCAGCTGAAAAGCTATTGATACTATGACTACTAGGGAATTCGGTCACATGGAGCAGAGTAAAAAAAATTCATATATGTATAGATTTTAATAGCTTTTAGGAGTGTTAAGTCATAACTAATTAGAAAATGTAATGAAAACGATTTACCATTCACAGAAATAGTGAACCATGAACAATATCTAGAAATGAATTTAGGGCCAACTGAAGGCCTATAAACTTTGATCTAAGACAGTTTAAAAGAAGACAAAATAAATGAGGCATAGCCATTTCCTAGAAAACTCAGTATTTATTTATTAATTGATAAATTCAATGCAATTGCAATCAAAATTCATTTGGGTGGGGGGAATTGACAAGGTGATTCTAAAGATTAACTGAAAAAGTAAATATGAAAGAAAAACCAAAAATTGGATGAAAACACTAATATGGTGAGATTTGCCCTATATATATCAAAGTAAGCAATAAAGCCAAAATAATTAAGAGTGTGGGACTAACATGGGAAAAGACAAATATGTCAATGGAACAAAAGAGAGTCCACAGCATACGATAAAGAAAACGTCTTAATTCAGGAGATAAAGGGTAGTTTATTCAATAAATCATCTGGGGCCATTTGTTTTCTATACAGAAAAAATAAGATTGTAATCCTATACACTATATAATTTTCCACACCATAAAATGAATTCCAAGTGGATTGATAATCCATATATTTCATTTTTTTCCAATGTGAATATTTTCATAAACTATTCATGTGCTTAAACTGAAAAAGGGGCTGGTAGAAAATATGGGTTAATATTTTTATTATCTTGATCCTATCATTTATATGTGTCCCCCAAAATTCATGTGTTGGAAACTGAATCCCCAATGCAGCGGTGTTGAGAGGTGGGACTAATGCCAGTGGGAGAGGGCCCCTTACCACTGGGACGGCAGCCCCATAAGGAATGAGCTCGGCCCCCTCCCTTTCTCTCTCTTTACCCTCTTGTCTTCTGTCCTGGGATGATGCAGCATGAAGGCCTTCAAAAGATGCCGGCACCTCGAAAATGGGCTTCTCAGCCTCTAGAACGGTGGGGAATAGATTTCTTTTCTTTCTAAATTACCCGGTCTGGGCCGGGCGCGGTGGCTCACGCCTGTAATCCTAGCTCTGGGAGGCCGAGGCGGGTGGATCGCTCAAGGTCAGGAGTTCGAGACCAGCCTGAGCAAGAGTGAGACCCCGTCTCTACTAAAGATAGAAAGAAATTATCTGGCCAACTAAAAATATATATACAAAAAATTAGCCGGGCATGGTGGTGCATGCCTGTAATCCCAGCTACTCGGGAGGCTGAGGCAGTAGGATCGCTTAAGCCCAGGAGTCTGAGGTTGCTGTGAGCCAGGCTGATACCATGGCACTCACTCTAGCCCGGGCAACAGAGCGAGACTCTGTCTCAAAAAAAAAAATAAATAAATAAAAAAAAATAAATTACCCGGTCTGCGGTATTCTGTTATAGCAACACTGAGCAGACTAAGACACTTGGGGTAAGAAACAACTTTTTCATCAAGGTAAATACTTTCAATATGTTTTCCTGTTACATATAGATAAAAAAAAAATCATAGAATATGCTTCAAACCGTTGGTAGTTGTTATTTCTGCAAATGGCATTTTGGGACGTTTACTTTTTCTAGATTATGTGTTTCCAGTGTTTTAATTTTATATAAATAAATTTTATTGTGTTTGCAACTAGAAAAATGAAGATAATAAAAAGGAAAATAAAGATAACCAAAGGATAAATACTGTTTTTTTATATAATTTAAGAACCTTATAATAATATACTTCCACTTATCCCTCCTCCCCTTTTTGCTAGCGCTGTTATGGATCTACCTCTACATATGACGTCAACTCCATAATAGTAATTATTTTTACTTTAAACAGTCGGTTGTCTTTTAAGTAATTTAAGAAACAAGAAAACCTATTTTCTATTTGCTTGTTATAGTTCATGGTAGTCTTTGTTCCTTTGCTTAGAGCTGAATTTCCAACAGGTACCATTTCCTTCAGCCTTAAGAACTTCCTGTAACATTTCCCATGGCGCAGATGTGCTGATGAATCTCTCACCTTTTTTTTTATTACACATAAGATTCCCATGAGAAGCTTTTTTTTTTAATTCCAAAATATCTTTATTTCTCATTCACTTTTTAAAGGTAATTTCTCTGGTTATAGAATGTACTAGGTTGATATTTCCCCCATGGCATATTTAATATTTAACATATCATTCCATTGTTTGCTGGCCTGCATTAGTCCTGGTGAGAAATAAATGGTAATTCTTATCACTGTACCTCTTACGTAACGTGTTTATGTTCTCTCATTGTTCTTAAGATGTTCTCTTTGGTTTTCAGATATTTGACTATGATGAGCCTGAATGTGGTTTCCTTTGTATTTAACCTGCTTAGGGTTGTATAACCCCAAACTTCTTGGGGTGGTGAGTTAATAATTTTTAAAATCAAATACAGAATTTCAGTTGCTATTTAAAAAAAAAATTTTTTTTTGCCCCAATTTTTCTCCCCTTTCTCCAGAGACAGACCCGGGCCAGACAGGGGACTGAGCCAGGCCCCACCTGGAGGCTGCGGGCAGCTCCCTCGAAGTCCACGTCCCCCTTCCTGCTGACCTCTTCTTGGTCCTCCCTGTGGGCTGAACCCAGCTGGAAGTCACAGGGCAGGGGAACCTACCAATGTCACCCACACGGGTCGGCAGCCAGGACACAGAGCCGGGGAGAGGAGAGGGGAGAGGAGAGCTGGAGGGATGGGCAGAGGCCGTCCCACGTGGGTGGCGTCCCTCGAGTGCTGGTGACACTCGGCACGGGAAGGCTGCCCTGTGAGTCAGCGTCCCAACCACAGAAGCACCCAGGGCACTGCGCGAACCCAGGTGAGGACTGTCCATCCTGCTCCCCTGTCCCAGGGGACCCATCTCCACGGAGCCAGGACACTGTGTGTGTCCAGAGTGCTGTCACTGTCCTCCCCGTCCCCTTCCCTAACTGCGCTGCTGGCCCTTGGTGTTTCCTTAGGGCCACTGGCCCCTACAGTCCCAGGTCACCCTGGCCAGCTGCGGGGCCCGGACCACCCGGGCTGAGCAAAGGGCTCAGGCCCCCAACACCCTCCCTGCCTTCCCCACCTCGGGAGGTCCCCGCGCTGGTCACTCCCTGGGGACGGGGAACCGTGCGTCTGCCCAGCCGTTCGTGCCCGCACAGCTCAGGCAGCGGCTCCACTGCACCTGCCGGGTTGCGGGTGGAGCCGGGTCCGGCCCGAGGGGCTTTTAGGGCAAAGTGGCGGCTGCGCCTCAACCGCGTCCCACGGTGGGCTCCGCGCGCCCCCCGGTGGCCGTGCTGATTCTTGCAGGGGCAGCCCTGGGCCCGAGGGAGCTGCCGGAGGGGCTCCCGGAAGGACAGTCCCCGAGGGCCCCCAGGCCTTTGCCCCGGGACACATAGCTGCTGGCACCCGGGACGAGGCGCAGAGAAAGCCTCATGTCTTGAGGAGGGCGGGGGTCAGCCTGGCCCGTGGCTGCTGGGTGACCACTGGGGAGAGGGGGCCGTGCCCACCCCAGACTGCAGCCACCGACGACAATGCCCGAGGGCCACGCCAGGTGGGAAAGCCACCCACCTTCACCACCAGGTCATTCACTCTGCAGCCAGGAAGACGTGCGGTCCAGGCCACCTTTGCTCCCTCGGGCTCTGATTCCTGCAGGGGATGGAGGCCGACATTTCCAGACCCCAAGCCCTCAGCTGGCTGGTCAGGGTGACGAATAAGATCAGATGCCAGTTCAGAGTCAATGTCGGTTTCTGGGTCAGAGTCAAGGTTAAGGGCGGAGCCTGAGGACAAAGGACAGAACCTCCTCCTCATGGCGTGAAGTGCCAAATCCACAGCTCGTGTGTCTCTGCGAGTCCCTCTGCGTGTGTGTGCACGTGTGTGTGCCTGGTCCGTGTCCGTGTCTGTGGGGGGTGGCCAGGGCCCGAGGCTGTGGCCAGGCTGTCCTGACTGTCGGACACTAGAGGTACAGGGATCATCAAGCTTCTCACAGGTTCATGCAAATGTTGGAGACATGAAAAAATGTAGAAAACCTCCTAAGAGAAAATATAAATGCTAGACGGCAGCAAATGTAACAGTATGTCGTAGAAACCAGCCGACTGAAGCCCAGGCATGTTCTTATGTGCTTGAGTAGGAGACGTGTTATGTGGGATGTGGGGGTGTTGGGATCCGTCTGATGTGTGTGCAGCTGTCGGGCCTCGCTGTGGTGGGTCAGAGTCCTGGGGCGTGTCCCACGGGGGCAGAGGGCAGGACTGGCCGGCAGGTGACGCTGTCTACCGCAGGGACAGGGGTGAGTCCGAGCTGCACCTGGAGCTGATGCCAGCAGGGCAGCTGAGGGCAGGACGGAGGCCGTAGGAGGGTCAGGGTCCTCGAGGCCCCCGTCACACCGGTGACTCAGGTTCCTGGGATTACGTGGCACCAGAGTGGGGTCAGGGTAGCTGCTGGTAGCCCATGAAGTGGTATTTTTCACATGTTAGCGAGAGATTCTCCTTTTTCAATTCACTGTATTCACATCTGCTGGAGCATGCAGGCCTGTGGTGTGTGTGAAGAGAGCGCAGCCCGGGCGTGTGCGGCAACGCACCGTTTGCACGGTTGCCGGGGCCGGGGCCGTCTGCGCACGGGTTCGCTGCACCAGCCTCACTCCGAAAAGCTCATAAGGAGCCTGACAGACACACCTCACTGCAGCAGGATGACGTGCACTCGTCTAAAAATAGGAGGGAAATGAGATGCGGGGAGAGGAAGGGTGGCACCGGGAGTCGGTGCCGGAGCTGTCATTACGTGGATGGCCACCTCGCGAGGGAAGGGGTCCGGCAGCTGGGGAGACCAGACGCTGTGGTTAGGGTTCCAGTCAGCCTGGGACCCAAAGGTGATGGTGTGTTCTCGGGGCATAGCCAAATTGTCACTCCCATTCCTGGACTGCCGCCACCCTCCTTCCCCAAGTCCTGCTGTGGGGTGACAGGGCTGACGGGGCCTGGATGAGAGGCAGGACCTCGTCCTCAAAAGGGAGCTCAAAATGGGGGGTAGAGCCTTCAATAAACATTTGTCAAATAAATGAAGGAAGGAAGGAACATAGCGCTTCCTATTTTACTTCTTCATGAGTTCTTGGGCCTATCCGCTTCTCTCCACGTGCACTGCCTTCCCCAGCCCAGGTTACTATCGCTGTCACCTGGACGGCACCGGCCCCTCCCCAGTCCCCCTCTGCTCCCCTCCTCCCTCTGTACTCCGCAGGCACCCAGGGGCTCTTCCAAGGTCCCAAATCTGCTCCTGCTGCTCCCCCGTGTTCACGCTGGGGTGGCCGCCCCCTGCCTGTAGCATCGCATCCGAATCCTTGTCAGTGGTCCTGGTGGTCCCAGGTGGTCTGCCCTGGGCCCTCCGCAGCTTCACTCTTGTTACTCCCCCACCCTCTGCTCTACTGGCTTCCTGATGTGTTGACAAGGTCTGAAAAAAAAAAAAATTAAAACCACTGAGCTGTCAGCCTTTCAAAGAGTAGTGAAGTCAGGCCGGGCACGGTGGCTCACGCCTGTAATCCCAGCACTCTGGGAGGCCGAGGCCGGCAGATCGCTCAAGGTCAGGAGTTCGAGACCAGCCTGAGCAAGAGCGAGACCCTGTCTCTACTAAAATTAGAAAGAAATTAGCTGGAGAACTAAAAATATATAGAAAAAATTAGTGGGGCATGGTGGCGCATGCCTGTAGTCCCAGCTACTTGGGAGGCTGAGGCAGAAGGATCGCTTGAGCCCAGGAGTTTGAGGTTGCTGTGAGCTAGGCTGATGCCACGGCACTCACTCTAGCCCGGGCAACAGAGTGAGACTCTGTCTCAAAAATAAATAAATAAATAAAATAAAAATAAAATAAAGAGTGGCGAAGTTAGACGCCCAGTAGCCATCCTCAACCCTTACCTCATCCTCACTCTCCCCTAATCCCCACCATCCCCAATATGGGATCGGGGCTGAGGGAGGAGGGACAGGGGTTGCTGGGGTGTAATAATAATAAGTTTTAAAAGTGTGTTTTACATCATATGCATCAAAATATCAGGATTTGTCAGCACCGTACCTGGCTAACTCCCGGCCCCTCTGGGCATTTGCACCAGTCCAGAGCCTTTTGCCCAAGATGGGGGTGCAGTGAGGAGGGAAACTGAGTCCAAGCTCACTCTCTGTACCACGGGGGGCCTGCCCCGGACTTGCTGGGCGATTACAGCTCCTGACTGTGGTGCCTGTAAGGACAGCTCGGCCTGGGCCGGCTCTGCTGTCCTGGGCTCCATGGGGGAGGAAGCTGGCAGGAAACGTGTAGCCATTCAGGGCCCGACTTTGGCCTTTGCACCCACCGAACGAGCTCAGGGACTTGAAGCGTGCACGCTCTAGGGCCCCACTTGGTCCTGCCCGGCTGGGTGGTTTCTGCCAGATTCTCTCTCCCTTCCCCGGGGTCCCACGCCAGGCAGTGAGCCCGGCCCCCGGGATAGGCCGTTTCTCCAAGGCAGCGGAGCCACCACGAGGTGGCTCTGCTCACCCCGCACCTCCTGCCCTGTCTCTGGCCTCGAGGCAGAGCGCTGGCCACGGGGGACACACCCAGTCTTTCCTCCGTCCCTGAGGGGAGGAACCTGGGGTGAGTCCAGGATTTGTCCCAGGGCCTGGTGGCCAGCTGTGTGCTGGGTGTGCGGAGGGGTACGGATGTTGTCAAGACGTGCGGTGCCCTCTGTGGCACGTCAGCTGATCGTGGCAAAGGCCACGCAAGGCCAGGTGCGCACAAGCCCTGCCCAGGTCTCCAGCTGCTGCAGGGGTGGCCAGGCCTGCGGGAGTCACCAGCACGCAGGGGCCGCGGTGCCAGCAGCAGAGCAGCCCCTGCCCTTCCCCAGGACAAGGACCCCAGGCGGCTGCGGGAGGCTGGGGCAGGGCAGGCTGAGGAGGCCCCTACTTAGAGCGAAGGCCACACCCCACCCCCCTCCCGTCTGTCTGGTTGTTGCTGTCCCTGCTGGGGAAACACCAGGCCCTCCCTTGGGATGGGGTGGCGGGCAGAAAGGACCAGCCTGCCTCGCGGAACCCCTGGCTGGGGATGCTGCCTCGGGACAGCCAGGGGGTAGAGCCGCATTTGGCGATGTCCTAGCTGTGCTGGGGTCAGAGGTCACAGGCCATGCCTGATCTCAAGCCTGGGGAGGGCCTCTGAGCCTGGGCCTCGGTACCTCCCGCTGGTACCCGCGCCGGCTGGAGAGGCTTGGGCCTTTCCCTCCTGAGGAAGGGCCGCCGCGTGGGCCCCCGCTACCTGCCATGTTTCCACGCCAGACAGAGCCCGTTTGGTGTGTGGTCCCTGAGTCCCCAGCCGGGGGCTTGACCGGTGATCACAGATGTTTGCTGAGTGAACCCACAAATGAAGGCGACAGAGCTGTTCCAGGGAGGAACGGCTTTGTCCACACCGTGGACTTGGAGAGAAGGGGCGGGAGTCTCTGCGCCTGCTGTGACGTGTGGCTGCTCATGATGGTTGTGGACTCATTAAGTGACACACGCTGGGTGTGCTCAGTGAGGGCTGCTAGAAGCCACAGCAGTGGGGGGCGTCCACGGGTTCATTCAGGTATGTGTGTTCCCCACTTCCCGCCCAGGGCCTGGGTGCCAGGCCCTACGCCAGAGCTGGAGACACAGTGGTGGACAGGACAGAGGCAGTCCCATGCCCAGGAGGGCAAAATGGTGAAGGAAGTAGACGTTGAACGATGTCAGGTGGCAGGCACGAAATTCACCCATGAGATCTGTGGCCTGTGGCAGGACCTGGCTTAGGCTGGGCCCAGAGAAGGCTTTGAAAGAAACAACCTTCTGGGAAGGGAGTTTTCCAGGCAGGAAGAATGACACGTCCAGAGGCCAGGGAACTGAAAAGTGCCTGGAGTGGCTGGAGCGTCACATTTGAGGCTGCACATACTAAGAGGCCAGGCCTGGTGCAGTGGCTCATGCCTGTAATCCCAGCACTTTGGGAGGCCAAGGTGGGAGGATCACTTGAGGCCAAGAGTTTGAAACCAGCCTGGGCAATATAGCAGGACCCCATCTCTACAAAAATAATTTTTAAAAGATTAGCTGGGCATGGTGGTGGGTGCCTGTAGTCCCAGCTACTCAGGAGGCCGAGGTCGTGAGCTACGATCCTGCCACTGCACTCCAGGCTGGGCAAGAGTGAGATCTTGTCTCAAGGAAAAAAAAGAGAGAGAGAGAGGCCAGCAGGGTGGGATAAAGGGGACTGGTAGCCTTTATCCTTTATTGGTGAGATTTGTATCCATCCTTGGGTCCACGGGATACCCCTGAGAGGTTCTATACATGGAAATGACGCGATCGAATCACATTGTTAAAATGTCACTCTGCTGTGAAATGCAGTAAGGACAGAGGGAGCTGCGTAGCAGAGTGGGGAGGATGATGGTCCAGGTGGGAGGCCGTGGTCTCCTGAATGGGACCTGAGACAGCAAGAGATGGAAAGAAGTGAATGGAGAGAGATCCGGGGGCGGGGGAGATGGGCTGGGAAGAGAAAGGGAAGTGACTGGGAGATGGTGATTTCATTTCCTGGAATACAGGAAACGCTGGAGCAGAAGCAGTTTGGGTGCTGTGGGGTAGGGTGTGGGGAGTGTTTTGTCCCAGCTGAACCTGCAGCTGGGCGGGAGTCCAGGGGAGGACGCACCGACCGCCTGAGTGGTCAGTCCAGAGCACTGACCAGGGGAGCTCCCTTACGGGGCACAGCGAGACAAGGGGTATCCTGGGAGCTCTGTCGGCCACGAGGGCTTGGGGTACAGAGTTCATATGAGGCTGAAGGAATCTGGCTCAGGGCCGGGCTGGTTTCCTTCAAGGTTTTGGACAATGTCCCAAACACCGTTATCTGCCTGGGAATGTTCAAGGCCCCAGCTTGGGGTTCAAGCCCGCAGGGAAAGACGCACAGTGGCTGGGACACAGGACAGTCAAGGCACTTTGTATGTCTTAGGACAGAGAAAGAAGTGGGGGAACCTGGGGGACCCTACAGAAGATAATGAATTCATTTATTAAGTGGCCACAAAAAAAAAAAAAAAAAGGCTCTTGCCTATGTAGGTCTGGAGTGGGCCCAGGCTGGAGATTCAGAACCGAGCATGATGGATTTACAGGGGCCCGGTGGCCCTTGGGGGCAGGAGGGACTGTCAAGCCTGCTGTGCGAAGCCAGGTACTGAGGGGAGAGACCTGTCCCTCCACGTAGTGAACAGATGTTTGTTGAGCCCAGTGTGGCAGGTGCTGAGACTGTGGTGACGGACAGAGACACATGTAGTGTACATACTCCTGGAGCTCCCGGGCCAGGGGGTGGATGTCAACCCAGTAACCATTCAATCCTATCCACTGTGGCAAGTGTCAGGAAGCACACAGGGACATGAGAGGCTGTTATGGGCGGTTTTGACCTGGTCAGGGAAGTGAGAAAAATCCCTCTGTTTCGAAAGGGAGCTGAAGGATTCTAAAAGATTTGATTGGGGACAGGGAACATCTTCCAGACAGAAAGAACAGCACGTGTGAAGGATGGGGAATGACCAGTGAGAGGGACTGGAGGAGGGTCGGTGTGGCCAGAGAATTGAGCAGAGGCCAAGCCATGTGGGGCCTTAGAGACCACTTTTAGGATTTTTCCTAAGAGCAGTGCAATTTCCTCAGCTGCGAGCGATGGCTCAGATCTGCATTTTGAGGAGATCCCCGTGGTCATAGTGTGGAGAAGGGATGGGAGGGAATGAAAACGGAGGGGCGGCCGCCAGCCCAGTGTTGCCATCATTCATGTGGGAGAGGACGGAGAGGTACAGATGGATTAGAGAGAGACAAGTGGTAGAACCGCACAGACGTGGGATACGGATGACAGGGTCTGGGGCCAGGGAGAGGGGGATGCCAAGTAGGACTTCCCGTTGGGTAACTGACGGAGGTGTCTCCCTTGGTGCAGCGGGAATATGGGGTGCACGGAGGGGGGGGAGGAACTCAGTGTGGGACGCGCTGCCATTGAGCTGCTTGTGGACGCTCAGGTGGAGATGGAGACTGAGCAGTCACACGAATCTGGAACTCAGTGAGGACAAAGGAAAGAGAAATGTGTGAGTCATCTGGATACAGGAAAAAATTATAGAAAGACAAGAGGAAGAGACGGCCTAGGCCTGAGCTTGGAGGGACCCCAACCCTACTGAAGTGGGGAGAGGAAGATGCTGAGGAGACCAGAGAGGATGGAGGGGAACGAAGGGAACCAGTGTCCCGAGAAGGCCGTGGTCACTGCTGGGGTGTCAAACGGGGCGCAGGGACCTGGCAGACGAGGACTGAAGGTTAGGAGTTGACGGAGACGGGTCTGGCGGTGTTAGGGGCGGGTGGCTGGCTGAGGGTCCAGGGGTGGAAGAGAGGCGAGACAGCTCTCTCAAGGAGTTGCACTGTGACCGAGCAGAGAGACACCCGGGAGCAGGCCAGGGGTTTTGTCTCCGTGGGCAGAGGCTTCACACGCTTATAGGCCAACGGGACGGATCCGGCGGAGCGGGGAGGTCGGGACAGAGAAGGGAGGGTCCACGCGGCGAGCTCCTGAGGACCGGGAGAGGATGGGAGGACCCCGCGGACAGAGGACGGCTCCTGCGGCGTGAGAGGATGCAGCAGATGCGGTAATTTCTGTGTGGTTTTAGTTGGGGCCGATGCAGGCAGCGGCAGCGGCTCGTCCGCGTTCTGTGCGCGAGCTGGGCCGCCGGCCGGTGCGCCCGGGAACGCTCCGCGCCGGGCGGGCACCTGCGCTCCGGGCGTCGGTCCCTGATGAGATTCGCAGGCCGCGTTTCCGCTCATTCATGCGCAGGAAGGTTCGCAGAGCGGGCGTGGGAACCGCTCGGCCGCCAGGGCCTCCTCCCGGCCTCATTCCGCCTGGACGGTCGGGTGCGGGGTCCACTCGCTTTGGCCCCCCGGCCCCCCCAGGTCCTTTGATGGGGTCCCTGCTCATCAACGCCCCCCGCCATCACCAGGAGCGGGGACGTCTGGACACCCGACAGCTCGGCCCGGGGTGGGGGGATGGAGGGGTTGGGGGGAGGAGGAGGGAGGTGGGGGAGTGGGGGGTAGGGGGTGGGGGGTAGGGGGATAGGGGAGAGGGAGGAGGGGTGGGGGGGGTAGGGGGATAGGGGAGAGGGAGGAGGGGGTGGGAGGGGCGTGGGCTTCCCGGTCTGGGTCCCCAGGAGGCCGGCCCAGGGCCCTAGTCTCCCTCGGGGCCTTCTCACGGGTCTGCCCCTCCTCTGACACCCGGCTCCTTGCCCGGGGGCCCCGGGCCCCTGTGACCCGGCGGTGGGGATCCCGGTGGAGGGGAGGGGGCGGGACCCAGGGGCCGAGTGCCCGGCGGGGCCCGGAGTCCGCCCGCGCCCAGGGACGCTCGCTCCCCGCCGCCGCCCGTCGCGGAGCCCGGGGCGCGGGCAGGGCCGATCCCGCAGGTGGGCGCGGCGGCGGCTGCGGCCCGGCCCGGGGTCCGCTGCGGCTTCGCCCGGGGCTGGCGGCTGGGCCTGCGCAGGGGTCGCCGGCGCCCCCGCCTGGGCCCTCGGAGCGGCGAGCCGGTCCCCGCCGGCCGGGCGGGGGCGCGAGGCCGGGACGTGGCGGCGGCTCAAGCGGGCGGAGCCGGCCGCGTCGGGGGCGGAGCCGCGGGGAGGAGGCGCCGGGCGGCCGCGCCGCGGGATGTTCTGGAAACGCCGCGAGCGGCGCGTGTCCAGGTGAGCGCTGCCCGCTCGGCCGCCCGTCAGCGGCGGGGGTCCCGGGAGCCGCGTCCTGCCCGCGGGGCCGGGGCCGGGGTCGGGGCCGGGGCCGGGGTCGCGCCGCCCGCGCCCCGCTGTCGCAGCGCCCGGCGCCCGCACCGCCGCCCGCGCCCTTCCGAGCCCGGGACGCCCTTCCTGCCGCTCGCTCGGCCGGGCCGGGCGGGGCCGGGAGCTCGGCGCCCTTCCTGGTCCGGCGCCCGGGAAGCGGGCCTGACCCCGGGGCCTCGGCCCGGCCCTGAGCGGCCCGTGTCCCCCGGGGCTGGGCGCTGACGGCCTCCGCGGGCGGACCGGGCGGCTGTGGGATCGGAACATCCGTGTCCAACCCGCCTTGTTTTTCCTCGGCGGCTGCAGAGACCCGTGGCAACTGGTTCTCTAACTCGAGGAGCGGACCCTTCCGAGTGCCGGAACCCGCGAGGAGCTGCTGGCCCCGGGGGCGGCGGACCAGAAGACCCGAAAGCCCGGCCCAGAGCAGGACGGTGAGCGCTGTGTGGACGGGATAGCGGCGGTGGGTGCTTGGCAGAGGACTTCCTGGAGGAGGTGATGTGTGTGCTGGAGGGGTCAAGATGAAGGCTCTCAGACGGGTCACGTGGACGCAGGAACAGATTGGTGAGAGCAGACCTTGGGTGACATTGTGCCCTGTGGCACTCTAGTGGAAGCAAGGTGGTGATCAAGGGGCGCTCCAAGAGATAGCTGCCCCCGAACCCTGTCCCCGGGAGCTTGGAGTGAGAGGACGATGCCTGCATGTGGAAGGTGCCCGGGGAGCCCCTGCAGCCCGAGCCGGGATCCTCCTGCCGCAGGTGTTGCTGGGCAGCACAGGTGTGCCGCTGGCCTCTGTGCCCTAATCTGACAGTTGTAAGATGATGCAGGAGAGCACTGGGGTCTCTCCCAAGGCTGAGACTGTGGTCTCTTGCTGTAGAGGGACACCCAAGATTTGTGCTTCTTGGTGCAGACCTTCTGGGGCTTCTCCAGCCCCAGTCCTCTGGCAGGAGGTCCTGGCCCTCACAGCAAGGGTTGGGGGATGTCACTTTGTAGCTTGGGCCATCTCAGATGTCCCAGACTTTGCAGAGATCCATAGTCCAGCTAAGAATTTATAGGACATTTTTGTAAGCTGCTGCTTATTCTCAGCTTGCGCACATCTGAGACAGCAGGCTGCATAATTTAGTTCTCTGTGACATGAACTAGGGTTTCCTTTGGCTTGTGCTTAAACTGTCCCTGAAGTGTGCAGGGTGCAGTCTGTCACTGTGGTGGTGGGCCTCAGGGCCCCGGCTCTCTGTGTGCTTCTCCCCACTCCCAGGATGTTTGGGCTTTGGATTCTTTTCTTCTAGGGCATTCTTGTCCTCACCCAGCCAAGAGGGTCCACGGTGTGGCCCAGCCAGTGGAGCCACATAGCAGGGATGGAGTGAGTTGGCTGGGGGCCTCACTCCAGAGATGGGGTCGTGCTGGACCACCCTGTTCTCCGGGGGCTCAGCAGGCAGACGTGGCGACAGCTGAGCGAGGATGTTGTCTGTAGCTTGTGATGGACGCTTCTGTTCTGTCACAGACTCTGCAGTGGGGTACTCCGGAGGGTGCCTGCTTTGCCTCTGGCTTAGACTGGCCACAGCAGACCTTCGCTGATTCCTCGAGAACGCCCTGCGTGCTTGGCTTCTGCCGAGGGTGTGCTGGGGCTGGAGTAAGGGAGGAGGCCGAGGCACTGTTCCTGTCCGTGGTAGCTCACAAGCTCTCTGAGATTGCTGCTCCGCGCTGGCAGCTGGCCGGGTGCAGGGAGGAGCCCCGGCTGTGGGTGCTCATCAAAGGAAGAGAGTGCGTGGGTGCAGCTCTGAGGAATGAGTGGGGAGAGGGAATCTAGGGTCTTGTCATTTCCTGAGAAAGCCTCCTCTTTTGAGTCTGCCCTCCCACACCCTTGGGGGGTCTGAGGCTGGGTGCGAGGCCTTGGCGGAGTTGTGGCCACGCTGGCCGATAGTGTGCAGAGGGCTAGCGGGTGTGTCCCTGGCGCTTGGGATCTGTCAAGAGTTTAATTTTCTGCAGATGGAGGTTGGCAGGAAAGGCGGTGCTGCAGGCACGTGCAGGCCCAGCAGAGTGCTGGAGTGCGAGTTAAACTTTGAAAAAATCGCTCCTATCTAGCAATTGACTTTTGAAGTGCCCCAGAGCAGGATCTCAGCCTATCCTAGAGCAAAGAGGGCTGGCGGGTCCTGCGGTCTGTGGTTTTTATGTTAGGGACAGGGAACGAGGGATAGAAAGACAGTTTTTATTTTCAGAAAGAGCAGAGGGGAATGAAAGTCTGGACTAGACTTCTTGGAGCCCTGGAAGAGAGTTTTTGTTCAAGTGGTGTCATTGCAGGGCAGAGGATTAAGTGTTTGGGTAGCATGTTCTCCAGCTCAGATGGAGTTTCTGAGCCGCGTCACAGGCCAGCGTTTGCTCTAGAACTTTCAAGAAGTCCTTGCTGAAGTGAAGCCTGTTCTGTCCCTGGCACTCCGAGGGCCGGGGTGTGGTGGAGATCCTGAGGCCTGGTACCTGTAGGAGCCTGGAATGCGAGGTCAGAGTCACAGAAGTACATGAGATTCGAGAGGGTCGGCCCAGCCCCTGCCTTTTGCAAGAGAACGTTCCTCGGTGAGCTGGAGAGCCAGCGACTGGCCTGTCAGGTTGTGCCCTGGTGGTCAACGTGCTGCATCTCACACCTGAAGCCAGCCTCTCCTGGATTCAATGTTTCATCCCTTCCGGCTCTCCTGGGACTTGGAGATTGCTGGATTTCTGCCTCGTTTGCATCTTCTCTGTCCCCCAGACTGGACCTGCTTCCTCACCCAGGACTTAACTGGTGGGGGCTGGGCAGCCGGCTGCGTCAGGTGCACTGCTGTTGCCCTGGTGTCCTTGGTGCTGAGGATTGGCATGAATCGTGCCTGGTGCTGGGCTGCCCACTGACCTCTGTCATCTCATTCAGCCCTCAGGGCAGCCCCATGGGATACAGGTCCTAGTATTATCTCCACTATGTAGATGGGGAAACTGAGGCTCAGAGAGGTCTGTAACTTGTCCAAGGTCACAAAGCCAGGAAATGGTGGTAGAGCTGGGACTGAACTCTGGGTCTGTCTGACCCCAGGGCAGGGCTGCCTACCCACTGGGCTGCACTGCCTTGCCCTGAGCTTGGCTGGGAGGTTGTGAGTGCGTGATGCCTGCGGTGCAGTGACCGCCCACCTAACTCAGGGCACCGTGTGCCGTGTTTTCTGGGTCTGTGTTGCTCTTCTCCTTCCGGCGTCGTCCAGCCAGGGATGCTGGCCTGCCCTGTGAAGCTTGGAGGTAACCCATGATGAAGTCCTTCACTGGGCAGGCGTGTTCTGCCGGGGCAAAGCGTGGCTCCCTGGCTGGGAGGCCCTTGTGCTGTGAGGTGACAGCTGTGACCGACAGGACTGGTGCAGCAATTTCTAGCAGAAAGTGTGTTTTGGGTTTGAGTCTCAGTTCAGTCGCTGATTTGCTGTCAGACGTCAGGTGTGTAGGGAAACCTCTCTCCGCCTCAGTTATCTGTCTTTTATGTCTGTCTTCTGTCCAAAACGGAGGTGGCTGTCTAGGTTACAAGGTTTCAGTGAGAATTAGACGGTAGAATTGAAAGATAGTGGTTATCTTGGATAGGTTTCCCGGAACACAGAGCCCGAGGCAGAGCTTAAGTACTTAATGCACTATTGAAAGGTGCAATTGCAGCAGCCCGGGCGAAGGAGAGAGCGAGGAAGAGGGTGGGAAGCAGATACGCGCTGGTGGTTCAGCCAGCCGGCCACTCCGCACAGAGAGTTGTTGGGCAGCTGGGCACCTGCACAGGCTCTGTGGACAGTCTGGGCCTTGGCACGGCTTCTTGTGGAGAAAGAATTTATCTGCTGCTCTCTCGTCTTCGGTCCTTCCTTGGTCAGCGTTGCCTCACGAGGAGTTGACTCCCTCTCACTCCTTGGATGCGACCCTGGCACTCGGGTGGCCATGGGGAGGGCGTGTGGGACCTCACTGGAGTCTGGGGGCTGTGGGGGGCAGAGACCCCCGCCGGGGCCTGCACGGCCTCCACTGGGCTGCGGCCGGGGCCGGGGGTGGGTGAGACCAGGCAGCACCGGGCGGCGTGCAGGATGCGTCCAGGGCAGCAGCGTGTGGATTTTGTCCCTGTGTGCGCTGCCTCCTTCGGAGTTAGCCTCACCCCTGGCTGCCAAGTCTCTGCCAAGACCGTGACTGAAGCCCCGACCTGGCCTTTGCGTGCCGAGTCTGGCGCCTTCTCTGTTAGTTCGCTGTGCGGCTGCGGAAGCAGTCTCTGCGGGCAAGTGGAAGCCAGCGTGCTCAGGCCCCAGACAGGAAGTGTAAGGACAGACAGACACACAGCTAGGCTTCGTTAGGTCTCAGTGGAGGAGAACACTTTTCACGGGGTTGGTGGTGGAAGGTAGGAAACCTGCAGTTGAGAGGTGCGGCAGGGCCAGGTTGGGCAGAGCCAGAGGGGCCCCTGGGCTGAGGAGTGGACGTTACCCTGAGAGCAGTGGGGAGCCAACGAGGCTTCAGGAAGCCGCTCGGGCTACTTTGCAGACGGCGGTGGGGGGAGGCCAGGGCGGTGGGGACCAGGGTGGCTGTAGGTGGAATTAGGAGTGGCCCAGGCCTGTGTGATCCTCAGGCCACCAGGTGAGGAGAGCAGGTGCCTCCCACCCCTCCCTGAGGTGGGTGCTGGGAGGGCAGTTTGTGGGCCTGCGTGGACATCCAGGTGCTTTGGTGGCAGGGCCTCCTGCAGCCTCAGTGCAGCTGAGCACGCAGGCCCTCCCAGCACTGTCACCTGGAGGTGGCCGCTGCACTGGGGGGCAGCGGGGCTTGGGGAGCCCGGTTCAGGCAGGTTTTGCCCCTTACGGAAGGCCTTGTGTTCAGTGCCGAGCAAGCCCTGGTTGTTCTCAGCAGGCCCATGTTCTGTCTCTGGGCTGTTAAGTACATTGTTAGAGCTCAAGCTGTTCCATGTGGGCCGCAGCTGGGCGCCTGGCAGGGCATCCCGCCTGGTGAGGTAAGGGGAGAAGCTGCCGGTTTGCAGCTGGAAACAGCTTTTCTCGGCCACTTGGCCAGGCTGTAAATGTCCTTTCCAAAGAGCAGGCTTCGTGGGGACCTCTGCTTGTGTGTCTTGGAATCTCCCTGCGCTCGGACACAGCGCCAGGTGCCTGGGGGTGAATCACGGTTGCGGGGCGTTGGCAGGCTCTGAGGGACGTCCCCTAGGGGGGCCAGACTCTGGGACCGCCAGGGCCCCTTTGGAGCCCATTGGAGACACGCCTGCTTTGCTTCCTTTGTGTTTTAAGCATATTATAAAATAGTTTTGTAATTCTCGTAAAATTCCTTGTAGAAAGATTAGAAAAACAAATAAGCATTAAAAGGAAAATGAAATTACTTTACCAAGACAGAGCTAGATGTGCAGCTGTCTTCTCGTGTATGTAACACACACACACACACACACACACACTAATTCTTCGTTACAAAGTGGAGTTGCAGACTACGTGTGGCTCGGGGCCTGCTCTTCGCACTCCCCTAACCTCTCTGATCCCTCCCTGGTGGCACACTCAGCATTCCCCCTACGTGCTCCGTGACAACCTAATAGATGAAACATACGGAATCTTCTGTGGCTGGAGTTTCCTGATTGGAGCAAGTCTGTGATGCAGCATTGTTTGTTGTGTGCCTGATACGTTGTCCTAGACTCTGGGATGCGGCTCACGTAGCCCTGGGCGTGGGTCCTCGTTCTCCGTGAGAGAGAGGTTGACGTTGCTGTCTCCAGGCCTGCTCTGCGTGGGTTTCTGAGGATTCCCAGGAGGGCTTTTGGCAGCACTGCACGCCTTGTGGGGGCGCCGGGCAGGTGCGCATTCCCACCTCCTTTGTTCTAAGCGGGCTCGGTGCAGATTCGGGCTGGGGTAGCAGCTGGCTGTTCCCACATCGTGGGGCACAGTCCCTCCCGGATGCCGCCTTCTCCCAACCTGACCCTGCTTAGATGACCCTTTGTGTGAAGCCTTTTGAGTTCAGGGGCCGAGGGTCAGGAGAAGTGGGACGGGGCTGCAGGATGCCCTCGCCGGGCACGGTGTGGCCGTGGCAGTCTGGGAGCTGCTGGGGGCTCCCACGCCCCGGGCGGGCAGGGCCGTCATCGCCTTCTCTGGCCAGAGCGGGGCTTCGCAGGCCCTCGGTAAGTCACTTCCCAGAACCCCGTCTGTGAGTCTGCGAGGCTCGGCCTCCAGGAAGCACATTCCAGAGAAATGACAGCTGGTGTTCGTGTAACGAGGGAACCTGGCGCTGTTCTCTGAGTACGCTAAGGTTTGACCACGGATGGTATGAGCAAGAGTGTTTGAAAGGAATAGAGAGGCTTATGTCTTTGTATTTCCTTTGTTTTCTTTGTTTTCTCTTAGTTAATTTCCATCTGAGCACTCCAGTGGGGTTTAGCTAAAGCAGAGCAGGGGAGGAAGGACTGGCGGAGTGGGGTATGGATGGGTGCTGCTCCCCCAGGGCGACCGGGACCGCATGGCCGAGCCGGGGGACGACGTCTGGAGTTGCCGTGTGTGCCGAGGCTCACGACCAGTGCCCGGCCTGTGCCAGCAGCCTCGGGGCTGGGCTGACTGTTTCTGCGGCGGCTGGCCTCTGCCCCGTGTCCGCAGCCCAGCCCAAGGCTTTGGCCGTGTGTGGCTGATCCATTTTTGTATCCTCAGTGCCCAGCTCAGGGCCTGGCGTGGGTCTTCAGTAAATATTTGTGAATGAGTGTGACGGGCCAGGGAGGATGCTGTCTGCCCGGGAGCCTCACTGCAGGAGGAGCCGTGTCGCCCGGGAGCACCGGCCTGACTGCTCGCTCTCCCCAGACATAGACGGGCCGGGAGCAGCCGTATTCCTCTCCTGGCTGCCTTTGTGTGCCTCAGTTTATGGGGGACCCCCTGAGGCATATTGTGCCAAATTCTCTTTCTCTCACGCTGTTTCCTCCTTGTGACATCTCAGTCTCTCTCACACTGTCACCTCCTCATGGGCAGGGCTGGGTCACCAGAACCTGGCTCTGTGCTGGCACATGCGTTGGGAGGTAGGATAGGAAGAGACAGCAGTCTGAGCGGAGCAGAATCAGGCCAGGACTTTGGACTGACAGGTGGTTGGAACCAGAGCTGACCGTACCTCCTCATGCTGCAGGTGGTTGCCAGGAATTGGGAGGACGAGCCCTCCACCTGGGGCACGAGGCCCCCAGAGCAGGAGCTGGCACCGAGTGTCATCCCTGGTGCCACACTCTGTGTGCTTTTTGCTGGTGACCCTGAATGTCCTCCGCAGCTTCTGCGTGCTAGGCCAGGATGTTGGCATGTTTGGATGTGTGTATGTGTGTGCGTGTGTGTGTCTCCTCACCTCAATTGCTCTTTTCCACTGTGTTGATCCCGTAAATGTCGCTGAATGTCTTGCAGTCACTGTTCTCTGTGACCATGAAACTCCAGGGGTCCCTGTTGCTGATGGCCTGGCTTGGTGTCCTGAGCTGCGTGCAGGCTGAATTCTTCACCTCCATCGGTACGTGCCAGCAGAACTGTCGTCTCCCGGCCACACCCTAGCCCACATGCCAGGGGATGTGCCTGCCTGGGTCTTGTTCTCATTCAACTGGTTTTGACCAGTGCTGGGGAGAGTGGAGCTTGCGGAGTTGCTGTTGTCCCCGCTGAGATCCCGATGGTGGGGATGGTTTGGAGCCAGCGTCTGACCTGGGCCCTTCTTCCTGGGCAGTGCAGGCTAACCTGGGCGCTCTGGCCTCTGTGAACTCTTGCCCCTGGACCACAGAGTGGTTCCGAGCAGCAAACCCTGTGTCCCGAGGACCCAGCTCTTCCCCCCTCCTGATCTGAAGAGTCAGAGCTTTCTTGCGAGTGACGAGCCCATGTGCTGTCCATGCCCCGTGACATGGCCGTCTGGGTGACAGTGAGGGGTGAGATTGGGGGATTCTTCTTGACTGTCCCCCCCTGCACTTATCCCAAATGTCCCCTTGGTGTGTTTGCCTCTCTCGTCCTGAACTTGGGGGCCAGGACCATGCGAGTGCCCGGAGCCCCTTAAACTCCAAGTCCCCGAGGTCCCCAGAGAGCTGACGTGCCCTTCGCCTAGGGGACTTCTGTGCCCCCAGGGGGCCGACGTCCCCCTTCCGTTGCTCACTGGCCCCTTCCCCTCCCTTGCAGGGCACATGACTGACCTCATTTATGCAGAGAAGGACCTGGTGCAGTCCCTGAAGGAGTACATCCTGGAGGAGGAGGCCAAGCTCGCCAAGATTAAGAGGTAGCTCACGTCCCGCGTCCCTGCACACACCCCGAGTCAGGATGCCGTAGGGGGAGGTCACTTCATGCCAGCCCTCCGGAGTAGCAAAGTACAGGCGCTAAGGAGTCACTGTTATTTTTTCCTATTTAAGACCTTTTCGCTTCAACTGGGGTTCCCAGCTCTATGTAGATTAAGGGGCTGGAAGTATCGGGAGTTACCGTATTCGTGTTTATTACCTCTTGGCGGAAGGGGCCTGGATCTCACCAGAGGAGCCGCCGCTGGCCAGGCCCCGGGTGGGCGGGCGTGCCAGGTCCCCTTTCCCTCTGGTTCCACAGCTGGGCCGACACGATGGAAGCCGTGACCAGAAGGTCGGCTGCCGACCCCGAGGGCTACCTGGCCCACCCCGTGAACGCCTACAAACTGGTGAAGCGGCTGAACACGGACTGGCCTGCGCTGGAGGACCTGGTGCTGCAGGACTCGGCGGCAGGTGAGGGTGGAGAGCAGGTGGTCCCGGCAGCCCCTGTGTGCTCAGGCCCGGGGGCCGCGTCGGAGCCGGTCTTGGATCTGGCTGTGGGTGGGCAAGTGCGTCGTGTGAACATGGACCCAGCTGGTCTCACGGGACCCTCCCTTCTCTGTGGGCGTCTGGCAGTTGGCTGTCCTTGATTTTTGTCCTTTTGAGACTCTCTTACCTGGGCTAGAGTGCAGTGGCACCATCACAGCTCACTGCAACCTCAGACTCCTGGGCTCAAGCGATCCTCCTGCCTCAGCCCCCCGAGGAGCGGGGGTTATAGGCACGTGCACCACCACACCCAGCTGATTTCTCAGTTTTTTGTAGAGACGAGGTCTTGCTCAGGCTGGTGTTGAACTCCTGGCCTCAAGCAGTCCTCCTGCCTTGGTCTCCCAAAGTGCTAGGATTACAGGTGTGAGCGACTGCTCTCTACCATCTAATTATACTGTAGGAATACATGTTTTTGTGGAAAAGTTGGAAAACACAAAAATAATCACACAAGAAAATTACAGTTCTTAATCCAACTGCCTGGTCATAAGCACTATTAAATACCGGTTTTCTACATGTGTGTATACATTTTTTAAAAAACGGAACCATACGTAGATGGCTGGGGCTGCAAACTCATTTGCTTCAAGGTAGAAAATGAATTAATAAAAAATGAACCCAGTGGGCCGGGCGGTGGGAACAGCAACCTGGCCGCCCCGGCCTCATCCACACTCGTTCCTGTTCCCGTCTTGTGCGAACGTGACCTGGCGGAGGGTTTGTGACATGACCGTGAATTCCTTCCTGACTTTCCCAGCTTCCTACAAGCCACTCAGTGTTCATCTGCAGCGTGATTTTAAGGGCTGGACGGTCACCTGTCATACTGTGTGCTGTCACCTGGCCGGGTCCTTGGACGTGGGATCATTTCTAAATTGTCAGCAATCTTTGACATGTTTCTTTGAGCATACCTCTTGATTATTTTTTTTAAGATACATTCTTAGAAGTGATATTTAGAGATCAGAATATGAACTTTTTAAAGCTTTTAACTGTGCTCCTTGCTGTTACTATGCCAGTACCTCCCTGTGCTCTGCCACTGTCCTGTCAGCAAGAAGAGAGGGTCAGGGGCCTGGAGGTTCCCCCCGCTGACTGCCGGCCCCACGCTGGGTCCCCTGGACTCACTGCCTATTTCTTTTTTTTTTCTTTCTCTTTTTTTTTTTTAAAGAGGCAGGGCTGGCTGTGTTGGCCAGGCCGGAGTGCAGAGGCTGGGCGCAGGCTCGGTCACGGTGCACCACAGCCTGGAGCTCCTGGGCTCGAGTGAGCCTCCCGCCTCAGCCTCTGAGTGGCTGGGACTACAGGCCACCGCCACGGCCACCGTGCCTGACTCCCCGCTGCCTCTTTCCCCTGAGCTGCAAGTGCTGATTAACTTCAGACTAGCTGTCTCTCTGGCTGAGACGTTTTAGCCCATGTGGCCAGACTGGATTAGGCCTGGGGGCGGGGTGGCCTCCGGGGAGGGACTGGTGAGCTCAGTCGGGCTGGAGCTGTGCCCGGTGAGCTCAGGGCCTCCAGGAGCCACGGCAGCCTTTCCCAGGCCGGCGTCCCAGCCTGCGCTTGTGGCTGGGAACAGGCTGTTCTGCGTGTGCTGCGGGGTCTGAGCCTGCCGGCGACCTCCGCCCTCTGGCCTTGTCCTCTCTCACCCTGTGCCCCCACAATCAACGTGTGGTTCCTTTGGAAAACCTTCTAATTACCTGGAAAGGGGCCCAGAGAGCAGGAGGTTGTTTTTATCTCTGGCCCCTAATGTGAGTGGGGCGTGCTGACAGCGTGGCTGCGTCTGGAAGGATGTTTCTTTTTCCCAGATTTTAAACGCTGTCGAGTCCCTGATCGTGCAGCCGTGAGGAAGGCAGCGTTGTAGCTTCTTGGTCCCTGGGTCTCCAGCGTGGCCAACAGTGGGTGTTTGCACCCGCAGCCCTGAGAGCAGGGGTCGTGGGTACTGCTGCTCTTGGCAAGGGGCTGGGGAAGGGATGGCCTTGGGGTCCCCCCTAGTTCTCAGCCCACAGGCAGAATCAGAGGCCTTGAGCCAGCGTGGGGGGGCCTGGTTGCCCACCGGGAGTCCCGGGTTGTAGGAGGTGCACATCTTACTGTACGGCCACGGCTTGGAGTCCCAGGAAAGCCTCCTTGGAGTGGGCAGGGGCTCTCCCAGGCCCCAGGCTGTGGTCTGAGCGCTGTCACTGAGAAGCTCATGCCCTGAACTCCTTGCAGGCCTGAGTGCTGGGCGTGTCCTCCAGGCAGAGCAAAGCCCACGGTAGCCTCTCGGGACCCTGCGGGGCTGGCACAGCCCCACCTTGGTGCCTGGCCTGGCCAGGTGGCCCCTCAGCTGATAATCTGAGGGGTAAAGACAGTTCCACACACCTCCAGGACTGTCACTGTCACCTTTCTGGATGATAAGGCACAGTAGTCAGGGATGAGTGGCCAGCTGGGCTCCATGGGTTGACTGCCTCTGTCCCTCGGACGCCTCAGCCTGGGTTGTGGGCTGGAATCTGGGTTTCTCTGGCAAGCCCAGAAATCCTGGATCAGTTTTCCATGGGCTTCATCCTCCGCTGGGTGGCTGGCAAGTCCTCCCTGAGTTCTCTCGTTTTCCCTCTCAGTTACCTCTGTCCTGGGTCCCTTCTGTCCCACAAGGTCGGACTGAGTGCTCTGGAGCAGGACCTCTGGCCTTCCGACTGTTAGCCCCTGTGGGGGCCGTTTCTGTTCCACTGCAAATGAGCAGCACAGGCAGTAGGTACAGTGAGGAGCAAGAAAGACGTCCCCATGGCTGGAGCCATCAGGGAGGACTTCCTGGTGGAGGGGAAAATGGCCTTGAGGGAAGGGTCAGGGAGACGCCACCAGCCAGAGACGCCCTCGTGGGATTCTGCCCTGGATCGGGGTGACCTGTTGTTCTCACTCTCATTTGGAAGGTTTTATCGCCAACTTCTCTGTGCAGCGGCAGTTCTTCCCCACCGACGAGGATGAGGTGGGGGCCGCCAAGGCCCTGATGCGGCTGCAGGACACGTACAGGCTGGACCCAGACACGATTTCCCGAGGGGACCTGCCAGGTGAGTCGCCAGTGCCGGCCTGGCCTGTCCCGCGTGGGTGTCTTCAGTGGCTGGACGGGTTGGAGCTACCTCCAGCTTGCGGTCCCTGCCCCCAGGTGTGCTGTCCCCGCTGGTGGTGACCCTGTCTCGGGTCCCCAGTAGGTGCTGAGCTCCCATTGCCATGGCAGCCACCTCCTTCCACTTGTCAGCGGTCTTAGCCGAGGCCCTGTCCTCCCGCGAGTCAGAGGAAGCTGAGGCTGCGGCTCAGGAGCCCCCTGCTCCTCTGTCCCCAGAGGGCCACGCAGGTCTGCATGCAGACCCGCTTCTGTCCCCCAGCCTTCTTGTTGTCCGAGGTCCCCTGTCCTGGGTCCCCGCGGTCACGATCTCTGCTCCTGTTCGTGCCTCCGTCTCTCGGGGCTCCGTCTCGCAGCTCACAGGCAGGCTGTGTTCTCGTGGGTCGTGCGGATGGGCCTCCCTCAGGGTTCAGGGCTCCTCTGGGTCTCCACTGCTGATCCGTGTCCTCGCCCCTCCTGGCCGGGGTACTGGGTACCATGATCCGTGTCCTCTCCCCTCGTGGCCGGGGTGCGGGTAGAGTGATCTGTGTCCCCTCACCTTGGCAAAAAGCAACTCCATCCCCTGGCTGCCTGCGTCAGAGTCACAGGCCTGTAGATTCTGCGTCTCTCTCTTGTCTTCTGTACTTACCCCCACTCCAGCCTCACAAGCACTTCTTTCTCATTGGGATTATCGAAGTACCAGACTTGTCTCGTATCTCCGGCTCATTTCATAAGACCATCCTCCATGTGGTCTTTTTTTTTTGAGACAGAGTCTCACTCTATTGCCCAGGCTAGAGTGCCGTGGTGTCAGCCTCGCTCACAGCAACCTCAAACTCCTGGGCTCAAGCGATCCTCCTGCCTCAGCCTCCCGAGTAGCTGGGACTACAGGCATGTGCCACCATGCCCGGCTAATTTTTCTATATATATTTTTAGCTGCCCATATAATTTCTTTCTATTTTTAGTAGAGACAGGGGTCTGTTGCTCAGGCTGGTCTCGAACTCCTGACCTCGAGCGATCCTCCCGCCTCGGCCTCCCACAGTGCTGGGATGACAAGCGTGAGCCACCGCGCCTGGCCTAAACATGTGGTCTTGAGCACATGTCCACACGAGTTCCTGACCACAGTGCTGAACTGTCAGGGCTGAACCCAAACTCTTACTACGTGGTCTTTAGGGGCCTGCACGACCCTACTTCCCCGGCCACCGCACCCCTGCGCTCAGCCTCCCCTCGCTCAGCCCCTTTGTTCCTCCTGCTCCCTTTGTGGGGAACACCTGTGCCCACGCCAGCCGGGCTGCTGCCATCTGAGTGCCCTTCAGCTCTCACCTGTCGCTCTGCTGGGGCAGACGCTCGCGGTGGCGTCTGGGGAGGATGCCGAGTGCCTGGGAGCCATTCTTCCCGTTCTTGGCGTCTGGGAGCCATGTTAATAGGAGCTTCTGGTCTTTAGCATCATAGGAGACTCCTTCTTATGTCATCTCATCCAGTTCTTGGCACAAGCTCTTTAGGACTGATAGTGTCACCTCTGTTTGGAGGCAGGGGACCGAGGCGTGGGCTGGTATCGTGTCCACAGTCACACAGCTGGTGGGGCCGGGGTGAGGCCCTCGCAGACCGCGGGGTCCGGCAGCCGCTCGGCCGTGTGGCGCCCCCAGCGCAGGTGCCCGGGCCGGCGAGCCCAGGTCTGTGCAGAGCGAGAGGGGCCCCAGCCGGGCGTGCCCACGGGTTCCCCCTCGTGCCTGTCCCCCCACTTCCCACCCGCAGTCGGCTGCTGAGCCACCGGGGCCGGCAGACCTCGGTCTCCCCGCGGCCGCTGCTGCGGCAGAGCTTTCCCTCCCGACAGCCGTCTCGACCGTGAGGCGGAAGGAGCCGGCCGTGCCAGGTTGCTGTCCGCGTTGTGGGGAATCTGCTTCCTCCTCAGTCTCTGAGGAACAGGAACTAGCCCCTCCCACCCCGAGTCCACCTGTGACCCCGCATCTGACCCCGCATCTGCCCACAGCCGCCGCTTGTTAGGGGCTGCAAACTTCCTGGCCGCTTCCCGGCGCTCGGCCTGTGGTGGCCGACCCCAGTCCCGAGACCTGCGGAGCTGCTCCCTGTCCCTCCTGTCCCTCCTGTCCCTTCATCCCTGCGCGGTGTTTCCTGCTCTCTCTGTTTCCTCGGTGGGCGCTCGCCGTGGCTCCAGCCTCAGCCACCCTCCCCTCCTTCCTCAAACCTCCTGTGTGATTATCTCCACCTGTGGCTTAGCTGCCACCTAAATGCTGTTTTTCTGTATCCAGCTAATTTTTCTATCCTCCAGACTCCCATGGCCGGCTGCCCGCCGGACATCCCCTCTGTGGCCCACGCGACCGTCGCTGCCTAGTGGGCTCCTGGGCTCCCCCACGACAGGCCCCTTCTCACCGAGGAGGAGAGTCTGAGGCTGGGAGAGGTGTGAGCCCGTGCGGGGCGGGGCCAGTCTGTGCCCACTGTCCCGGGGGCCCGTTAGGGGCTGTGGTCTAAAGCCCGGTGGGCTCTGCTTGGGTAACGCCCTTCCAGTGCCCCGGGCTTTTCCTCGCAGTGAGAGTTGCCCCCAACCCGAGGCTCTTGGCCTGTCCCGCCGCAGGAACCAAGTACCAGGCAGTGCTGAGCGCGGACGACTGCTTCGGCATGGGCCGCGCGGCCTACAACGAGGGCGACTATTACCACACGGTGCTGTGGATGGAGCAGGTGCTCAAGCAGCTGGACGCGGGGGAAGAGGCCACCACAGCCAAGTCCCAGGTGCTGGACTACCTCAGCTATGCCGTCTTCCAGCTGGGGGACCTGCACCGCGCCCTGGAGCTCACCCGCCGCCTGCTCTCCCTGGGTAAGCAGGTGCTGGGGAGGTGAGGGGGGCAGACATCGGAGGAACTGCGCTCTTTCGGCCACTCCCTGGCTCCTCTCCTGGGGCCAAGTCAGTTTCCTTGTCACTTGGCCAGAGACTAATGCCTTAGTGACCTCAGGTGTGGTCCAGCTGCCCACCAGCTGCTCACCCAGGTGAGTCCTGGCCCTGGCCTCTGCCCAGGTGCCGGCGGCCGCTCTCAGACCTGGGCTGGGCCCCGCACGCCCCCGTGGGTGCCGTGGAAGGCAGAGCGCGGCCGCGGGTGAGCTGTGGGACAGAAGCCGCTTACGGAGTAATTTCCCTAAATGACCTAACAGATGTTTGTGGTTTCCTTTTCCTTCTGTTCTTTGCTTTTTCTAGACCCAAGCCACGAACGAGCTGGAGGGAATCTGCGGTACTTTGAACGCCTGTTGGAGGAAGAAAGAGAAAAAGTGTCATCAAACCAGACCGAAGCTGAGCTCGCAGCCCTGGACGGCGTCTACGAGAGGCCCGTGGACTACCTGCCCGAGCGGGAGGTGTACGAGAGCCTGTGTCGCGGGGAGGGCGTCAAGCTGGTGAGGCGCGGGCGGTCGCGGCACCTGGCCGTGCACCTGGACGCTGGCGCCGGCCTGCGGGTCTGGGGGGGCTGTTCTCTGCCTGCCGGTGCTTTCCCTGAGTCTCCCCGGTTCTGCGGCGTCTGCCGAGGCTGACGGGGGGTTGTCTGAGGTGCAGGACGGGACACCTGGCAGAGTCTCGATCCTCCGCACTGAGCTGCTCTGCTTACCCCGGTGCCCGGCGTTTCCGGGACTCCCGGTTGGGAAGAGCTCGGTGGCGGCAGAGCCTCAGCCCCAGGGGGGTCGTGGTGTCGGGTGGAGACTGAGTCTGTGTGGTGCAGGCACGGCGCGGGGGGGGCTGGCACCGGGCCTTCGGGGGCCGTGGGGTCCCAGTGCTCCCTCGGGGGGACCAGGCGAGGCGGCTCCCAGCCTCCCCCGTGCTGTGTCAGCTTGGCTCCCGCTGACACCTCCCCCTGGAAGGGCTTCCTCCCTGCCCCAGCCTGGAGCCTGCTGCCATCTCTGTGGCAGTGCCAGGAGTCTCCCTCTGCCCTTCGCGGATGTGAAGTGGTCTTGGGGGAGAAGAGAAACTGCGTGACTTGTGGGGTGTCCTTTCACGCCAGCCCAGCGGAGGGCTTTCGTGTTCCTCCGCGGCGGGTCGGGGAGCAGCTGCTGGCCGTGGGCGTGAGCCTGGCGTCTGCACGGCGCGCGGGCCAAGGGTTGGGGCCCCTCCGCTCAGGCTGCTGTCCTGTGCTCCCCAGACGCCCCGCAGGCAGAAGAGGCTCTTCTGTAGGTATCACCACGGCAACGGGGCCCCCCAGCTGCTCATCGCCCCCTTCAAGGAGGAGGACGAGTGGGACAGCCCACACATCGTCAGGTACTACGACGTCATGTCGGACGAGGAAATCGAGAGGATCAAGGAGATCGCAAAACCCAAAGTAGGTGCCTTTGTGGGTCCCCCTCAGGGCACTGAAGGGGCAGGTCCCCTTTCCCGCCCCTGGCACTGTGGGGCGGTCTGGCTACGAACCTGCCAGCCTTTGCCAGTGCCGGCTGTGGCACGGGGTGCTGCAGACCCGGCCTGACCCCGCGGGGTGTGGAAGTGGGGGCACCAGTGTGGCTCCACGTGCTGTGACAGACGGTCCCGCGGGGAGCCGGGCAGGGCCGCGGTGGGAAGCTCAGCTGGTCGGGGGACCGGTGTGCGGGGGGTCTGTAGGAGACATTCCACGGGAGCTGCCAGGCCGGGTCCCCGGCCGCCCCAGTGGGTCTGCAGAGGAAGGGCCGGGCTCGGAGAACGTCCGTCTTTACGCTGTTCTCTTCTCAGTCTCCCTTTGTTCACGTCGCTTAAAGTCGTCTCCACACCCGCCTTGCTCAGTCCTTGTTCAGTTTGCTTCGGGGCAGTTTCTTTGTTATCGCAGCTTTGTTTCCTCATGGTTATATTTTAACTAGTTACATTGTTACGGTAGTTTATTGTTATATGCTAAACTATCGATTTAAAAGATATTTCGTAGCAATAGCTAACGTTTACTGGGTTCGTAAGTATGAGAGGGCCTGTTCTAAGTACGTGTGCTTAGCGTGTACTGTGACGTCTTTTCAGTGGCTGTGTCACTGCCTTGATTTCACCCGTGAGGAAGCTGAGACGTGCACAGGTCACAGCTGGTGGTTGGACTGACTTGCTCCTTTTCTGGGTTTTAGCCAGTTCTCTTGGGTTGCCTGGATAGTATCACCATCTGCAAATGAGGAAAATTTTGTTTTCTCCTCCCCGGTACTTACAGCGCCTTTGTTTTTATTGTCTTATTGAACTTCCCAGGCTTCTCGAGCATTGGTACAATGGGCATCCTTGTCTCGATCCTGAATTTCCTGGAAATTCCTCTGGTGTCTCATTGCTAAGTATGCACTTGGCTGTTGGCTGCGTGTATATGTCATGTCATGAAATTATTCTGCTGTTTCTGGTTCGTGAGAGACTTGCTCCCATGTGGCATCTTTCAAAGGGCCACTTGCTGCCGTCCGCGCCCTGCTCCTGTCACTGGGAGGGGACTCAGCTGGACTCTGTTGCTCCGCCCCTCACAGCACTGCCGAGGCCGAGGGGGCTGAGGGGGCCAAGGGGGTCGAGGGGGCCGAGGGGGCCCCGCGCTTGTGCAGAGACCTGGGACGGGCTCCCGTCCTGGGCCTGGACCTCGTCCTGGAGCAGCCAGGCCTGCAGGATGAGGATACCCGGAGTGTGGGGTCCGTTGTCGGCGCCACTGCTGTGGCTGAGGGAGGGTCTGGCCGGCGTGGGGACTGGGACGAGGACCCCCTTTTCCACTCCCAGGGTCCTCTCCAGAGTCCTCCAGGGCACAAAACTGCTTTCCTGGTTTCCAGGCGAGGGAGCCACTGTGGTGCCGGGATTTCCCAAGAGATTTCCTACCTGTCCTTCAGTCCCAGACACTGAGAGCATTTCTGTGCGCACGTGTGCACCCGTGTGTGTGGCGGGGGTGGGGAGGGATGTCAGGAAGACTTGCCTCTGAATAGCAGCCAGACACACAGGCCGTGACAGGCTGACCTCTCCCTTCCGGAGCTTGCGAGGGACACATGCCGCTCTGACTTTGAAGCAGGGCCAAGGGGCTTAACGTGGCCCGTGGGGAATGCCGGGCAGCTGCTGGCAGGTCCCCGGCTTGTATTCACAGTGGCCCTGTCTGGGCCCCAGGGCAGAGCACAGCTGCCCAGAGCCCCTCTGTGGGTGCCAGGTCAGTGCTGGGCTCCGATGTTCGGATGGGGTCTAGCTGTGGCTGCCACTGTCATCCGAGAGGGGCCAACGTGGCTGGGGCTCAGGAAGGGCCCACGGAGGGGGAGGGGAGCCCTCTGTTATGGGGGTGCAGCCGTCTCACCAGAACAACGTGCGGCAGCACAGTGTCCCGGTCGGCTGATTTCAGCCCCCGCAGCCTCCTGCCCCCCCAATCCCCCCGTCCCTCTGCTGGCCCCCGGCCCAGGCTGTCCTCGTCTCTCACCCCGACCTCTGCCGTGGCCGCCTCGCGGGCTTCCTGGTCCCCTTGCAGCCCCTCTCTGGTCAGTCCTCCATGAGGAGTTCCTGGCGATCCTTCCCACACCCAGAGTCAGGGCGTCCCTCCCCTGCCTGAAGCCTCAGCACTTCTTGCTGCCCACGAGGCTGCGTCTGGACCGCGGCCCTGCGTGTCTCCAGCCCACTCTCATCTCCTGCTGCTTCCCACAGCCTCGATTTTTTTTTTTTTAAAGAGATGAGGTCTCACTCTTGCTCAGGCTGGTCTCGAACTCCTGAGCTCAAGCGATCCTCCAGCCTCGGCCTCCCAGAGCGCTGGGATGACAGGCGTGAGCCACCGCGCCCGGCCCTCCCGTGACCTCTGATCCCCAGCCAGGGCCTCGCTCATTTCCCTCCCGTGGCCCCCCCCCACTGCTGCTGCCCCTGCAGTGTTCCCCACTTGGCTGCCCCACGTTTACCTTCGGTCTCAGCCAGGCAGTCCCTGCCCTAGGAAGCCACTTTGACCCTGCCATAGGCTGAGCTCCCGTGGGGACATCAGGCTCACCTGTGCTGCAGTTACCTGGCTGGTTTTCTGCTTTCTCCACGTGACAGAGTTGCCTGAGGGCAGGGGTGGTGCCTCAGTTGCGTGACAGTGCCAGGCACCTCGTGGGCACATGTCAGGTACTTACTGATGTCAAGCAGAAGTGCTGTCAGGTCGGGGTGTCTGGGCCCGGCTCCGGCCACGGAGGGTGTTGGGCTGGTCACTTCGGAGCACGTGCACCTTTGCCGCGGGGCTGGCTCTGGGCCCCAGGTCCCTGCTGGGAGAGTGGCTGGGCCTGTCTGTGACACTCGGGCAGATGGGGTAGGTGACGGGAATGTGTGAGCATGCGTGTCGGGCCGGGTGGCTTCCCGGCAGCGGTTCACGTGTTGTAACCTGTGGAATCCTCTCTGGGATTCCTCCTCTGACTGTGTGAAGATCCCAGGGCGTGAAAACTGCCTCTGTCTTCCTTTCGTGCCGTGGTGGGAGCCCAGCGTGAGGCGTTTGAGTGGGTTTCTTGGCAGGGGCCACTGAGGCACAGAAGGATGGTGGCACTTACTAAGTTGAGAGGACACAAGCTCGAGGCTCAGGGACGGTGGCACAGCCTGAGTGTGGTGGGAGCAGGTGGGCTCAGGCTGTCCTCAGGGGGCGCGTGGGCCTGGCCCGGCGGGCCAAGGGCAGACGGGGCAGACCCGGCCAGAAGGAGGGGTGAGCGCTGGCTGGGCAGGGCGGGGGCCGCCAGGGTCTGACGGCAGTTGGGACAGTGGAGGCCTCAGACTTCTCCCCGACCTGGTCTGCAGGATCGGGGGGCCTTGGCCAGGCACCCCCTGCAAAGCCCCTTCCCCTGCCGACCCGGCAGCAGGGCCGGTTTCGGTGCTCTCTGGAAACGTGCTCAAGGCGGGAAAGGGTAAGTCTGCCCTCTCTGCCTGTCTTCCAGCTCGCACGGGCCACTGTTCGTGATCCCAAGACAGGCGTCCTCACTGTCGCCAGCTACAGGGTTTCCAAAAGGTACGCACAGGTGGTGCTGGTGGAGGTGTTGGAAGAGGAGAAGGGGAAGGAAGAGCCCAGTCAGTCCCACTCCGGGGTCTCCCGAGGGTCTCCCGAGGGAGGCTGGCTCGACTCGCCCTGCCCTCCGGCACCCGCTCACCCTCCCGCGGCTCTTGTGCTGTGGTACCTGCCATGCTGGCCCGACTCGGGGGTGAGCGTGCAGGACGCCATCCGGGCCTGCCCTCCCCATCGTTTCTCTTCTTCTTTTGGCCCAGCTCCTGGTTGGAGGAGGACGATGACCCTGTGGTGGCCCGAGTGAACCGTCGGATGCAGCACATCACGGGGCTGTCAGTGAAGACTGCGGAGTTGCTGCAGGTACGTCTAGTCCTGGGGCCACGAGCGTTGGGAGGTGGGTGTTTCTGGCCAGAGGGTCTCCCAGGGTGCCAGGAGCAGGAACAACCGTGCGATTGCCTAACGCTGTGAGTGTGGAGTGATTCACGTCGGGAAACCAGCGTTAATCACGCCACTGGCATCCAACAGTCAATGTTCAGCAGATTCCAGCGGAGCACCTGCTGTGTGCCCAGGTGTGCTGGGAGCCGGGGACCCGTGGTGGGTGTGGCAGGCTCATTCGTCCTCCTGACTGCAGAAGCTCAAATGCTGAACTGCTCTAGGGACGCCTCTGAGAGAGCTAAGAGTGTGTTCAGATGTCCTGGCTCCGTGTCATAGACACACGTGCTTGGAGATGAAGTGTCCTGTGTGTCTGTCCCTCTGAGCCCAGGGCCGGGGTTGCCCCAACGGTGGCGGCAGGGGTGTTCCCACTGGGACTGCCCCAAACCATCCCAAGATGGGGCCGCTTGGGATTCCAGAGACAGATGCCCTGAACGCCTGGGGCAGACCAGGCGTTTATCAGGGGAGCTCACAGAGGCTGCTGCAGCAATGCTCACCGGGGCGTGGGAGAAAAAGCGTGTTCTCCCTACGTCTGTCTGTAGTGCGGGGTCAGGGCGTGGAGTTAGCATGAGGGTTTACGGAGTTCGGCTCAGGGGCAAGGCTGGTTTCTTTCAGTGTTTTTGGCAACAACCTAGACACCTTTGTCAGTGCCTGGGCGTGTTCAAGGCCCTGGTTTGGGTTCAGGCCTGCCGGAGAAAACCTGCAGCTCTGTGATTTGGGGTCAGGACACAGAAGCGGGAGGCACTGGGGCCCCCAGCGCTGTGATGTTAATATGTTGGTAGGAGTGAGGTCAACGCACTCCTGTTGGGACCCTGGCCTCAAAGTGGTTATGAAGAAACGTGGTAGCACCATGCTGAAAGATTCTGGGTAAAAAGCTCCTTAATAATGTATCCTCTTGGGCATTGAGTTCAAATCAGCACTGCCTGAGCTCCCTGCTGAACCTTGGAATTTCTGGGTTCTGTCGTGATATTGACGAGCTGAGACTCCGTCAGGGAAGTGGTGCTGGTGTCTTTACGGAGCCCCCTGGATCTGTTTGGCTGTAGTTCCTGCGTGTTTAGAGATGGCAGCCTTCACCTGTAGGCTTGGCCTCTGAGTCTGGTCAGCCACAGATCTCGTTAGGATGCTGACTGAAGATCATGTGGGAAAGATTGTCTGAACTTTTGCCTCAGCACAGCCAAGCAAATGAGCACTCGCCTTTCTCCTCCAGAGCTGCATCAGCAACTGGAAAACCAATTTTGTTTGCAGATGCATGTTCTAGCAAAAAAAAAAAAAAAAAGGAAAACCAATTTTGGAGCTCATCTTTATGGATTTGTGCGAAGTCCACCAGAGTTTTCAAAAACATGCTGATTACTTTGCAAATAGTATTGTGAAAATTGTATGTAATTTTTTTCATTTCAACTCTGTGTTCTGTAATTTTTAAGAAAGTTCTGCAGAGTAAGCACATCCAGAGGACTCCATCTGTGTCCCCCTCTCCCACCTGCCTGTGTGCAGAGCACCAGAATCGCCGCGGCGACAGGGCCTTCCGATGCACTAGATACGTCCCTGCTGGCATTATCATGATTCATGTCTTCTTGGAGCAGGTTTTTTTTTTTTTTTGAAAGACATCTGCCACTGCTTCCTCGGCATCGCACTGGTACCCTGAGCAAGGCCAGAGTCTGCTTGGGTAGCGGGTTTCGTGCCTGGAGCGAGGAAGGGGCTGAGCAGGCAGGGGCTGAGCCTCTGATGCTGCCCTGGCTTCCCAGCTGCACCCTCCGCCCCTGCCCCACGCTCAGCCGAGGAGGACGGCAGCTTCTTGCAGCTCAGCTGACTGGACTCTGAATGCCACACCTCCCGTGGAGGGGCTTTTCTGGAAGATCCAGACCATAGCTGCCGCATGGCTGAGATGCCATTTTTTTTTTGAGACAGAGTCTTGCTCTGTTGCCTGGCTGGAGTGAGTGCCATGGCATCAGCCTCGCTCACAGCAACCTCAAACTCCTGGGCTCAAGCGATCCTACTGCCTCAGCCTCCCGAGTAGCTGGGACTACAGGCATGCGCCACCATGCCCAGCTAATTTTTTTCTATATATATTTTTAGTTGGCCAGATAATTTCTTTCTATTTTTAGTAGAGATGGGATCTCGCTCTTGCTCAGCCTGGTCTCGAACTCCTGACCTCGAGCGATCCTCCTGCCTCGGCCTCCCAGAGTGCTAGGATTACAGGCTGAGCCACCGCGCCCAGCCAAGCTCCGCAGTCTTGAGTATGTTATAGACTCTCCCTTGGGCCCAGGCCGGGCCGCCTCGGGAAGGGCTGGCTCCCGCGCTGCCACCTGAGTGGGTGTCAGGGGAGGCCCAGAGTTTCCTGCAGTGACATTCGCAGTGAGAGTCGCCCGTCCTGTTCTCTTAGGAAAACCTCCTTTGTGCTGCGGCCGTGCTCGTGCTCACGGCTGCTGACACGTCTGCTCTGCCCGTGCCGGGCGGGCAAGGCCGTCCTCCGGCTGGGAGAGGCTGCCCCTGGGGTCCTGGTGTCGTCAGGCCTGGGGAGGTGGCATCCCTGGAGGGCTCGTCATGCTGCTGACAGCGTCCCACACGGTTATGTCCCACCAGGTTGCTAATTACGGAATGGGAGGACAGTACGAGCCACACTTTGACTTCTCCAGGGTAAGGCGGGAACCGTGGGTGCTTTCAAAGGGCCCCGAGAAGGCTAGAGCTTCTAGAAGCTCTCCAGCCTCCGTATCGGCAATTCCCCTCCCCCCTCCCCACCCCCGTTGCCCAGTCCTGTGCTGACCCCCCTCGCCAGGGGAGACTCTTACTGGCAAAGCCCAAGCCTGGAACCAGGGGCCTGCGAAGCCCAGCGGAGCTTGACTGTCCCCCTGCCGATGTGGGTTTTTTCCTGCCGCCCTAACCCCGTCCTTCTTTGCCCCGATTCTCAAGCAAAGAGCCTCACTGGGTCTCTGTGAAAATTGTTCCTGCTCCCCTGCCTCTTCCCCGCCACCCCCGTGCCCGGCCAGAGTTGCCTCTGGCAGCCTGGGCACACGTCCCGGGCTGGTTCATGGAACACACACTTGCTCCCTGGCCCTGGCCCTTTGGCCGCCGAGTGGGGGTGGCGGGTGAAGTTGGTTGCAGACTTGGGTGAAAGTTGTTGTCTGTTGCAGCGACCTTTTGACAGCGGCCTCAAAACGGAGGGGAATAGGTTAGCGACATTTCTGAACTACGTAAGTACCGGGTCCAGGCCCGCCTGTTCACTCTCATTTAATTTTATAGAAACATGAGCGAGATGCTTTCAAGCGTTTAGGGACGGGGAATCGTGTGGCCACATTCTTAAACTACGTGAGTATGACGTGTGCTGCTGGGCCCTGGGGGACCCGGTCCGGAGGGTGAGACCCCACCCCGCCAGGGCCGAGTGCCACCCGCTGCTGGGCGAGGGCCCCGGCTCACGTCCTGGCGGGAGCAGAGCGAGGTGGCCCCTGTTTCCTTTCCTGGGGTCCCCACGCCCCACCAGGACTTTCCTTGGCTCTGTTTTTTTTTTGGCCAATTTTTAAAATTGTGGTAAAATACACGTAACATAAAATTTACCATCTTAACCATTTTTAAGTGTACAGTTTAGTGGCACTAAATACGTTCACAAGGCACAAGCATCACCAGCGCCCACTTCCATCTCTTCTCGTCTCGTAAAACTGAAACTCTGTCCTCACTGAACAGGAATCCCCGGCCCCCTCCCCTGGCCCTTGGCAACCACCGTCCTGCTTTCTGTCTCTGTGGTTTTGACTCCTCACGTCCCTGCACTCACGAAAGCAGAGTCACAGAGACTGGCCTTTCCGCGGCTGGCACCCCTGTGCCCAGGTCCACCCAGCTGCCGTGTTTCTGCCTCCTTTTGGTCCCAAAGGTCTAGGCACCTGAGGGTCCCTCCCGGGCAGCAGGGCAAGGACCTGGCCCTGGCCCTCTCTCCCACGAGAGCCGCCTTGGTGGCCTCCAGGCTCGGTGGCTGCCTCCTGCCTGCTGCCTCTGCTGGGTTTGCCTTTCACACGGGAACAGCTTCCCCTCCCCTCTGCTGAGCCAGCAGCTCCAAAGAGGCTGTCAAGTCACTGAGAGACAGAGCCACATCCGTTTTCCCGTTTCAGTGTTTGTTGTGTGGTTGTCGTGCGCTGGGGTCTGTGCTGGGGACAGACGGGTGAGGACAAGTGCCCTCTCTCGTGGTGCTTGGCGTCTGCCGTGGGAGACTGACTTCAACACAGGACAGGGGATTGTTTAGTTGTCATGGAGACAGGTGCTGTGAAGAAGCAGCCCAGGCTTGGAGTTCAGAGGTCTCCCCTGGGAAGCCGCATTCCAGCTGAGACTTGAAGGTTGAGCGGAAAGGAGCTGGTGGAACGTGGTTTCGTGCAGAGCAGAGCATGTGGGTCTGTGAGAGACGGGAGCTTGGCGTGTTGGAAAAGTAGGAAAGGCTGGTGTGTCTGGAGGGGGAGGCTGGTGGGACTGGCAGGGCCTTGGGGTTCAAGCAGAGAGTCTGGGTTTGAGCCCCGGGGCTGGGGGAAGCCAAAATGTATTCACCGTCTGTCTATCCAGTGCCCTTCAGTCAGTCTGGTATGTGTCCTGTGGAAATAGTTTTAGCTCCAACTTTCATTACATTATGGACAAAAAACGTGAAGTGGGAGAGCGGGGTGGGATGGAGCAGTGCTCTGGGCGTGGGTCGCGGCCCGCGCTGTGCCATGACGGCAGCCTCGAGGCCGCGGAACTGGTGTGCGGTTTCGTTTAAGGCCTCACCGGGGGAGAAGGCAGAGCCCGGAACCCCCCTGCCCACGCAGATGGCCCTGGAGGGCAGCTGTCCTGGAAAGGGGGGGTCTGGCCAGAGGAACCAGCTGCTGGGGCCAGAGTCACTCCCTAACCAGGGCCACACTCCCCTCCGGAGCCCCTGGTCAGGGCCGTTCGCGGGGCGCAGTGGCTTAGGGAAGCCCAGGCTGCATGGGGACTCCAGGGGTCCCATGCATTTTCTGGGTACAGATTCAGATCGTTCCCATCCGAGGACAGCCCGGATGTGGGTCTCCCGCAGGCTTCAGCTCCTGAGTGCCCACGACGCGGGGACTGTCCCAGTGAACCAAGCAGGCGTGGGAAGTGCCTTTGTTTACTGAGGGGCCAGACCTGGGGCGGAGCCTCCAGGCAGCGTCCCCCGTGCTCGCGGGAGAGCGGTCTGTCTGCACACCGTGTCATGTCCTTGGTGGCTCAGTTGCTCTGAGGGCCATGGGTAGAAGGGCCAAGCTCTGTGTCTTATGTTCCCAGATGAGTGATGTAGAAGCTGGAGGTGCCACTGTCTTCCCTGATCTGGGGGCTGCAATTTGGCCTAAGAAGGTAAGTTCTGGTTCGTGTGGGTCAGAGACTGAGGCAGGTCTCAGCCGTGTCCATGTCCCCAGTCCTGTTCCCTGACCTGCTGACTGTGGCTGACATGTGCTTTCGTCCCTTCCCACCTGGGCTCTGTGGTCCCAGCTTCTACCTGGGGAGAAGGGTTGGGGTGGGGGGAAGCCCTTCATGGGCAGGTGGTTTGCAGACTTCCATCCCACCATGCAAGGTGGTGCTTTCTGGGAACCCTGTCTCGCGGGAGTCCAGAGCCCTGTCCCCTGTACGTGGGGAAGTGAGGGTGTTTCTGCCCAGGGGGTCTGTAGTGCTTGGGGCCAGGCCCCAGGCACTGGTCTCCAAGAGTGTATTCTGACAGTCCGTCTCTTCCCCAGGGCACAGCCGTCTTCTGGTACAACCTCCTGCGGAGTGGGGAAGGTGACTACCGAACGAGACACGCGGCCTGCCCCGTGCTCGTGGGCTGCAAGTGGGGTATGTGGCTTAAGGGGTGACGCTGGCCTGGGTGGCCTCGGCCTGGGCTTCGGTGGTTGGCTTTAGACTCTGAGCTGGGAGGTGACAGCTGCCAGATTTACACAAAGTCAAGACTGTCTCCCTTCTGAGGGTTTTCCCTCCTAACTGGTAGTGTAGCTGTCCGTCCAGCTGGTTAGGTGACGAGACAGCCGGTGGGGGGCACTCAGAGGTGCCCTGAGGAAGAGCGGCCGCGTCAGCACCACAGGTCCGGGATAGCTCTCGGAGCAGTGGGCCCTGGCAGGGGCAGGGGAGAGCTGGGCGCAGAGAGGGAAAGCGGGTCCCAGGCAGTTGAGGCCCACATAGCATGAGGCCCAGGCTAGCACCAGCATCCTGGGTGTGACAGCTGGCTGCCCTTGTCACTTGAAGACGGGGAGGCCGGTGGCACAGGGGCCGAGAGGTGAGGCTGGGACCAGACCACAGAGGCTGAAGCTTGAGCCTGATCCTGGGAGCAGCTGTGGTGACCGTGGAGAGTCCTGAACCAGGATGTGACAGGAGGTGACTGCAAAGGGACGAGTGTGCAGCCTCCAGGAGAGTGTTGGGGATACACCGCTCTAGGTTCACAGAAAATTAAGCAAATGAAAAAGAAAATGAGGCCGTTGCTGACTTCAGAGAAAAAACATGTACGAGAAAGAAAATGTAAATATCATCTACTGGATGGCTCAGGGCTTAATAATGTAGACACCGAATGTTAATTTAACTCAAAACTTGTGACTTAACTATATTGGGAAGATGGGAGGGGATAAGTATGTATTCTTGGGGTAGAGTAAAAGAATTCCAGCGTTGAAGTCAGGAGATAGAACCGTGAGCGTGTTATCTAGAAAAATGAGGTTCGCCAGCAGAAGAAACAGCTGGAGGGGCTGAGTGTTCTCTGGGAGCAGGGGCTGGCGGTGCGAAGACGTGGGAGGTTGCTGTGTATCATTATCAGCCTTGTAGACAATCTGATTTTTTCAATGAAGCGTGTGTGTTACTGTAAGTTAAATTATATTTTAAAAAGCTCCATGACTGCAATAGTGCGTTGAAATGCATATTTTATTCATTGTGAGAGTGTGTTTGATGAGGGAATCACGGCTCCTGTGTGTTTGAGGACGTGGCTTCAGGTGACAGACACTACAGGCACCTGCCCTGCTGCTCTTGTGCCCACAGCACCGAGCTTGGCGTCCCAGCCCGACAGCGCTGGCCGCGTCCTCACACCTGCCCCTCAGTTCCCACCTGCCACCTCCCAGTCACACCCTGGACACTAGGTGCCCCCTGCCTTGACCTTCTCATCCTGGTCCCACTTCCTGGGGCCCGTTGGTGAGGGACCGTCTGGCATGTCCGTCTGCTTCCCAGGACAACTTCTGCTCAGCTTTGTATTCCAGCCCTGGGATTTCCTCTTCCCTCACGTGGTTGGATGCTGCATTCCCATGGCAACCTGCACACACGTATCTTGTGTCACTGCAGAATTTTGTACAGTAATCTATTTACACATGCATCTCTCTCACCGGATTCATGGGCAGCTCGAGGCCTGAGACCATGTCTTACTCTGGTCTGATTCCCAGGGCACAGCACAGGGTCACATGAAAGAGTCTTTCATTTTGGCTGCTGAACTGACGGATAAAATGGTAACATCCTTGCTTTCTGTTCACAGTCTCCAATAAGTGGTTCCATGAACGAGGACAGGAGTTCTTGAGGCCTTGTGGATCAACAGAAGTTGACTGACGTCCCTTTCTGTCCTTCCCCTTCCTGGCCCACTGCCCATGTCATCTGCAAGTTCAGTGTGGCAGACACCTTGTATGTTCCAGTTCTCAGGAGTGTCTCTGGAGGAGTCCGTGTTTGGAGCGGAGCGGGACCGTAGTGGGGCCGGTCCCGCATGCCCAGGGTCCCGGCCTCTCCGGGCAGCCCGTGCCGTCTCTGGCCCAGAGGGAGGGTCCAAGCGGCCGTGGCAGAGTGAGGCTGGGCAGCACCTGGCCAGGTGCCTTTGTACCTCAGATGTTTAGGTGTGAGATGTTTCAGTGAACCAAAGTGCTGATACCTTGTTTACATGTTTGTTTTTGTGGCATTTCTGTTAATTGTGGCTTTAACCAAAAAATAAAATGTCCCTGCCAGAAGCCTTAAAGAGCCTTATTTGGAGTATTTTTTAAGACTGGGAGTTTTTACCAAATTCACCATTTCCTGTGCTTTGCCTCTGTGTAGGCAGAGTCTGGGCAGTGAATGCTTTAGTGGCAAAACCCAAGCCTTGGGTGCTAGACCCGGTTTCAACACTTGCGTCTCTTCCCAGCTTCAGTGCACTTTTCTGGAAAGGGGGGGAAACAGTCTCTCCTTGTCTCCCGGGGAACGGAGAGAGCGTGTGTGACTGTGATGCTGCTGTACTTTGTAATGCTGTTTGTCATTTGAAGTGTGTTTTAAAAATTTGAGATATCCTCACAGAATTGCTCATGATACGTAGATGCATACTTTAAAGGATACAGAGGTGAGCAGGAACGCCTGTGTCGCCACCACCCAGGTCAGAGAAGAGAACGTTTTCAGATCAGCACCTCAGAGCCCGTGGGCCCCTCCTGCTGCCACCTCCTCCCCTGCCCCAGCACTGAGGAGGTGACCATGGTGGGTGACTCACGGCAGGCGTTCTTTGCTTGTCTTTGTAGTTTCACCACCTGTGCTTAAGTCCCTAAATAAATTGTTGTTCTCTTTTCCCTGATTTTGAACTTTTTACTAATGGAATCAGAGTATGTATTTTTGGGTGTGTGACTTCTTTTGTTCAACATTATTTTTAAGATTTATCCATGTTGCTGTATAGCTGTAGTTTAGTTTTTATAGTTGATTCAGTTTTGTTGTATACAGTAGGACTATACAATAATTCTGCCAATATACTGTTGATAGACTTTGGAGTTGGTTTCCATCTTTGTATGTTATGAATAATGCCGTGATAAACATTTTTATACATGATTCCTGGTTCACACAGACACATATTTCTGTGGGATCTGTATCTAGGGGTGGAATGTGGAGTCTTAGTAGGTGCGTCTTCGACTTTATCATTTAGTGTATTTCAGAGTGATTATACATGTTCTTACCAGGGGTAAGTGAAAGTTCTTGTTACCCTGACCTCCAATGTCTGGTATTATACTTTTGCATTTTAGCAAAATATTTGTGTCTCCCCGACCCCCTAATTCATGTGTTGAAATCCTAATGCCCAATATGATGGTATTAGGACGTGGGGCTTTTGTAGGTAATTAGGTCATGAGGATGTAGCCCTCATAAATGGGATGACTGCCTTATAAAAGAGACCCCAGAGAGCTCTCTCGCCCTCTTCCTGCCATGTGAAGACACGGCAAGAAGATTCCTGTCTGCGAACCCGGAAGTGGCCTCACCAGACACGAGTCTGCCAGCAGCTTGAATTTGGACTGTCCGGTCTCCAGAACTGTGAGAATAAATGTTTTTGTTTTTAACTCAGTATATGGTATTTTGTTATAGCAGCTCTACCTGAGGACATGTATAATCTCATCCGTTTTAACATTATTGATGATGTTAAACACCTTTTTATATGTTCATTAGTTATTAGGTTTTTTTCTTCAAGTCTTTTTCTCACTGATGTATAGGAATTTTTAATATATTATGGACACAAGCTCTCCGTTGGTTTTATGTTTTGCAAATACATTCTGTTTTGTGGTTTGTCTTTTCACTCTTTTAGTTTTGATAAACAGAAGTTCTTAAATTTTATGTAAAATTTATCAAGCTTTTTTTTTTGTTTATGCTTTTTATGTGTTATTTAAGAAATCCTTCTACACTTCAAGACATTTCCTATGTTCTCTTCTGAAAACTATACAGTCTGCCTTTTAGTTTTATTTTTGTATATGGCATGAATTGTAAGGGTCTACTTTTAAATTTTTTGCATATCTTATTAGGACAAGATAAGCTTTCCTACGGGAATAACCCCTAAATCTCAGGGGCTCAATATACAACCCTGTCTCGTATTAAAAAACCCTCCAGGTCTGGGCAACTGCAATCTCTTGTCGCCTGGTCTCCCTCTAGTGGCTTCCACGGGCAGAACTCACCGGAAGCTGCCGACAGCGGAATCTGGGAAATGTAGTTTGCGGAGTTGCAGCTCCAGCGTATGGAGTAGACTAAAAGGAACTGAGAAACAGCAGAAATATGACTGGCACACTAGGTGGTTTGTTTGTGGTTTTCTTTTTCCTGTTTGAGATTTTTTTGGGCTTCTTGAATCTGTACAACGGTATCTTTAATCAGTTTTAGAAAATTTTAAAGCCGTTTTCTTTTTCAGTATTGTCTGTGTTACTTTTGGAACTCTGACTACATGTAAGTTAGATCACAGCATGCGTGTTGTCTCCTAACCTGTCTTTCGTATTTTGTCTGTCCTATATTTTGGCATAAATGCGTAGCTGCCTTCCAGTAATGTGGATGTTAGAACTTTTCACTGTGTTCCATGTGTCTCCTACTCTCTCTTTTGTGTCTCTCATGCTTTTTTTCCCTTGCGATTCAGTCTAAATATTTTCTATTGATCTGTCTTGCGATTCATTTCTCTCTTCCACTGCTAAACCCATCTATTGAACTCTTAATTTAATTTGTTATATTTTTCAGTTCTAGAATAGCCATTCATCTCTTTTTAATGGATTTTAATTGTCTGGGGAATTTATCTTTTGTTTCCCCTATTTTCCTTGGACTAATAAATCAGTTGCTTGAAAGTTCTTGTCTGATAACTCCATGATTTAGATTGTCTACGGCTCCCTTTCTATTGTCTTTTACCCCCACCGCCCTTGGTTTCTGGTCATGTGGTCCACTCCGCTGGCACGCCGGGTAATCTTTTATTAAGTGCTGAACATTGTATATGACACATTGTAGAGGCTCTGGACGATGATAACCTTCTACACAAAGGGCTCACCCTCTCCTCTGCTGGGCAGAGTGGGGATTGATTATCTTAATCCAGTCAGGGCCTAAGCTGACTTAATTAAGCTGGGTTGCAAAATAAGGAAAAAAATCAAATGACAAAATACAATATCCTGAAATAGAAAGCAACTTGGTGCAAATAGATTATTAATACACACTTTTATGCAATTTATCTGTGTGGGATGATATTTTGAACTAAGTAGAAAAAGTTAGATTTGCAATAAAAAAATGACTATATACAAAGCTGCATGCTTAATAAAAGGCCTGTCTCTTCGCTTATAACAAATGACAGAAAGCAACTCTAAGTACGTTTGATTAATGTAAAACTTTAGCAGGAGATGTGAATATATTTGAAAATCAGAAATGTACAAATCACTGAATGGGTGTATCAATTATTATTTATCAAATAATAATTAAAGAGATTATAGGTGTCCTAGAGAGGGAAATATGAAAGTCAAATGAAGTATCTTCAGATTTTGAATTTTTACTTGGAGAAAAATACATATTCTTTTTTGTTCTTGTTTTTTTGAGACAGAGTCTCACTCTGTCACACCGTGGCATCAGACTAGCTCACAGCAACCTCAAATTCCTGGGCTCAAGCGATCCTCCTGCCTCAGCCTCCCAAGTAGCTGGGACTACAGGCACCCACCACCACACCCAGTTAATTTTTTCTATTTTTAGTAGAGGTGGGGTCTCGCTCTTGCTCAGGCTGGTCTCCAAATCCTGACCTCAAGCAGTCCTCCCATCTTGGCCTCGCAGAGTGCTAGGACTACAGGCGTGAGCTGCGGTACCCGGCCAAAAAATATGTTTTCTGTGAATACATCTGATACACAAAAAAGCAGCCACTGACTTGCCTATTAAATAGTCCAATCACTTAAATTTTGTGGAAATTTCGTCTGAAGTAGTTTTAGACAGCATGCAGCATCAGTAATTTGGATTCTCTAAAACTGATTCATGAATTTCTCTTAGTTCGATCTTACCCAAATTTGGAAGTGGTCTTGAGAACTTTTTTAAAATACCAGTCACAGTGGCATCCTGCAAAATAAGTATCAGAAAACTGAAGTTAATAAAAAAATTAAGATCATCACTTACTCAAGAGGAGTAGATTTTGACAATTAATGAGTTTGTGTCCATTGAAGCCATTGGTATAAATATTTAAACTTAATGTGAATTTTAATATACCAACTTTTAATATTGTCAACGAATTCGATGTTTTGGGGAAAATGAACCAGTAAACACATACGACACCACGTATGTAAGAGGCGTACATTTTCCCTTTGGCCTTGGGCTCCCCTACGGGCTGGCACAGCAGTGCTCTTGGGTTTGCAAACCTGGCCCTTGAACTGCACCGTCAGGTTTGTCGTATTTAGCAAGTGGAAACACAGGATACCCAGGTAAGCTTTAACGTCAGCTAACAAATCATTTTTGCGTGGACGACACGGATACGGCGTCCCGTATATTAGCTGGCAACGCTAAACACAACGAACACGGTCGGAAAAGTGGTTTCCTGGAGGGAATTTCCTGTCGCACCAACGCCGTCGGCCGGGGCTCGCAGGGGCGGCGGTGGCGTCACACCGGCCACCACCGTGTAGACACGTCCAGCTGTTACCGGGCCCGGGAGACGGCAGCGGCCTCGGCCCGGCGGACGGCAGAGGAGACTGCGCGTCCCCCCCCCCCCCCGCCCTCTGCCCAGCCGCCTGGAACCTTCTCCCCGGTAGACCCTCCGCCCTGGGCCCCGCACGGCCCGTGATCAAAGGCCACATGGCGACGGCGAGGGTGTGTGGCCTCCGGCCCTCGTCCCGCGCCGGTTTTGTTTTCTGCACAGCGCTCGTCGCCGCCGGCAAACCCGTCCGCGCGTCCGTCTGTGGCGTCTCTCGCGCGGCCGCCATGGAAGCTCCTCGAAGCAGGGAGGTTTGTTTTTTCACTTCCAGACCCGCGGTGGCCGGAGCGGGCTTTGGTGCGCACCGCGCAGCCGCGAGCTCGTGGTCGCTGCCGCGGGAGACGCTTCCAGAGCTTTCTGGAACAGCCCTTTTCCTGTGGCGCGTGTTCCCTGAGGGCAGGTGCGGGGACCGGCGTGGCCGGCGTGGTCCTGGCCGTGGTCGTGGCCGTAGCCGTGGTCCTGGCCGTGGTCCTGGCCGTGGTCGTGGCCGTAGCCGTGGCCATGCCCGTGGTCCTGGCCGTGGTCGTGGCCGTGGTCGTGGTCGTGGCTGTGGTCCTGGCCGTGGTCGTGGCCGTGCCCGTGGTCCTGGCCGTGGTCGTGGCCGTGCCCGTCCCGGCCGAGGGCTGTCGCGGCCCCGCGAGGCCTCCTCCTCCCGGCGGACTCGGGCGCTGAGGTGGAGGCTGAGCCCCAGGGACGTCTTGGGCGTCACTTCCAAGGCTGAGGCGACGTTGAAGAAGTTTGTTTAACCTTTGTGAGGATTCTTTATTCTTCCAGACTCGGAGAAAACCCTATCCTGGGAAAGCCCGTGGGGGTCCCGAGAGGGCGAGTGGCAGGGAGAGCCGCGGGGGTCGCCAGCCCAGGTTCCGTGTCGCCAGGCACTTCTCGGCGTCTTCCTGCACGTCCGGCTCTGCCGGCCCGGATCCTGCTCTCCGGAAACTCGGTCTCCTCTCGGGTCCGCACCGCAGAGCCTCGCAGGAGGGCGACAAGCGCTGGGGTCGCCGCCGGGCTCGCTGCCGCCCTGCCGCCCTCGTGGTCGCGGGCAGCTCAGGGCAAGTACCCAACAGGCGCCGCATTTAGTGTCCCCGCCTCGCTTCCCTGGTCGGGCGCGGCGGGTCCGCCCCAGCTCAGTCCCCGCAGTCGTCGGGCGAAGCGTTCTGGGTCCCCCTAGCGGCCGGAGCCGGCAGTCGCGGTCGACAGTTTGTTTCTTCCCGGGAAGCGCTTCGTGCTTCTCAGCCCCGCTTCGTTGCCAGCCTCCCTCGCCGGCCTCCCCGCTGGCCTCCTGGCCCAAGTGTGTGTTTCCTGCTTTCGTCTCCGGTTCCTCTACAGTGTGCTGAGTGCTGCAGGGGAAGGGGCTGTACCTCCCCTGCTTTAGCAGCCGTTTATATGCTCATGGTTTATTAAGTTGTCTTTTTGCACTCAAATCTTTCTCTTTTTTGATTTAATTAATTTATTTTTTTGAGACAGAGTCTCACTCTGTCACCCCGGCTAGAGTGCTGTGGCGTCAGCCCAGCTCACAGCAACCTCCAACGCCTGGGCTCAAGCGATCCTCCTGCCTCAGCCTCCCGAGTAGCTGGGACTACAGGCATGTGCCACCATGCCCGGCTAATTTTTCTATATATATTTTTAGTTGCCTAGATAATTTTTATTTCTATTTTTAGTAGAGACGGGGTCTCGCTCAGGCTGGTCTCGAACTCCTGACCTCGGGCGATCCACCCGACTCGGCCTCCCAGAGGGCTAGGATTACAGGCATGAGCCACCACGCCTGGCCTGAAGTGCTTTTCTTATAGACAGAGGACAGAAGAGAATTACCATTGCAGGCCTGACTCTGCTGTCCTTAGAAAAGCCTGCTTGTAAGGGTGATCCTTGGCAAGCACCTGGGAACTGAGGTTTCCAGAAGGTTCCCCCGTTCCCTAAATGATAATCATGGCTCACTGTGCCTCAACTGCACAAGCAAGTAGTTTATGTTGAATACCTGCTTTCCTCCTGGGAGTCTGGGATTTCCGTGTGTGCTAGGCAAAATGTGTCTGCAACCAGTCTCTAATAAAACTTTTGGCAGTGAATCTCTAGCCAGCATCCCTGGTAGACATTTTACACATTGTGTTACAATTTAATTCCGAAGAATTAAGTGCTTCCTGTGTGACTATACTGGGAGAGAACGACTCGAAACTGTATCTGGTTTCCAGCAAACTTTGTTTCATGTGTCTTTTTTGATGATTCTTCTTTGTATTCTTTAACTATGATAAATCACTGCCATGAGTATGAGTATATGTCAAGATATGTGGGTCTTTCCAGTGAATAATTGATGTCCAGTTTCTGAAAACATTTGTTTGATTTTTGTCTCATTTTCTATGTGTATGTTGGGGGGGCATGTCCTGTCGCATCTACTTTTTGAGGGCAGAAGCATAAGTAAGAGCATCATTTACTTTTATTTTTTAAGCCTGTTATAATGAGTTAGTATGAGTTCCTTTAAAAAAAAAAAAACTCTCTGGAAACCTTCATTTTCCTGTCCCAGATAGGCTCATTTGATCTCTAGCCCTACTTCAAGTTTGCCAAAATTGAAAGTGGTTTTGCCTCAGAACCTTTGTTGTTTCTGGTGTCTAGTGTTGGTGGTGAGAAAGAAGACTGATACCAGCCTGATTCTAGATTCTTTGAAGGATACTGTTTTTTTTTTCTTGAAACTTGCAAGATCTTATCTTTGTCCTTGAGCTTGAGATTTCAAAATGGCATTTTAAATATTAGTGGGTTTATTTTTTTAACTCATTTTCCCTGGTTGTCACTCTGAGCACATTCAATATGTGGGGATTTTTTAGCTCTGAAAAATTGTATCATTTTTGACCACTTTCCTCTTCTATTTTTCTCCCTTCTCCCTTTCTAGAGCTTACATTAGTTGGATGGGGTATCTCCTACATTGATCCTAATGCTTCTTTTTTTTTTAATTTCAGCATATTATGGGGATACAAAAGTTTGGGTTACGTATATTCCTCCCCCCCCCCCCCCCGCCGAGTCAGAGCTTCAAGCGTGTGCATCCATCCCCCAGATGGTGCACATCACACTCATTATGTATGTATACACCCATCCCCTCCCCCACCACATCCGTCCGACACCCGACTAATGTCATTCCTAAATGTGCTCTTAGGTGATGGTCAGTAAAACCAATTTGATGGTGAGTACACGTGGTGCTTATTTTTCCATTCTTGGGATACTTCACGTAGTAGAATGGGTTCCAGCTCTATCTAGGAAAATACAAGAGGTGCTATATCACCATTGTTTCTTTTTCTTTTTTTTTCTTTTTTTTTTTTGAGATAGAGTCTCACTTTGTTGCCCTGGCTAGAGTGAGTGCTGTGGTGTCAGCGTAGTTCACAGCAACCTCAAACTCCTGGGCTCAAGTGATCCTACTGCCTCAGCCTCCCGAGTAGCTGGGACTACAGGCATGCGCCATCATGCCCAGCTAATTTTTTCCATATATATTTTTAGTTGTCCAGATAATTTCTTTCTATTTTTAGTAGAGATGGGGGTCTCGCTCAGGCTGGTCTCGAACTCCTGACCTCGAGCGATCCACCCGCCTCGGCCTCCCAGAGGGCTGGGATTATAGGCATGAGCCACCGCACCCGGCCTACCATTGTTTCTTGTAGCTGAGTAGTACCCCATGGTATACATATACCACATTTTATTAATCCACTCATGTATTGATGGGCACTTGGGTTGTTTCCACGTCTTTGCAATTGTGAATTGTGCTGCTACAAACATTCAAGTACAGATGTCTTTTTTACAGAATGTCTTTTGTTCTTTTGGGTAGATGCCCAGTAGTGGGATTGCTGGATCAAATGGTAGGTCTACTTGTATCTGTTTAAGGTATCTCCATATTGCTTTCCACAGAGGTTGCACTAGTTTGCAGTCCCACCAGCAGGGTATGAGTGTTCCTGTCTCTCTGCATCCACAGCAACACTTATTGTTTTGGGACTTTTTGATAAAGGCCATTCTCACTGGGGATAAATGATATCTCATTGTGGTTTTGATTTGCATTTCCCTGATGATTAGAGATGTTGAGCATTTTTTCATATACTTTTTGGCATTATTCTGTCTTCTTTTGAAAAGTTTCTGTTCATGTCGTTTGCCCACTTTTTGATAGGGTTGTTTATTTTTTCTTGCTGATTTTCCTGCATTCTGAATAGATTCAATTTATCAGCCCTTTATCAGCTGTGTAGCATGAGAATATTTTCTCCCATTCTGTAGGTTGTCTGTTTGCTCTCGTGATAGTTTCTTTGTGCAGAAGCTTTTTAATTTTATCAGATCCCATTTATTTATTTTTGTTGTTGAAGTTATTGAGGGAATAATGAGCTAAAGAATTAGAGCAATTGGTTATATTTGTGCCCCCTGGCCCAGAGCACATGGGTAATACATGCAGACAGATGTACTTGGGTTCTGTATGAAGAGAAATGTAATATAATTGCCTGAAAGTGGAAGGAGCTCCTTGGCAGCTGGTGCCGCACTGTTTCTTTCCCAGGAGATGTTCTGGCATAAATTAGGCAACCAACACATGGGAATACGGCAGGGCCACCTCACTTTTACTAAATTCAGCAAACGTACTGAGGTCTGTTGCATGCTGGATGTTGTACAAGGCAGAAAAGTCAGACACATTTATGGCCTGTGCCCAGAACACCTTATGATCTAAGTAGGGACAGTGCTGGTAGATTAGACATGTGTACAGGTAAGTTCAGTGGATTGTGGAAAGTGATGTGACGGAAATTCAGAGTGAGAACCCCAGGGAAATGCGCTCTGATGCTGGATCCATAATCACTCTGGCTGACCACAGGGCCACTTCTACTTTGATTATAATACATTTTCTTTTCATTATGGGCAGTTACACCATCATAAAAACCTATGTTATATTCATAAGCTTGGGAAGATTTCATACATTTAAGTCTTGAATCTCTCTTGAGTTAATTTTTGTATATGGTGAGAGAGAGAGAGATCCAGTTTCATTCTTCTGCATGTGGTTATCCAGTTTTCCCAGGACCATTCATTGAAGATGGAAACCAGTATGGAGATTCCTCAAAGAACCAAAAGTAGACCTACCATTCTATCCAGCAATCCCACTGCTGGGTATCTGCCCAAAGAAAAATAAGCGATTTTATAAAAAAGACACTTGTACCCAAATGTTTATTGCAGCACAGTTCACGATAGCAAAGATGTGGACAACCTAAGTGCCCATCAACTGATGAGTGGATAAAGAAAATGTTGTCTGTATGTACCATGGAGTCAGCCATAAAAAGGAATGAAATAATCTCTTTTGCAGCAACTTAGATGGAACTGGAGACCATTGTCCTTAGTGAAGTCTCTCAGGAATAGAAAAACAGCTGCCACATGTTCTCACTTATGAGTGGTAGCTAAGCGAAGGATCTGTGTGGTCGTAGAGAGCAGTAATGGACACGGGACGAAGAGGGGGAGGTGAGGGATAAGGGTCTCCTATCAAGCACGATGTACACTACTCTGGTGACTGGTGCACTGGCAGCCCTGACTTCAGCATGGTACAATTTATCCACATGACAAAAAACACTTGTGCCCCCTAAATTTTTTGAAATTAAAAAAAAAACCAAAGTTACAGTTAAAAGTTTACATTATGCCCAATATTTTCCTATTTAAGATGTATTTATTCTGAAATAAATTTCCATTTAAGAAATGTATATTAATATTTAGTCTGAAATAAATTTCTGTTAAATAATTTAAACTGTAAAAAATAAATAGCATTAGAATTCTCTGATTTTAAAGATTATCTAAAACTCCCAACTCTTTGCGAAGGCACCAGAGCCCTTACAGCAAAACCTAACAAGGACCTTAAAAGAAAGGAAAACTTCAGGCCAGTATTTCCCATGAACACAGACCAAAAATCATAAGCAAATCAAAAAGGGTAAGTGCATCCTGATTAAATTTGATTTATTTCATTAGTGAAAGGTTGGTTTCATATTTAAAAATCTATCAGTCTAATTCACCACAAATAAAGAATAAAGGGGAAAGACTATGATAATCTCTGTAGATCAAGAAAAAGAATTTCATAAAGTTAAACATCTGTTTATAATAAAACATATTCACAAACAAAGAATAGAAGGAAACTTCCTTAATCTGTTAAAGGATTTCTCAACAAAACAAAACAAAACTCCACACTTAGCATCGTACTTGATTGGTAAATTATTTAACATTTTCCATCTGAATTTAGGAGCAAAACTAAATGTCTCCTCCTACTTTTATTTAGCATATACTAGCTCTTGCATTTGTGTAAGAAAAAATAAGTAAAAAGCATAAAAATTCAAAAGGAAAAATAAAACTGTGGTTATTCTTAGATAACATTGTGTATGTAAAAAATCCCAAAGAATACATATGCCATTATTATTCAATGAATTTAGCAAGATCTTATATAATAGCAACAGAACAATAACAATTAGAACATGAAATAAAAAATATTCCATTTATAATAACATCAAAAAGCCGAATACCTCGGAATATGTATAAAAGATGTGCAAGACCTTTATACAGAAAATTACAAAGCACTGCTGAGTGAAAATAAGAGACCTAAGAAAATTGTGCGACTTAGCATTTACAGCTGACCCTTGAACAACATGGGGGGCTGGAGTGCCAACCCCCTCTGCAGTTGAAAATCTGCACATAATGTTTGACTTCTCCAAACTTAACTACAAACAGCCTATTATTGACTGGAAGACCTACCCATAACATAAACAGTCAATTAACTCACAAATAGACTAGTATCTGCGTATACTTTATGCATTCATGACATACCATTTTCCTCATTCTTTTTAATATTTCTAGGCTACGTGAAGTGAGTTTTTAAAATTGTCAAAAATCTCCAAAAATTTTCCCAATATACTTATTGAAAAAAATTCTGCATATAAGTGGACCCACTTAGTTCAAACCCATGTTGTTCAAGGGTCAAATGTACATGGATTAGATAAAACTTTACTTTGTATGATATCACTTTTCCCCAAATTGATCCATATATTTGCTGCAATCCCATTCAAAATCCCAGTGTGTTTTTATTCAAAATCAGCAAGCTAACTCAAAAATTTGTATCAAAATGCAAAGGACTAATATTAAGAAAAACTATTTTGAAAAAAATAGAATAAACTTGGAGGCTTATACTCCTGATTCCAAGACTTATAAAGTTATAGTAATTAAGACAGTGTGTTTTGGCACAAGGTTAGACAAAGAGAGCAACTGAGCAAAGCAGAGAATCCAAAAACATTTCCTTGATTATGACAAACACACTCCTGCATTTCAGTGGGAAAGGTCTGAACTTTTCAATAGATAGTGTTGGGGCCGGGCGCGGTAGCTCACGCCTGTAATCCTAGCACTCTGGGAGGCCGAGGCGGGTGGATCGCTCGAGGTCAGGAGTTGGAGACCAGCCTGAGCAAGAGTGAGACCCCGTCTCTACTAAAAATAGAAAGAAATTATCTGGCCAACTAAAATATATATAGAAAAAATTAGCCGGGCATGGTGGCGCATGCCTGTAGTCCCAGCTACTGGGGAGGCTGAGGCAGGAGGATTGCTTAAGCCCAGGAGTTTGAGGTTGCTGTGAGCTAGGCTGATGCCACGGCACTCACTCTAGCCCGGGCAACAAAGCAAGACTCTGTCTCAAAAAAAAAAAAAAAAGATAGTGTTGGAATAATTCCTTATAGGAAAAGGGATAAGGTGTCATGGACAGAATGTTTGTGTCTTCCCCAAACTCATATGTTGAAATCCTAACCTCCAAGGTGATGGTATTAGGAGGTAGAGCTTTGGGGAGGTAATTAGGTCATGAGGGTGGAGCCCTCACAAATGAGATTAGTGCCTATGTAAAAGAGACCCCAGAGATCTCTCTAACCCTCCTCTTGGCAGGTAAGGAGACAGCAAGAAGATGCCTATTTATGAACCAGAAAATGAGCTCTCATTAGATATGAATCTGTGGGTACCTTGATCTTGAACTTTTTCAGCCTCCAGAACTATGAGAAATAAATACTTGTTTATTTCTTAGTCTGTGGTATTCTTGTCATGGCAGCTCACATGGACTAAGACAAAAGATAAATTGAAACTTTAGTGAGATGCCACTACATACCTGTTAGAATGGCTAAAACAAACAAATGAATTCTGACAATGCCAGGTACTGACAAAGATGCAAAGCAACTAGAATTTTCATAAATTACTACCAGGACTGCAAAATAGTACAGCTAGTTTGGAATATAGTTTGCTAGTTTCTTTTAAAGTTAACACATGACCCAACAATCCCATTCCTAAGTATTTAACAGAAATGAAAACATGAACACATAAAGACCTGTATGTGGATACTTATAGAAGCTTTGTTGTCTACAATAACTGGAAATAACCCAAATGTCCATTAGCTGGTGAATGGATAGACAACTTGTGGGACGTCCATTGAATGGACAGGTTTCTTTGTATTTATGCTGCCTGGGGTTTGTTTACCTCCTTGAATCTGTAATGTTTGTGTCTTTCACCAAATTTGTGAGATTTTTGGCTATTCTTTTTCTAATTAGTTTTCTTTTCTAATTAGGTTTTCTACCACATTCTCTTTTTTATTTTTGTGAGACTCCACTTACACATGTGTAAGACCTTTCATCATTGTCTGACAGTTCATTTTTTAATTCTGTTAATTTTTTAAATCTTCTCCCTCTTCTTCATATTAGATAATGTGACTCTTCCCTCTGTCATCTCCATTTTCATGTTAGCCCATCAAATGAATTTTTAAATTCAGATACTGTATTTTTCAGTTCTAGGATTTTTAGTTGATTCTTTATTATTGTTGTTTCCAGTTCTTTTCTGAGGCTTTTCTTCATTAATTATGAGTATTTTTCGTACATCATTCAACATGGTTATAACGAGCACTTTGAAGTCCTAGTCTATGAATTTCAACATCTGTTTCATCTTTGGGTTGATCTCTCTCTGTCTTTTTTCTTGAGAATGTGTCACATGTTTCTAGTTCTTCATATATCAAGTAATTTTTTTATTATATTCTGGTTGCTATGAATTATTATGATGTGGAGACCCTAGATTCTGTTATATTTCTTTGAAGAGTGTTTTGTTAATAGCAAGCAATTAACTTGATTAGAAACACTGCAAATTCTGTCTTTTTTGCGGTACAGTTCTTTTATTCCTGACTGGGCTCCTTCCAGTACACCCTACATATGTGTTGTTTAGATGTTGGTCAGAGATTCGGGCACAGTTAACACACAGATGGAGTTCCCCAGTCCATCTTCTTACTGAGATTTGCTCTTTCCCTTTCAGCACTTGGAGCTGCCCCAAACTCCGTAATCTGATTTTTCACATTAAAAAAACTAGGTTTTCTAGTTTTAGCTTTAGCTACTCTATACACTGTCAATTGTGGCCCATCCTGAGGCTAATGGACATTTAAAAATGGGAAATTATCATGTCCTATTCTCTTCTTTCTAGGATCAATTTCCATCCATAATCTGCCTGCTTTTGTTTACTCTCCAGTGCCTTCCAGTAATTGTTTTTTGTATTTTGTCCAGAGTTTATAGTTATTATCAGTGGGTAGGTTGGTCTGATAGAAGTGTGCTCAGCCATATTTTTAAAAAACACTTTTATTCTTAATAATAATAATTTATTCATATAGTTGATATATTTGGTTTTGGTTTGACATGCTATTATGTTTCAGGTTAATTTACTGTATTTATTATGTTATATTTGCCAGTTTTTCTAGGATATATCTTGGAATTGGCCATTCTGGGTCGACTCTATGCTTTTATTTTTCTTCTTTTAAGAATTCTAGGCCGGGCGTGGTGGCTCACGCCTGTAATCCTAGCACTCTGGGAGGCAGAGGCAGGTGGATTGTTTGAGCTCAGGAGTTCGAAACCAGCCTGAGCAAGAGCGAGACCTCGTCTCTACTAAAAATAGAAAGAAATTATCTGGCCAACTAAAAAATATATATAGAAAAAATTAGCCTGGCATAGTGGCGCATGCCTGTAGTCCCAGCTACTCGAGAGGCTGAGGCAGTAGGATCGCTTGAGCCCAGGAGTTTGAGGTTGCTGTGAGCTAGGCTGACGCCACGGCACTCACTGTAGCCCGGGCAACAGAGTGAGACTCTGTCTCAAAAAAAAAAAAAAAAAAAAAAGAATTCTAATTATGCCTATATTGTTCTTCTTTCCCAGTCTTTTATATGACCCTCTCTAATACTTTTTACCTCTGTATTCTTTTTGCTTTATTTTCTTGACACTCCTCATTTTGTTCTCTGGGTACACTTTTGGTCATATCTTTTTATTTCGTTGATACATTATAATTTAATCTTTATTTCTGTGATGATTTTATTATTTTCTTCAATATCTTTCCTGAGTTTGATCAGTTCCTATGTCACATCTTTTGTTGTCTACATCCATTCTGAGTTTTTCAATTTCTGATCTGTGGTATTCTTTCATATCTACAGTTGTTTGTTTAATTATACTTACTTCATTTTACTGTATTTTATTATAATTTTCCTCAGATTTTTGGCTGGTCCAAGATTATTTTGTTGTGTTGTCAAATCCTGAAAAGTTTTGATTTCATTTTATGTTTTTCTATTTATGAGAACTTGTATGGATACTGGGTTTGCTTTTTAAAAACTGTTCACATGTTTATTTGTGTTGGGTTAACCTTGGGTCACCTCTTTCTTCTTTTATTCCCACAATAAAATGCAGTTTCTCTAATGAACGGTACTTTTTTGTTCTGTCTTCTTCAAATTGTTTCTTAATATATAATTTTAATAGGAATTTTACTTTTGGCCACTTCCTTCTTGTCTTCACCACCAAACCTCCAAGGGATATTTCACTTTTCACAGTTCCTCCTTCACTCCAGGAATAGTGCCGGCCCTGTACTGCCTCTTGTGGTTTAATGCACTTTGCAAGCTCTAATGTTTACAGCACCCGAGGGCCAGGGCTCTGATCCACTCATCTCAGGTGTCCTCTCCTCTTTTCCACTCAGCGTGCAGCTCTTTCCTTCTGGAATCAAGACCCTAGGTGATATATGTGTTTCACTTCATTCTTTACCCTTTCTGCAGTCCCAGACTGATTCTTTTCATAGAAGTCTCTGGAGCACTCTGCTGACATTTGATGTTTACTTATCCACTGAAAAGAAAATGGAAGTTTGCACTATGATCTGTTTCCTAGTTATGTTGTAGGCATAAATAATGGGTGATTTTTTTTCTTTGTTGGTGGTTTTCATGAATTTATGTGGAAAGAGTTTCTTTTAGAAGGATGTCTTTATTCTGTGATACCCTGTTACATTTAAAATAATCAATGCCATTAACCTGAACTTTTTAAGCTGTTTGAATTTGTTTTTCTTTTTAGCAAATGATATATCCTAGGGATAAATGTTAAAATAGCTGAAAAGAATTGCCTAGATTTGAATACATGAATCTACATTAATGTACCATTTTACACGATAAGGATTTTTTTTGAAACAGGGTCTCACTCTGTTGCCCAGGCTAGAATGCATGGTACAGTCCTAGCTCACATCAACATCCAACTCCTGGGCTCAAGCGATCCTCCCACCTCAGCTTCCTGAGTAGCTAGGACAACAGATGTGTGCCACCATGCCCAGCTAATTTTAAAAATTATTTGTAGAGATGGGGTCTCACTGTGTTGCCCAGGATTCTCCTCCTCTTGAACTCCTGGCCTGAAACAATCCTCCTACTTTGGCCTACAAGAATGCTAGGATTATAGGCATGAGTCACCCAGCTTTTTTTTTTTTTTTTAAGAGGCAGAGTCTTACTCTATCATCCAGCTGGGGGGCAGTGACGTGATCACAGCTCACTGCAGCTTCCAACTCCAGGGCTCAAGGGCTGCAGCGATCCTCCCCCCTCAGCCTCCCATGGAGCTGCCATCACTGCCAAAGGTCTCATCATGTTATCCGGGCTGGTCTTGAATTCCTGAGTTCGAGTAATCCTCCCACTTCAGCCTCCTACAGTGCTCAGATTACAGGCATGAGCCACTGCACCCAGCCCACATTACGTATTTTTTGCCAATATTCACTTTGCCCTGCTAGGGAATTCCTCGAGAGCAGTGCCTGCTTGGAAAATAGGGATGGAAGAGGCAAAGTCATTAAACAAAAATGTATATCACTTCCATTATCCCACTTTACAACCATTTTTATCTGAAACACCTCAACAGGGACCAAAATTCTCCATTTCTAAATACCGTACTTCACATGTAACAGAAATACAGGCACATGTCGGAGAGATTGCAAGATCAGTCCCCGGCCTCCACGATAAAGTGCTTGTCACAGTAAAAGGACTCATGGGTATTTTTTTGGCTTCCTAGTGCATGTTGGGTTTAACTTACTGCACTGGATGGTACTTACACTATGATAGTGAATAGGAGTGGGCAAGGCAGATGTTTTTGTCTCATTTTCAATCTTAGGGAGAAAGTATTCAGTTTCTTACCGTTAAGTATGACACAAATTAACAGTTTTATACGATGTTTTTTTGTCTGGTTATGAGTATTCCTTTTTCTTCTTCTTCATTTTTTTTTTTTTTTTGAAACAGAGTCTCACTCTCTTTCCCAGGCTAGAGTGCCATCGTGTCAGCCTCACTCACAGCAACCTCAAACTCCTGGGTTCAAGCTATCCTCCTGCCTCAGCCTCCCAGGTAGCTGAGACTACAGGCACGCGCCACCATGCCCTGCTAATTTTTTCTATTTTTAGTTGTTTGGCTAATTTCTTTCTATTTTTGGTAGAGACAGGGTCTCACTCTTGCTCAGGCTGGTCTTGAACTCCTGACCTCAAGCCATCCTCCCACCTCGGCCTCCCAGAGTGCTAGGATTACAGGCATGAGCCACTGCACCCGGCCTCTTTTTCTTCTTAGTTTGCTGAGAGCATTTATGATCAATGAAAGTTGAATCTTGTCAAATGCTTCTCCTTTATCTACTGATATAATCAATCATACGTTTTTATTTCTTCTTCAGTCTCTTGATGTCATGAACTGTATTAACTGAATTTTAAATGTTGAACTCACCCTTTCTTCCCAGGATAAACCCGATTTGGTCATGACATCTTACTCATTTGATATGTTGATGGTTCAATTTGCTAACATTTTGTTGCAGATTTTCAAGTCTATGTACATGAGAGACACTGGTCTGTAGTTGTCTTTTCCTATGTGGTCTTTATCTGGTGGTGTTATCAGGGTAATGCTCACCTCATAACACGAGTTGAGAAGTATTCCATTCTCTTCTTTTTTCTGGAAGAGTTTGTGTAGAATTGCTGGTGTGTCTTACTGAAATGTTTGGTGGAATTCACCAATGAACCCGTTTTGTGCTGGAGTTTTCTTTGTTGGAATATACTTTAGTAAGTAAAGGATTATTCAGGTTATCTGCTTTTTCTTGAATGAACTTTTGATAATTTGTGTCTTTCAAGGGATTTATCCATTTCGTCCAAGTTGTTGAATTTATTTGTATCAGAGAAGTCTGTAGTGATAGCCCTTCTTTCACTCCTAATACAGGTAATTGGCATCTTTTGTTCAGTATCAGTCTGACTAGAAGTTTATGTTTTATTGATCTTTTTCAAGAAATTAAGTTTTGGTTTTTTAGGTTTTCTCTATCTTTTCTCTATTCCTGGTTTCTTTGATTTCTGCCCTTACTACATAATTTTCTTCCTTCTGCTTGCTTTGCACTTAATTTGTTCTTTTTCTATATTCTCAGAATGGAAGGTTAGGTGATTGACTGGAAACTTTTCTTCTAGTTTAATAAAAGCATTTAATGATATACATTTCCTTACAAGCACTGCTTAGACTGTGTCATGTAAAAAATTGGAAAAAAACCTGTTTATATTGGGATAATTTTAGACTTACATAATAGTTGTAAAGACAGTACAGAGTTCCTGTGTATGTTTCACAACTTCCCTGAATGTTAACAACTTACGTAACCACGGTACATTTTTAAAAACTAAGAAATTAACATTGATATATTAGTATTACCTTAAGATCCAGACTTTATTCAGATTTAGCCAACTTCTCTACCAATGTCCTTTTTCTGTACCAAAATCCAATCCAGGATACCATAGTGCATTTAGCCATTATGTCTCCTTAATTTATTCTTTCCTTGTTTTCAAAGACCTTAACAATTATGAAGGGTACTGGTCAGAGGTTTTATAGAAGGGCCATTAACTTAGGTTTTTCTGATGTTTTCCTATGACTAAACTAAAGTCACGGATTTGAGGGAGGAATGGGCTCTTGCATAATTTTAGGGGCACATGACTTATTCCTGGTGAAGTAAACCTTGATCATTGGGTCAAGGTCATCACACACATTTTGATATGCTGTGTTTTCATGTAAATTCAACTCAGAATATTTTCTAATTTCCTTTATGACTTCCACTTTGACTCATGAGTTATTTAGAAACACGTTACTTAATTGACAAATATTTGGGGATTTTCCAGACATTTCTGTTATTGTGTTGTGGTCAGAGAATGTATTTTATATGATTTCATTCTTTTACATTTGTTGAGGATTGTTTCATGGCCAAGAAAAGGGTTTATCTTAGTGAAGCTTCGTGTTCACCTGGAAGGAATGTGCATTGTGCTGTTGGGTGGAGTGTCTGTAAATGGCAACTGGGTCGAGTTGGTTCAGAGTGTTGTTCAGATCGTCCATATCCTCACTTTCTTTCTTTCTTTTTTTTCTTTTCTTTCCATTTGTTCTATAGTTTACGGAAGAATGTTGAAGTCCAGCTGTAATTATGGATTTATCCATTTCTGTTAAGATCTATTGTTTTTGCTTCGTGTATTTTGAAACTGTTTGTTAGGTACGTACGCGATTGGGATTGCTACGCCTCCTTGGTTGATTTACTGCTCTGTCACCATGTAATGTCCCTGAAAATATACATGGTAATATTTCTTATTCTGAAGTGGAATTTGTCTGATATTAATATGGCCACTCCAGCTTTCTTTTGATTTATGTTTCAAGGCTATCTCCTTTTCCATCATTTTCCTTTTATTAGATCCATACACTAATTTTTAGAGAAGTTTTCAGTTTATAAGAAGCTAAGCAGAAAACACAGTGTTCCCATTTATCCTCCTCCCCCATACAGTTTTCCCTGTTGTTAAAATCTTGCATTAGTGTGTTATATTTGTTACAATTGATGAACAAATATTGATACATTATTGTTAAAGTCCACAGTTCACATCGAGGTTCACTCTTTTTGTTGTACAGTTGTACAGATTTTGACAAATGTGTGTCATGTGTGCACCATTGCAATATCACACCAAATAGTTTTACTGCCCCAAACTGTCCTGTGCTCCGCCCGTTCCTCATTTCCCTGCCCCCAAACTCCTGGCAACCACTTACCTTTTTGCTGTCTCTGTAGTTTTGCCATTTCCAGAATGTCAGGCAGTCAGACTGACACATTATGTCGGCTTCTCCGATTGGCGACTTTCACTTGGCAACATACACGTAAAGTCTCTCCATGCCTTTTTGTGGCTTGACAGTTCATTTCTTTATACAGCCAAATAATATCTCATTGTATGGACTTGCCACAGCTTGTTTATCCATTCGTCTATCAGAGAACAATTTGGTTGTATCTAGGTTTTGACAATTATGAATAAAGCTGGTATAAACATTGGTGTTCAGGTTTTTGTTTGTACATAAGTTTTAACTCATGTGGGTAAATACCAAGGAGCATGATTGCCGGATCACATAGTGAGACTATGTTTAGCTTTGTAAGAAACCGCCAAACTATCTTCCAAAGTGGTCGTGCATTTTGGATTCCCACCCGTAGCAAATGAGAGTTCCCGTAGCTTTGTGTCCTCTCCAATATTTGGTGATGTCTGTGTTTTGGATTTTCACTGTTCTTATAGGTGTGTAGTGATATTCATTATTGTTTTAATTCCCTAATGACATAAGATATTTAACATATTTTCATATGCTTAATCGCCATTTGTATGTCTTATTTGATGAGTTGTTTCTTTAGGTATTTTGCCCATTTTTTAATTGGGTCATTCATTTTCTTATTGTTGAGTTTTAAGAGTTCTTTGTATATTTTGGATAACAATCCTTTATTAAATATGTATTTTCAAAATATTTTCTCCCAGTCTGTGGCTTGCCTTTTCATTCTTTTGACATCATTTTACTTTTAACCTGCGTCTTCACATTTAGAGTGGGTTCCTTGTAGAAAGTATATAATTGTGTCTTACTTTTTCATCTAATTTGATAATCTTTTAATTCGTATATTTAGATTACTTATATTTAATATAATTATTGATATAGTTGTACCAAAATCTATTTTTCTGGCTACTTCCTACTTGTTCCATGTGTTTTTTGTTCCTTTTTTCCTCTTTTCTGCCTACTTTTGGATTGATTAATTTTTATGATTCTATTTTATCTCCATTATTGACTTATTATTTGTACCACTTTTTAAAAAATTTTAGTAGTTGTTCTAGAGTTTCCAATATACACTTTTAATTAATCACAGTCTACCTTCAAATAATATTATACTACTTTATGTGTCATTTAAGAACCTTATAGTACTCCCAATTTCTCCCTCCAAATTTTGTGCTATAGTTGTCTTATATATTCCTTTATCATATGCTCTAATCTAGTTCACTGCTACTGTTTTTGCTTTAGACAATTATCTTTTAGATGATTAATGATAAGAAAAAAATATCTTTTATGTTTATCTTCATTTATTCATTCCCAGACACCTTTATTTCTTTGTATAGATCCAAGTTTTTATATGGCAGGTCTATGGGTAATGAATTCTCTCAGCTTTTATTTGTCTGAAAAGATATTTGGGACTTATGGTTTCCAGTCCAGCATGTAAGGAGCTTAGAAGTTGCCACTCCATCCTAACAACAAGTAAAAACTGAACAAACTGAAAAAATCAGTCGATGAGGCATGTCAGTGTGTGGACACAGATAAGGAACGAAACAGTGAGATTAATGATATTCCAAAAGAAATTTACCAAAATGAAAAACAAAGAGAAAAAAGACTTTAAAAAAAGAGTATTCAAAAACTGTGGGACAACCACCCAGAAAACGTATGTACATGTAATGGTAATACCAGAAAGAGAAGAAACTGAGAAAGGAACAAAAACAATATTTGAAACAGTAATGACAGGATTTCCCTCGGATTAATGTCAGACATCAAACCACAGATCCAGGAATCAGAGAACACCAAACAGGACAAGTAAATTAAAAGAAAAAAAAAAAAAAACCTCAAACCAAAAAACCATATCTAGTTATATCATACTCAAACTGCAGAAAATCAAACATAAAGCAAAAAATCATAAAAGAAGCCAGAAGGAAAAAACACCTTACCTAGGAGCAAACGTAAGAACTACTCTGATATCTTCTCAGAAATCACACAAACATGAAGAGTGGAGTGAAATATTTAAAGCACTGAGAGAAAAACCCGCACCAACCTGGGACTCTGCGCTTTGCAAAATTATCCTTCAAAAGTGAAGGTGAAATAAAGATTTCCCCAGATAAAAACTGAGGGAACTTGTTAGCCAGTAGAGCTGTCTTACAAGAAATGTTAAAAGAAGTTTTCAGAGAGAAGGGAAATGATATAGGTCGGAAGCGTCACAGGAGTAAGTGAAGGTAAAACAGACACTTATTTTTCTTATTCTTAATTGATGCAACAGATAACAGTTCATTCAAAATAATAATAGCAACAATGTATTTAATTGTGTGTGTGTGTGTGTGTGTATACACACTTACAAATGCTTGTTAACATGTGAAAGCAATGGCAGCAATGATACAGAAGTGGGAGGGAGGAATTAGAAATACTTTGTTGTTATTAGGTACCTGCACCACATGGGAAGGGGTATAGTGTTATTTAAAATTGGATTTGGGTTAGTTGTAAATGTATATTTCAAACTCTAGGGCAACCACTTAAAAAAACTCAAAAAAGAAGTATAATTAGTTTGCCAAGACAGGTGAGAAAATCATATAAAATGCTCAACTAAAACCACAAAAGGCAGAAAAAGAGTGGAAGACAGAAACAGGAACAAAGAACAAAGGCAACAAATAGAAAACAATAACAAATATGGTAGGTCAAACTCTATCAACAACCACTTCATAGTGAATTTGGAGGACAGTGTGGCTGTTTCTTACAAAACTAAACATATGCTTTACCATGAGATCCAGCAATTGCATTCCTTGGAATTTGTCCAAATTAGCTGAAACCTTATGTACATACAAAAACCTGCATACAGATGTTTATAGCAGCTTTATTCAGAGCTGGCAAAACCTAGAAGTAACTGAGATGTCCCTCAGTAAATAAAAAAGGAGTAAATAAAAAAGGGCTGGGTAAATAAAAAAGCATTTAATACATCCAGACAATAGAATATTATGCAGTGCTAAAAAGAAATGAACTATTAAGCCTCAAAAAGACAAGGAGGAACATTAGGTGCATATTGCTAAGTGAGAGAAGCCAATCTGAGAATGCTACCTAGTATATGATTCCAGTTCCACGACATTCTGGAAACAGACAAAACCATGGAGACAATAAAAAGATGAGGAGCTAGTGGGGAAGGAGGGATGAATAGCCAGAGCACAGAGAAATTTTAGGGCAGTGAAATTGTTCTATATGATACTATAAAGATGGATAGAAGTCATTGTGTATTTTTCAAAACCCATAGAATGTGCAGTAGCGAGAGCACACCCTGATGTGAGCTGTGGACTTCGGGTGACAATGATGTGTCAGTGTCAGTTCATCCTTTGACACGTGTGCCGCTGTGGTGCAGGGCATCAGTGGTGGGTGTTTGTGCGTGTGTAGGGGCAGAGGTGTATGAGCAGTCTGTACTTTCCGCTTAATCTTGCTGTGAATCTAAAACTGCTCAAAAAGATAAAGTCTATTTTTTAAAAAGATTTTTCCTCTTCAGTTGTTTATTTTATTTTTCTACCATCTCACTGTACATTGTTCCCCTTCAGTTTAAAAAAATTTTTCACTGGGTGTAGAATTCTGGGTTGATAGCTTCCCCCCCCACACACAAGTTTTTATTTTATTTTATTTTTATTTCAGACTATTATGTGGTTACAAGCGCCTTGGTTGTATATATCGCCTTTGCACTACGCAGGTCAGAGCTACAAGCGTTTCCACCCCCCAGACATCGTGCCCGGTACCCACTAGGTGTGCATGTGCCCGTTCCTCCTCCCTCCTCCCATGACAGCTTTCTTATTTCCTTCAGTCCTATAAAGATCTCACTCCATTGTCTTCTGAACTGCATAGGTTCTGAATATGTCTGCTTTAATTCTTATCTTTGTTTCTTTATGTGTAATATTTTTTTCTCTTGTATTCAAGATTTTATATTTGTCTTTGGTTTTCAACAGTTTGAATATGATGCATCTAAGTGTGATTTGGGGGGGGTGGTATTTATCCTGATTGTGATCTCTGAGCTTCTTGGATCTATAGTTGGTATTTCATTATTTTCTGAAAATTCTTGGCTAATCTCTCTTTAAATATTTCTTCTTATATGTCTTTTGCCTCCCTCTGGGATTCTAATCACATGTATGTTACGCCACCGATACTGTCTTACAGCTCCTGGAGCCTGTGCTCTGGTTTCTCTTTCTCTCTGTTTATGTTTCAGTTTAAGCAACTTCTATTGCATTATCTTCAAGTTTCCTGATTTGTTGGCTATTTTGAGTCTACAAGGAGTGGTCAAAGGCATTCTTCAGATCTCTTACTGTGTTTTTATTTCTAGCATTTTCATTTGACTCTTTCTTATGATTTTCATATGTCTACTGAAATTCCACTAGGCCTAGAAGAGCTGTGTACACTTCCAGAATAAAAGGGGAGTTGAATCAATTTAGTTAGAACGTGACCTGGGTTTGGGATCTTGTTTGCTGTGGCTGCCTTCAGTGTAGCTCTACCTTCAAAACATTGTTCTTAGCACAGAGGCTGAGTTTCCAGAGTTGTCTGTTTTTTTTTTCCAGTGTTGCTGCACTACCTGCAGCTTTCAGACTTCCTTACGTACTTGCACCTCAGAGGGATGTTTCTCGACGCACTCTTCCCTCTCCCGCAGCAGATCTGCTGCTGCTTCTACTCATGTTTGCTCGCCCAGTGGAGGGAGCAGCAGGGTTTCCTGTCGTCCTGGTCCAGCCTCAGTCCTGCACTCTGTCCCCTGTGGCAGGGGCAGGAAATGGTCTGGCCCAGATTGTTAGAGGTGTCCTACCACTGCGGGGTCGGGGGGTGGAATACTCTATTTTGGTCAAGATCCATCAGATACAAAGCAGAGTTTGTCGTGGGAAGGAGGGACAGGATCACTGAGGAATCCCCAGGGATAGGGGCCAGCCTCTTCTGTGAGCACCCAGTGAAGGTCTGTGGAGAAGACAACATGAGAGCTGTGAATTTCCCTGTGTCTCTGACTCCCAGGAGCTCAGTATTCTCACATTTGCCCACACTTTGCCTTTAGCAGTTTGTTTAAAAAAATAGGTAAATTCTTCGTACCTGCTTCCACGGTGCCCTTTTGTATTCTGCCACAAACAAACCAGTCCCTTTCCCATTGGTGGCACCTGTCTTTCCTTAGATGTTAGACTTTTTGATTGCACTGTGACCTCAGTTCTCTGAAGGGTTCAGAAGTGATGATTTTGTAGTTTATTTGGCTATTGTTCTTGCTAGGGGATGAGCAATATTCTTCCCAACTTTCTTCATCCTGGAATTCTTTGTGTTTTAAGAAATTGTTTCTGTAATCCACCCCATATGTTTTGACTATGTACAGTGCTAACTGATGTTCACCTTTACTTATTTGCAGTTCTGATATCGTCTTTGACACAAAGTTATTTAGTGACTTTAAAAATTTTTAAGATAATTGAGACTTTTTTCTTTTGTTCTTTATTTCTATTATTATAACATTATGGTCAAATAATATGGGTAATAAAGTTTCTGCTTTGAGAAATTTTTTTGAGGTTGTTTTTATGACTTTTTGAGCAGAATATATTCAATATTTAAGGGCCATAGTGTTTACTATCACTATTAAGCCAAATTTAGTAATTATTAATAGTCAGATTCCCTATATCTTTGTCTGCTTGATCTGTTAAAGATTGAAAGAAGTATTAATATCTTAAAGGTGCTCATTATAATTATGGTTTTTACCAATTTTTTTCTTGAATTTCCTTTATTTCTTTCTTGTCATTTTAGTTATTTTGTAAACTTTTATTCAACCCAGAAATATTTATGAGTATTTGTCTTCATTTTGTATTATCATAATGAAATAACTCTCTGATTTCATTTAGTCATTTTTGTCTGTTACTGCTTTGGATTTCTCATTTCATGTATCTTTGCCCATCTATTTTTAACTCATCTGCTCATGTCCATATCTACTGCCAAAACCCAAGGCCAAGTTCACTGTCATGCCTTGTCTAGACTATCGTAATCGGTTCCTAACTGGTGTCCTTGCCTCTGCTTTACTGGACAACAGTCCACTCACGCCTGCCTCCCTCACCGTGCCTTGTCCCTGCGATCCACCCCAGCACACCACCCGGACTTACTTCCTGTCATCTCCTCTTTGCTCTCTGTGCTCTAGACATACCCACCTTACTTCTTTCCCTTAGCCGGGCCATGCTTTTGCCTCAGGGCCTTTGCACTAGCTAGTCCCTTGCCCTAGAAAGCTCCTGTTCATGACTCATGCTTTTTTCCATTCAGGACTATGTGCACTTAGTCACCTCTTCAGAGAATTCTCCCCTGACTACCCAATCTAAGGTAGCCATTCTGTCCCCAAGTCATTCTGTTGTTTTATCTTTTCTTCAAAGGATTTATTAATATCTGAAATATTCTTGATGATTTATTCATTTGCTCAGGGAGAGTTGATACCTCGTATGAGCTGTCGACTGGCTATCCCTGGTGTCTGTGAGCCTGCACATCCCAGGGAAGTTTTATTCAACTATTTTTTTGATTGTTAGGTTGTCATCTAGTCAGTTCTGCCCTTCTAAAATTTCTTCGTTGCTCATTTTATCTTGTCTGGAGTTTTCTCACAGATCTAATAATCTCTTGCTTTTTATGGTTTTTCTTCAGTTTGTCAGAGACTTTCTGTCAGGTTTGCTCACTAATTCACTGATGCTGTTTCCTGTAGTACACAGTATGCTGTTTACTGCTTCTGTTGGGATTTTAAAACTGCAATTCTGCAATCAAGTGTTTTCTCACCATTTTTCCTGATTATATTGTTCTTGACACAATGTCCTTTGGACTTACATTGGAAAACTTATTCTTCAGGTTGGGTCACTTCTTTTGAACCCCTAAATTTTTTTTCGTTTCCCTAACGTTTTGGTTTTTTTTTTGTTGTTTCCTGTTCATTACAAAGGAATTGTCCAGTAGCAGGAATTGAGGTAGATTTTGCCCTGGATTTTGTCTATTCTCCTTGAATGCCTACAGGCCTGTAAGGTGTGCACGAGCGTCACAGCATCATAAGGAGGCGGTTATGGTGGAGGGAAGAGTCAGGGCTGGTACAGCGAATGGTCCTTTTCATCAAAGGGAGGTTCTCTAGCCTGGGGGAGTTAGAGGAGGTGGGCGCTGGTCTAGCTGTGTCTAAAGGTGGAGGAAGCCAGAGCCACCTCTCAGGTATCTGCCTCAGCCCTGGCGGGAACGCCTGGCCTCGCACTCGGAATGCGTTCCCCGCAATGAGCCAAAGCAACTGATCTCTGCATGCCTGGCTGTCCCGGGTGCTAAGGGGAAGTTCAGAGACAGTAAAAGCACAGCCCATTCCTACAACGGGCTACATCTAATAGGGGATATTACCCATCTGAAGAGTTAGATAACAAAAGAAAAAATTTCTCAAGAAACACAGCCGGGCTAAAAGAAGGGGAGGCGACTTCTGGCAGAAAGCGTGGTGAGGCCAGCGCGGCCTTCTCCTGGGGCCCCTCCGGGCCCTCCGGCTCCGGGCAAGGTGGCCGAGCCGGGGCCGGACCGGCTGCTGCCTCCGCCTGGCACACACCCGGGCCCCGCCGTGGCTGCCCTCGGGCCGGGCCCAGGCCTGGAAGCCGCGGAACGTCCCTCCCAGCCCCGCCTCGGTGACCTGACGGCGGCGGCGGCCTCTCGAGGCGGGACCCCGCTGGCTGCCGGCCTCGGCCCTGCCTGCCCCGTCTGGGCCGGGCCCCACCGAGCCTCCAGGGCGCAGCGCCTTTGGGTGGCGGCGGGGCTGGCGGGCCGGGAAGGACGGGGCCGCCCGAACGCCGCTGAGGGCGTCAGGTTAGGAGGCGGACGCAGCCTGGTCCCGTCTTTGGGCCCTGGTGCCACCCAGATCCCGGTCCTGGTGTGACTGTTCTGTCCCAACTGGGCGAGCCCGCTGAGGCCTGACAATGACAGACAAAGGCCTTCGTGGGCCTGAAGGTGAGCGGAGCCCGGGACCACGGCAGGTGAATGCGTCACGGGCCCCATGAGCGCGGAAGTGGGTTTCCCGTGGCGTTGCCAGGCCCCGGTATCCAGCGGCGCGCGCTGCCCCAGCGCTGACTGCGCGACCGGCCGCGACAGCGAGGTTCGCGTCGGCCCCGGCAGCTCGGCCGGCGGGACTCCCATTCCACGAGGGGCCTCGGCGTCGCTCGCCGCACGGAAACGACAGGGTTGTGGAGGAAGAAGGGATGTTTTGCAGGAGGCACGTGACCGGGAGGAGGGAGGAATGAGTCGTCTCGAGTTCGCCTCCGCGATCAACCGGCTTTTAGGGAGGAGCGCGGGGCGCGCAGGCGCAGTGGGAAATGGCGGCGGTACGTGCGGCGCATGCTCAGAAAATGGCGGGTAAGTCTCTTCGGGCGGGGACGTGGGGAGAATAACGAGTCGGGGGTTAATGCCGGTCATTTTCTCAGCCTTGGGCGCAGGCTCGCCGGGTCCCTGGTCGCAGTCTGTGGTGGGTGGCGCTTATCTCGTCTTCTCTGGGCGAACGGGTGGCCTGGGGCCCCGTAGTCACCTCGCGCCGACGCGGCCCGGCCGCTTCCGGGGTGAGTCTCAAGGGGGAACGCGACCGTCTCCCGGAAGGTCACGAAGTTCGGGCCGGCGAGTCTTACTGGCCGGGGAACTTGAAACATAAGAGAACTATAAACAAAAAAAACATTAGAAAAGTTTTCTTGCTTATGGAGCCGGTTAAAACTCCGCCTCTTCGTTTACGCCTCGGTCTCGGGGAGCCGGGGCGCGGGGGGACGACCGAGCGCCCCGACGCCGGGACTGCAGTGCTTCGTCCGTTGTTTTGAAATTACAGTTTACGTTAAATTAATGTGTTTGTCATGAGATAAATCAAGGGAGTCAGTAGCAAAAGGGACAGGCTGGATTTTAAGGTCTCGGGAAGAACAGCGAACATCCTGCGGAGCCAGGAGAATGATCTGGAGAACTAATCTCTCGTTTCGGGGTCATCTCTGTTAACCCGTTGGAACCGCGAAGCTTGTTGTCCCTGATTTTGTCAACACGCATTTTCACTTCTGTGGAGGTGTTTATACAAGTGTAGCATGAAGAGTTAGTTATAACATAAACACCCCCTAGTTCTGCTAAAATATAGTCAAGAGCGATGTGATTATCGAGAACCACTTGAGCTGAAGAGCCTGAAGATTTTCGTTGAGCAGCCCCCGTTACTGTAGTTTTGTTAGGTGTCATTGTCAAGGGCGTGCACAGGTGGTGAGCACGTGCGGACGAGCTCACTGCCCGCCCGGCCAGCGGGAGTAGCCGCGGGCGTCGTCGTCTCCGCCTGGGGTTTCCCCTGGGAGGAGCCGCCTTGGGCTCCCCAGACGGAGCCTCTGTTAAGACGTTACAGACCGAGAAGGGAGTGGTAAGGAGTTCTGATAAATAAGCGTCCCTATTGTCTAGTTGTCTAAGTAATCCTAAGCCCCAGGAGTTTTTAGGTTTGTAGAATTCTTTTTAGGTAACGTTAGGGTTAAATTTTCAAACCAAGGGTGTGCATAAGGGAGTTGCTTCTGTCCTTCCAGGAGCTGACAGGCTGCTGGTTTTCCAAAGTCTCGAGGATGCAGTTTTTGCCTGTGTGCCATGGTACGGATGGGGGCCCGTGGTCCTACCTGAGGGGCTAAAACATTTGTTAATAGATAGTTTGAGGAAGACAGTGTGGAAAAGACTGTAACAGTCGGGATTTTACAATAAGTGGTCAATGTAGAGAGACAAATTGCCTAGTAAAAAGTACACTGGTGGGAGTGTGGTCCCTGCTGTCACTCTGTACACAACGTCTGATAAGGGGCTGGGTAAGAAAAACACAGGACCTCTGAGTAGGGGGTTATTAGTCACACCCCGTAGGTGATCTGAGAGACAGGCTTTTATAAGTTCAATGTGTAGGAGGGCACATCAGTGAAACTGTATACAGAGACAACTATGGGGTCAGAATGGTCTTGCGCTGAACGAGGTTTAGGATGACAAACCCAGTAGCAAGACCTGTTAGCGGAGGGGGCGATAGTTTGAGAAATCTTAACTAGAGAGTTGTCTTGCCAGGCAAGTAAAAAACCCCAAGGAACCAATAAGATATATAGGGTATGTACCTTTACGTTACTTATCTCTTTTTGTGGAAAAGTGACTTTAAGTCTTTTAAGGGCTCACAAGCCCACTGTTCCTCCAGTCTCTCCGCGGGTGATGAATCTTGAAGGTGTGGCGTCTCTGGTGGAGGTGCCTCTTCTATTCCCGTGTGATGAAGCCACAGCTTAACTCTTGTGAGTGTAACCAGCGAGCGAGTTGTCGGGCAGCTCAGTGGCCCACCCACCGTGGCTGTAGGTGATCTTTAGGGTGCTGGTTTCTCCAGGTTTTCAGTCACACCCATCTCCTGGCTTTATGGAATGAAGGGACACATCCCTGGGAAACTGGAGCCTGTTGGAAGCAAACTCAGAAATACTAGTTAGCAGATTATCAAGCGGTTTTACATACGAATGAGTCTCCATCTCTGGGGGCAGATAATCACTGGGTGAGCCCTGGCTGGAAAGCTCAGGAATGGTCTGTCCTATAAAATTTTAAAGGGGTTAAGTGTCAGTTTACTTCTGGGGCCACCTGAATTTTTAACAGAGCAAGGGATAACAACTTTGTCCCAAGTCAAATTGGTTTCTTGACAAATTTTGGAGAGAATTTTTTTTAAGGTTCTGTTCATTTGTTTAGTTTTTCTTGAAGACTGGACTTTCCATGATACATGTAGTTTCTAATTGATTTTTTAAATTATTGATTTTTTGGGGGGTGATTTTGGCAACAAAGGCTCTTCCATTATCACTTTGGACAGTTGATGGAAGTCCAAACCTAGGAATAATTTTTTTTTTTAAAGAGGCCTTAGTGACTCCTGATGTCCATTTAGTCTTGGTAGGGTAAGCTTTAACCCATCATGAAAAAGTATCAGTAAAGACCAGTAAATATCGAAAATTTCCAGGGACTAGTGGCATCATGGTAAAGTATACCTGTCTTTTCTTGGAAAACTCCTTCTGCATTGTGTTTCTTTCTTTAGGGGTGGCTGTGAGGTTTGGGGAGGCTTTGGGTGATTTTTCAAGCATACGGGACATTTGGATCACCGAATAGTTGTCTGTAAGCCGGGCCCAGCCACACGGGGCTGCGTCCATTGTGAAGTGGCACCACGTCCAGAGTGGGCACTTTGATGAATCTGCCCAAGCTCTGGTCTGACAAGAGTCTCAGGAAGGAGGACCTTTTCTTCTGTGTTTGTGAGCCAACGTTGATCATTACACTTTGAAAATATCCATTCTTTAGTTCTTTTTGGATCCTTTTCAGAATATCGGTGATCATGTTTATTATCTAATCAAAGAGAGGGAATTAGCGTCGATTGATAATTCATTTGTCGGGCTGCCCTGTTTGCCGTTAAATCTGCCATTGTATTTCTTTTTGAAACACCAGTGTCAGTTTTTTGATGTCTTTGGCTACCTCCTTAGGCAGTAAAACGGTTTTTAATAGTTCAAGAATCTGAGTCCCATATTTAATTTGTTTTTAGAAGTAAGACATCTTTGCTCCTTCCAAATAGCTCTGAGTGTGTACCACCATAAAGGCACATTTAGAATCTGTATAAATATGGATATGGTTATTTTTTCCATGATATAGGGCTCCGGTCAATGTGATTAGTTCTGTATTTTGGGCCGACCTCTCAGAGGGTAGGGCCGTGTCTCAGTTACCTGCTGGCTGGTGACCGCGGCGTGGCCCACTCTGCATGGTCCGTGCTCCGTGAAGCTGCTCCCATCTGTGAAGAGTTGCTCATGCGGGTTTGACAAGGGCTGGTCAGTCAAATCTGGGCGGCTGGAATATACCTGGTCAAAAATTTAAATGCAGTCGTGAACCGGGGAGTGAGAGTCCACAGGCAGCAAGGTGGCGGGATTTAAGGTGGCCGCTGCTGTAGAGTTGTGCTAGGATTGTCCAGCAGAGTGGCCTGGTGTTTGTCCAGCTGGCCAGCCGCCAACCAGCAGCCGTTTGGGCATTTATACCATCTGGACCTCAGACAGCTCATTTGCTGCCCTGGTTGGTTAGAGATAAGTTTCTTGAAAACTTCCCTCCAGTCTCCGTCTGTAAAAATTTGCTTAGAAGTATTCTGTTTGTTCTGAGTTTTGTTTTGTCTGATGTAGTGTTCCTGGGCTTATGTTTAAACCTCTTAAATTCTCTCTGTACTGAGTGTTTATCTACATTAGTGTGTGACACATAAATGCACTGTCTGTGAGAGAGTGGTAATCGCTGTCAAACAAGTGGGCTTAATCTTTTTTTTTTTTAATGAGGCAGTGACCCCTGTTGAGGGAACCCCTAGAATTTTCTGTCAGAACTGCTGTCCAAAGTTTTGCCTGTTGTTTTATTTCATATACCTTTTTTTCTTTTTGTTGTTTTTTAGTCTGTTTATGGTTTATAAAGACCTTATAAATCATTTTAACCAAAAGATATGTGGGCAGAGTGAGAACCCCTCTAACTTCTGTAACTTTTGCTGGATATCGGGTGTGCTCTGGCCAACAAAGGTCATGGTAATTTACCTTGAATTATCAGGACTTTTTGGTTCTATGTCAGTATATTTCTGATATGTCTCCATAATCCTTTCTAGAAAGGCTGATGGATTTTCATCCGTTTCCTGTCCTTTTTATTTTTTCTTTCTATTTTACCTGCTAAGATTCCCATATCCTGTGTTTCCTGTCTTATCTCCTGGACCTTGTTCAGGCTTTTAGTTTTGGGTACCCTTTTCCTAACCCTAGCCAGGATGTAGTCTCAGAAATGCTGAATCTTACCTTTCACTCCATTGTTTGGGTTCCTCGTGGGTCATGTGTTGGGACAGCCAAATCAGCCCCAGTCCTCACCTGGTTACGTGGGTGTTCTGCATGTGCTCAGTCAATCTCTACTCCAGTCTTTTCCAGGACAGTGTGACACTTCTCGGAGGGTAGCACTATGTTAAACAGGCTCTGCGTATCTGCCCACATGGGGTGACGTGTGGTGAAAGTAGATTCAAATAGATTAATTATACGCTTTGGGTTGTCCCTGTAGGCAGGATTATTCTGTTTCTAATTGTACAAATCAGACGTGGTAAATGGGTTATAAACCTACATTAATCCAGCTGGTTGTCTATTTTTATTTATTTTTTCTGTAGGGACCTGTCTGAAAGGAAATTGTCCTGTTGGGCAGGAGGGTGGATGCTGACCAAATTGTGTATCCTGCGGGGTGCATGACGGAGACACCATGTCCTCATGCTTCCCCTGACCATCCTTAGAGAAGGAAGAAAGCGAGGAGTAAGTGGCTGGAGGAGTCAGTGGGGGTGAGGAAAGGGGTCCAGAGTCACAGGGAGGGGGCAGGAGGGTTAGAAGAGGGATCTCCTAAAGCAGTCAGGGCCGTGGCCACAGCCTGAGCCTGAGCTGGCGCTGCCACCGCTGGGGCTGCTGTCACGGATGCCCAGAGGTCTTCAACATGGGCATTTCCTTCTGATGGCAAGGTGAGGTTCTTAGATCTGGCTTTTTGTCCCCTGACCTTCTTGAAGGCTTCTGTCTTCTGTAGAATCTTACATTGAATTTGATCTGGCTTGTTTTGATACAAAAGCATAAAGATTGTACCTAGGGATTTTAGCCCATTGCCCAACATGATGATAAAATAAATCTAACTGGAGAACAGTATTGAAGCTCAATAATCAAATTAAGGGGCCATATCTCCCTAGACCTGAGAGAGTGTCAGGGCCAGGCGGTATTATAAAAATATACCTTTTTTTCTTTTTTTCTCTTTTTTTATAGTCTCATAGCTATGTTCAGATTGGTTTGTAAAAGATGGTTGGATCAAATTGTTTTTGACAAAGGTGGAACTTGCTCACATAGTCGAGCTTTAGTTGTCTCGATAGGTAACGGAATGAAAACTATGGACCAAAGTTTTTGGTAAAGTAGCTTTTATGGAAGTGTGTGTGTTGTTTTTTTTTTTTTAAGGCTTCTTTAACCTTTTTTTCTTTCCTTTAGTTCTAAATGAGTTTTCAATGTTCACATTGTTGCTAGAACTGGCTGATCCAAATGACCTTGAATTAATGATAACATAGACACTGAGTCCTGTCTCAACACTGGTAACCCAGTAACCACAGGTCACAAGCAGGCAGAAAAGAAAATACTTAACGATCTTTACATTTTAACTCTATAGTGAGTGACAGGTTGACCATTTGAGCTCTGAAATTTTCTTGATGTAATTTGCCCATCAGTTTAAACAGGTGCACAAGAGCAGAACATGCTATGTGGAGACCAGCTGGAATCTTAGAAAACCTGGAATCTCTTGAAACTCTCTCGCAGACAGTGCATTTATGTGTCACACACTAATGTAGATAAACACTCAGTACAGAGAGAATTTAAGAGGTTTAAACATAAGCCCAGGAACACCACATCAGACAAAACAAAACTCAGAACAAATGGAATACTTCTAAGCAAATTTTTACAGACGGAGACTGGAGAGAAGTTTTCAAGAAACTTATCTCTAACCAACCAGGGCAGCAAATGAGCTGTCTGAGGTCCAGATGGTATAAAAGCCCAAACGGCAGGGGCAGAGGATTACCAGTGTGCACACTAGTTTTGACTGGATTCTGACTTCTTTTAGTCACACACACAAACACACGCATGTGCCAAAAGGACCATAGTTCCAACAAATAAGCCCAAGGAGTGTCCAGTACAAACAGTCGGAGGTCTCTGGAACTCCCCACGTGGAAGAGAGGAGCCCGTAGGTCCTACCCTCCCAAATGGCTGAGGCTCTCAACTAAATGGGAATTCCAGAGAAACTCCCCACATGGAGAGAGGAGTTTTTACACAGTGTTGTACCCTTCGATAGCACTCACCTATGTGGATGCATAGGCAAAATCCAAAGGTCAAAGGTCCATTCTCCCCTGACAATCAGGGATGCACTTGGCTGGTGGGAGAAACCAAAACCAACCTGTGGCAGAAACTCAGCTGGGCAGCTGGTAGGGAGGCTTTAGAGTCTCCCCATTCCATGGCCACCAAGCCATGAGCAGCGGATCCCGGATGAGCCCCCAAATTGTTAATGAACCCACAAGGGGGCTTCAGTGTTGCTCGCCACACAGAAAGCCAGTCACTGAGACAACGAGAATTGTCAAGGAAGAAAGGATTTATTGCAGGAGGCATGTCTACTAGGAGGAGGGAGTCACAAATTGCTTTAATCCGCCTCCCGAATCAACAGGGTTGGGGGGTTTTCTGGAGGTGAAATGAATAACGCATGAGGGGAGTGAGCACCACTGTGTGTTTGGGGTGGCATGTGGGGCACACAAGCACAGAGAAATCACGCTAGTATACATATCCTATTATCAAAAAATAGTGGGTAAGTCCCCGCAGGGTGGAGATTTTAGTATTATAACGAGCCAGGGATTAATATTGGTCATTTTTTCAGCCTTGTGCACAGGCTCAGTGGGTCTTTGGGCACAATCTGTGGTGAGTAACGCCTATCTTGTCTTTTCTGGACAAAGGGATGGTGTAAGGCTTTATAGTTATTTTGTGACTACAAGGAGGACCTACCATTTCTGGGGGGGGGGAACCCTCAAAAGGGAATGTATCAGTGTAACAAAAAGTTACAAAGTTCTAGTCAGTAAATCTTGCTGGCTTGGGAACTTGAAACATAAAAAAACTATGAAAAACTGTTTTCTTGCTTATGGAACTGATTACATAGGCAGAAAATAGAGAGTTCTCAGTAAGATTTGATGACCAAAACTTTGTAACTTGGTTGCACTAATACATTCCTTTGAGTTTCTTTCCCAGAAACAGTGGAACCTCCGTGCAGCCACAAGGCTACCACAGAGCTCACACCACCTGTTTGTCCAGAGAAGACAAGGTAAGCGACATGCCACCACGGACTGCGCCCAGGGACCCACTGAGCCTGCCCACAAGGCTGGAAAAATGACCAGCATTAACCCCCAGCTCAGGTGAGTGCTGTGTGAGGGTCCCACGCAGCGGAAAAACTCTCTCCATTTGGGGACTTAATAATCACGTTGCTCTTGACTACATTTTATCAGAACAAGAGAGTGTTTGTGTTATAACTAATTCTTCTTCCTATGCTGTACTTACATAAATGCTTCCGCAGAAGTGTAGACACATGTTGACAAAACTAGACAACAAGCTTCCGAGCCTCATGGTTCCAACTGGTTAACAGAAATGATCTAGAAATGGGAACTTGGTTCTCAAGACTATGTTCTCTTGGATTTGATTCCTTAAAATATTCACTCTATTCTTTCAGGAATGTTAAAATTTAACCTTTCCCCAGCCTGAGCAAGAGTGAGACCCCGTCTCTACTAAAAATAGAAAGAAATTATCTGGCCAACTAAAAATATATATACAAAAAATTAGCCGGGCATGGTGGCGCATGCCTGTAGTCCCAGCTACCCGGGAGGCTGGAGGATCGCTTGAGCCCAGGAGTCTGAGGTTGCTGTGAGCTAGGCTGACGCCATGGCACTTCCTCTAGCCTGGGCAACAGAGCGAGACTCTGTCTCAAAAAAAAAAAAAAAAAAAAAAAATTTAACCTTTCCCTTTTACTACTGATTTTCTTGACTTATCTTATGAAAATATATTAATTTCTAATAAATGTAGACTAAAATGTTGTTTCCAAACAACAAACAAAATACTCAAATACTGGTGCTAGAGACGTTCAGTCATTCACCTGTAACTTGTAAACACTTTCAGCCACAGATTCAAAGCTTCCGTTCCTCATACCCCACTACACCCCACTTCAACAAAAACAACCAGGTCAGTCGACACCTGTCTTTTAAAGAGGTTGCCAATGTATGACAAAAGTAGAGTTAGTAAACTAACATTTTGTACACTTTGTGTTAAAATTCGTAGAAAGGCTGTCTTCTGAAAAGGACTTTTGGAAGTGAAATGACATCACTTCTAAGTGGCACATGTGTCTATGTCCACTGGGTCGGTGGTGGAGAGGACTTGGAAGAAATGAAGGATTCTAGGCCAGAATGTTCCTATTTACAAGACACTTTCAGATATAACCATTGTTATGTGTGTGTAGTTTATTCAACACTACTGTGTGTATAGAGGACAAACTTAAGCCCTTATTTGAAACATCTAGTCTTTTTAGACGTTTAGAAGTGCACAAAGTATGTTAAAAGTAGAGGTAGCAAATAACACATTTTGTAGATATATTTTTATTAAAATTCATATGAAATACTGTCTTTTGGAAATTGAATGATCAAACCACTTGTCTGGGCCATACACAGTATTTGTGCTGTTCAGGGAGTGGGAGAAGAAGGTGCAAAGGGCTTTGTACCGAAGTGGTTATGGTGAGACGAGACTGACCATTGTCCCTCATGTCCGTGCATTTACTTTACTTTGCTGTGCATAGTGTATGTGAAGGACAAATGAGTCCTCATTTGCAACACCTAGTCTCTCTAGATGCTGAAGAGGTTGCCAGTGTCTGCCAAAAGTAGAGTTAGTAGTAAAGTAATACACCCAGTAGACTTTGTGGTAAAATTCATGGGAAAGACTATTCTTAAAAACACTTATGGAAATAGAATTGGTAAAACCCGTCTAAGCATTGCAGATGCTTAGACCTGCACACCGGGTTGGTAGAGGTGGGAAGGGGAAGGGTTCTAGCCAGAATGTTCCTATTTAGAGGACACTTTGAAATTGTAGGTTTTGTTACGAGTGGCATTTGGGGAATGGAATGATCAAACTCGCTGTCTTGGAGAGTGTGCTGACTGTCACTACGTGGTGGGGAGAGGGGAGAAGGAAGTGTGCAGAGAAGGGTTCTGTGCCCCTGAGTTGGAGTAGTTCAGATTGCCTAACCGTTGTTCTATATGTGCATTTTAGTTAATGTTGCTGTGTATTAAAGGACAAACAAATCCTAAAATAAGAAAAGAAAAAAGAAAAGAAGGGAAGGCTTCCTCTGGACTGGATAGCTGGGAGAGTCTTCCGGAAGGGGACAGTATTAGCTGGGCTTAAAGAAGTGGTTGGAAAAAGGAAGGATGTGGTTAGCGTGGACTGGATGGTGGGAGGAACTGATAAAGATGCTGTACAGGCCCTAATCAGCATGGTGTGTGTGGGAGAAGTAAGAGTTAATTGGGGACAGATAAGGCATGCGGGGTAGAGAGTAGTTTGGCCCCGGCCCAGCGAGCATGGACCTGATTGCTGAGCTTAGGAGTTTGGTCTCTTCCTTGTGGACACAGTAAAGTGTTGGAAGCTTTTGAACCAGAAAGAACCAACTGTGGTTAGAACTGCCTCAGGCAGCTCCCCTGGTACATTTCCATTGGTATGAGATGGATACAATGCAAGGTCTCTCCTCTTGTCTTTTTCTTCCTTCACCCCGTCTACCTTGTCTCTATTTCTTCACTTCCCCCGACCTGGATCAGTCTTTTGGGATATCTCCTGGAATGGCTTCTGATTCCTCCCATCCCCAAAGCAGTAACAAAGTCAGCACCAAACAAGTTACTTGCTAGTGGCTACTACAATATGAGCCCTGGTTAGTATTCACAATTGCAAAGATGTAGAATCAACCCATGTGCCCATCAATCCATGAGTGGATTAGTAAAATGTGGTATATGTATACCATGGAGTACTACTCAGCCATAAAAAGGTGAATTAATGCCTTTTGCAACAATTTGGATGGAACTGAAGACCATTATCCTAAGTGAAGTGTCTCAAGGATGGATTAACAAACACCACATGTACTCACTATGAAATTGGAACTAACCGATGAGCACACATGTGCGCAGAGGGAAGTAAAACTCAGTGGAAATCAAGCGGGGGTAGGGGGGAGAAGGGAGGGACAGAAATCTACCTAATGGATACAATGAACATGATTTTGGTAATGGGCACACGTGTAGCCATGATTCAAGCATTACAAAGGTGATCCATGTAACCAAAAACATTTGTACCCCCTTAATATATATATATATATATATATAGAGAGAGAGAGAGAGAGAGAGAGAGAGGGAGAGAGAGTGAGTGTCTCACTCTGTTGCCCGGCTAGAGTGCCGTGGCTTCAGCCTAGCTCACAGCAACCTCAAACTCCTGGGCTTAAGCGATCCTCCTGCCTCAGCCTCCCAAGTAGCTGGGACTATAGGCATGTGCCACCATGCCCGGCTAATTTTTTTCTATATATATTTATAGCTGTCCAAATCATTTCTTTCTATTTTTTTAGTAGAGACAGGGTCTTGTGCTTGCTCAGGCTGATCTCGAACTCCTGACCTCGAGTGATCCACCTGCCTTGGCCTCCCAGAGTGCTGGGATGACAGGCGTGAGCCACCGCGCCCGGCCCTCATAGTAGCGTTTTCTGCTGCTTCTACTCCCACCCGTATCTTCCACCCTTTGGCAAATCACACACACGCACGTGCACAGACAGTCACCCATTAATCTTTACAGGTTGGATATTCTAAACCCATAAAGAGGAAGAAAAGCATTTTCCCAGTTGTTTAATTTTCCATACCCATGACAAAGTTCATACTTCACATTATCATGCAGAGAAGTCCCCCCCTTTCAAATGTACTCCCTTGGCCATATCATAAGAAAATGAGCCCATTTCTGAACCTCTCAGTTAACGACAAGTCACTCAGCTATGAAAGGATACAATAAAAGCTTTTCTTATCTATTCCTCTTAAGAGCCTAATTACGTTCTCACCCCCTCCCCAGTCTCTGCTGAGGCTCTGTGAGTAGAAGCAGGAGTCTCCGTGCTGGAAAGGCTTCTTAGGTGCGGCGTCGTCGTCATGTCACACCTTAACCTCAAAGGAAGTCCTTCTTTTTCCTGGGATGGAGCATTTTAGTTCTCACAACTCTTCTCTGAAGTCATTGCAGAGTGGGTGGAAGGAGGTGAGGGTGATGCTTTGGTCTGAACTTTCTTGGTAAACTTACAAGTGGATCTATCAAAACTTAGGGTATTTTTCTTAACCGCACCACCCCCGGGATTCCATTTCCTGCCGATGTGGCAGCAGTGCCTCCGGCCTCTGGACCATGGCTCGGGAGGCTCTGCCCTCTGCCTGGAGCTCCACGGGTGACCTCTCCGGTGGAAAGAGTGACTTTCTGTGCCCTGCCCTGGTGGACAGCCTCTTTCCTCTCTGCCTTGGCTAACTGCAGGGAATTGGGGTTCCTGCCCCTGTGGGTGAAAGACATTTTCCTCTGTGTTGGAGAAAGAGGTAGGTCGTGGTTTCATCTGCTCCACTACCTACGTACAGTGTGGACAGAGCCTCTGCTCCTGACACAGAGCCGCCCCTTTGCCAGCTCCGATTGTGATTGACTTCTGCTCATCCCTTTTTCTGACCCTGACGCTAGCCCAGATCATTCTTCTGTCCCTAGCCCTGCCCCCGTTATAGGCACTGCCCGGACCCAAGGTGAGCAAGGGACAGTCTGTCAAAGTCTGGGCAGAGCCCCAGGAGGTGTGGGTGCTGAGGAGTGGGGAGGACGTGGGGAGAAGGACACAGACTCTGAACGCTGGACCTTCCGTGGCCTTCCCTCTCGCTGTCTCTGAACTTCCAACAGAGAAGCCCTCATCATCCAGCCCCCAGCTATCCAGGACCTTGTGCCTGTCCCACGTTTGTGGGCACTGGGCTGGCCCTGCCCCCTCCCGCAGGAGCCTGCAAGGGAGGCCGAGGCAGAGACATGGCGGGAGAGCGGAGGCTTCTGGAGCCGGGTCACCTGTGGTCAGCAGGGCCCCACAGAGGAGCAGGCTCCTTTGGCCTTTGCTTGGCCGACTCCTAATGATTTTATAAAACTTGATTTTGTTTTTTAATTACCCAAGTGATACATGAATACATTCTCTTGTAAAATCTTACAAGAACAGAACATTCTCCTCTTGTAAAGAAGATATTTAGCCTTAAGATTGTAGAATTGTAAAGTTAAATAAAATGCCCTTTGAGTGCCCTCCCCGATCCCCATTCCTCCCCCCAGAGCAGTGGCCACAGTTCTCAGCTAGGTGTGTATCCTTCCAGATCTTTCTGTACATTTGCTTTTCTTTATTGTTTAAGCCCGTTTGAATTTTCTCTTACTGATACCTGGAAGTGTCTCTGACCAATTTAATAACAGTTGTCTCAGTGCAATTTATTGAAAGGTTCTTCTGTTTCACACTGATACACACTGCCCCTTGCGGCAGACCCTGGCCAGGCCTGCTCCTGGAAAGGCCCAGAGTAAACGTGAACTGAAAACTCCAAGACTCCGTAACTCAGTAAGGATAGACCGCCCAAAATGCTGGCAACAAGAATTGTCAAGGCCTAGAATTCACGTATTAGTCCTGTACCACACGGCTCGCTGAAGAGCAAAGTTGCGGCTTTATTTGGCAGTGTAAGCCGTGTCTGGGGCTGACGTGGGCAGGACTGTCCAAGGCAATGAGTGTTCACATCTGGGCTCTTCAACATGGTGACGTCTCAGTCACGCAGCTGCCAAAGCCACTGGACTTGGGGTGGCTTTGTGAGAAAGACAGAAAGGTCGTGGGGAGCTGCAGCCGCAGCCCCACATGCATCTCCACCCGCAGACACCCTTTGTACCACCGACTGTCACCCGCGCCTCATCGCTGTCCTCTCCCTGTTGGGGTGAAGCCAGAGTCAGAGCAACCTTGACCAGAGTCCGAGTCTGGTCGCCTGTCCCTGAGCCTGGACTTTATCTTACTCTGTAAATCCCGTGAATGTGTGGGTCTGTTTCTGGACCCTTCGTTCTGGCCTCTTGGTTCATCTCTGTGCCAGCACCACGCTGTTTGGCTTCCTGTTGCTTTATATTTTGATATAACATAGGGCAAATCTTCCCCATTCTTCTTCTTCAGAATTATCTGGAATATTCTTCCATTTGAATTTTAGAATCAATCTGTCAGGCTTCATGAGAAGTTCTGTAGGGGTTTTGATTTTGATAGAATTGGGACAGAATTTATAAGCTAACTGGAGAAGAATTTGGGATTTGGGAAAGTTGTGGAATTTTTGTTTGTTGCTCTTATGTTTGGGTTCATCACTCAACTCCTGGATCTTCTGTGTGGTCTCATATTCCCAAGAGCTAATACAGGATAGTGAGTAAGAGCAAGACTCTGAAGCCAGACTGTCTGGGTTTAATTTCTGGCTCTGCAACTTGCTATCCAAGCACCTCAACATCTCTATTATTTAGTTTCTTCATCTGAAAAAATAAGTTTGGTACTAATACCTACCTCATAAGGTGGTTCTGAGGATTGAATTAGTTAAGATGAATAAAACATTTAACATAAAGGAGGCAGTAATAATAATTATCATCATCATCATCTATTTAAAAATAGTAAGTTTGTCTGCTTTTCTCCAACTCTTATCTATTTTCCTTATGGTAATGCGTTGGCTGGGACTTCAGTGGTCAGACTCAGATAGCAGCACTGACAAGCGATATCATCTTTTTCCTAACTTCAGTGGAATTTCTTTTAATGTTTCACTATTAAATATATTTGCTATAGGTTTCTGGTATAATCCTTGATCTTATTACAGACGCTCCCCTGGTAGTCCTCGTACACAAAGTTTTTCTCATGACCAGATGCTTCTGCTGAAATGATTGTCTATTGGTTAATCCATTATTATGGAGAAGTACATTGGCAGATTTTCCATAATCCGATTTCTTTTCTGGGACACACCCGGTTTGATCGTGATCTATTAGTCTCTCGATACCACTTGGTAACATCTTATTTCTACTGAATTCTACCTCGGTAAAAGTTTCCACCAGACCCGTACCCGGCCTCCAGGCTGGGCTGCCTGCCCCACTCTGGGCACCCTGACACCTGTCTCTTCCGAGTGCCGCTCTGGTTTCATGCCTGCAGTCTGGTATTGTGATCACTCGTCTCCTCAGTGAAAGGCGCAGTCATTGACGGACAGGGTTTGATCTTCCTGATCGTGTCCTCAGTGCCCAGATCAGGCCTGGTCTGAACTGTTCTGTGTGGAGGTGCTTACCACTCACCTGACAAGGACAGGTGCCAGGTTCGAGTCCTGCTCTAGCTGGTGGGCAGAGCCCTGGCTGTGGCCCAGCCTATGGCGCAGACAAGAGCCGAGTCAGTGCTGGTGGACCCCACCAGCCCCTGCGTTCTGGGAGCCAGGTGTCCTCACAGCCACACCTGTCGGTTACACCTAAGTAGCCTGTGGGGAGCTCGGGACTCCCCATGACCCTCCACACGTTTAGGTAGAGGTTTGTTCACCATTTCTGGCAAAGCACGCTGAAAGGTGGAGGCAGGGAAAATCGTTAGCACCCCGTGCTGGGCCTCGTTCCTGTGTAACCAGCATCTGTTTCTCGGAGCTGAAGGTGCTTCACGAGTACAGTAGCAGCAGCTCACACGGGCGGGGGAGGTGGTCACCGGGCATCCCAGTGCCCCGGGAACGCCTGGGTCTCTTTACCAGGAAGGAGTGAGAGGAGCACAAGGGACTCGATTCTGCCATCACTGTGGAAAGACCCCCCATTTCAGGCCAGGGCTCCGTCTCTCTGCAGCTGACCCCACTGAGGTCAGCACTGTGCTTGGGGGAGGAACCCGCTACCACCAAGGCCATCTGGGGGCAGAGTGGTCGGGTCCCTCCCACGGGAGCAGACAGGCGCCTCCTGCTCCTGCAGCCCTGTGTCAGAAGCAGCACTCAAAGGCACCTTGTGCCTGGTGCCCAGGTGGGAGCTGGTGTGTCAAGGACTGAGGGACCCAAGTACCTGGAGTCTGGGTGGACACAGGCCAGTCATGCCCTGGTCTGGCAGACACTCCGTGCTGGTCAGGGCCAGCCTGCTCATCTGCGAAATCATCCACCTCCCTTCTGTCACCTGCCAGGTGTTGCTGAGACTCTCCCACATGCCAGGTGTGTGGAGGGAGAGTGGCAAACCTGCAATACAAACATCCATGTTTTTGAGCTTGCAGGGAAGTGAGCACCTGTTTCCAGGTGCACCCCATTTATGTCACGGGTTAGATGGCACTACCTAGGACTCAGCACGTCTGTGACAGTTGACCAGTGTCTTCCTCCTCCTGCTGCTCTGCACAGCTGCTGGCCTCCTTCAGTCCAGGCCTGAGGTTGGGCTCAGGGCTCAGTATGAGGCTGGAAGAACAGAGCTCTCTGGGTGGTTTAGAGATTCGAGTGGTCCCCTCACCTGCAGTCTCTGCTGTGCACGGTGGTCTCTGACTTGCTCCACATCCCAGTCCAGCCCCCACCTATTTTTCCGCACGCAGGAAGTACTTGGCAGTGTCAGCTAAAACAGTAAGTAAGGGCCAAGCGCCGGGCACTGGACTAACCTTGCTCACAGCCCATTAGGCATAAAGTGACCAGGGCTGCAAGGGAAGTAGGAACAGAGGTCCCGGTGCGTCACACAAGCCAGGCACCGGCCCTCCTCTCTGGTGAGTCCTGTGCTCAGAAGGGGCACAGCAGGGATGCACTTGGGCACAGCAGGGATGCGCTTGGGCTGTCCAGGTGGTTGTCTCTCCGCAGCAATGGAGACGGCTCCGGCTGCGTGTCCAAGTGTGCATGCGGGGCTATGTGTGTGTGCACATGTGTGCATGCAGGGGTGTGTGTGCATGCAGAGGGGTGTGTGTGTACGTGTGCATGTGCGTACAGGGGTGTGTGTGTGCATGTGCATGCAGGTGTGTGTATGTGTGTGTGTGTACGTGTGCATGCAGGTGTGTGTGTGCATGTGCATGCAGGTGTGTGTGTGTGTACGTGTGCATGTGCATGCAGGTGTGTGTGTACGTGTGCATGTGCATACAGGGGTGTGTGTGTGTGTGTACGTGTGCATACAGGGGTGTGTGTGTGTGTGTGTACGTGTGCATGTGCATACGGGGGTGTGTGTGTGTGTACGTGTGCATGCAGGTGTGTGTGTACGTGTGCATGTGCATGCAGGTGTGTGTGTGTGTGTGCATGTGCATACAGGGGTGTGTGTGTGTACGTGTGCATGCAGGTGTGTGTGTGTGTGCACATGTGTGCATACAGGGGTGTGTGTGTACGTGTGCGTGTGCATACAGGGGTGTGTGTGTGTGTGTGTGCACATGTGTGCATACAGGGGTGTGTGTGTGTGTACGTGTGCATACAGGGGTGTGTGTGTGTGTGCGTGTGCATACAGGGGTGTGTGTGTGTATGTGTGCATGTGCATGCAGAGGGGTGTGTGTGTAGGTGTGCATGTGCATACAGGGGTGTGTGTGTGTGTACGTGTGCATACAGGGGTGTGTGTGTGTGTGCATGCAGGTGTGTGTGTGTGTGCATACAGGTGTGTGTGTGTGTGTGTGCATGTGCATACAGGGGTGTGTGTGTGTGTACGTGTGCACATGCATCTTCACGCTGTTCTGGTCTCTACAACGGCAGCTTTACAGGGCCCTGCTCGGCCGTCCTTTCTGCAGTGGGGGAAGAGGGGCTCCTGACGGCTGTGTCACTTTGGGGTTGTCACTGTGTTCTGTGTGCAGCGCCCTCCATCACATGCCCCCACCCCAGAGGCGGGCAGGGTGATGACTGAAGCATCAGGCCTGTGGTTTCTGTAACAGGAAGTGATTTAGATGCTGAAAGCTAATTTTAGATGAATTGATATGGGGTTTTCAAAGAATATTTCAGGGGTAGTTTCAGGCTCACGGCTCAGGCCCCTGCTCCTCCTGCCTACAGGGGACAGGCAGTTTCCCACTGTTCTTGTCACTGTCCAGCTGTGGTGAGCTCATGTCCAGCTGGGCAGGGCTCTCGGGTGAAAAGCCAGAGCTGGTTCTCCCTGGGTTCCAGGTTGTCTGAGTCATTGCTTTGGCCTTTAGCTCTTGGCAGAGTCGTGTTACTCAGCACAGAACTGGCTCTAGACACAGATAGGGGACCTCGTAACCTTGGCAGAGGACAGCTTGGAGGCTCCCAGGGGTCCTGTCAGGACAGGAGCATCCACCCTCACCCAGGCTGAGGCCTGGGCCAGAGATCAGATGAGACTTCTGAGCCAAGGGAAGGATCATCTTGGTCAGCAGGCACTTAGGTGGGGCATCTTCGCCCGGTCAGCCCTGTCCTGAGCCTCTCAGAAGCGAGAGCTCTGAGACCCAGACGGCCATTCTGAAGAGCCCATTCTTCTCCAGCCCTGGAGGCTGGGACTCCTGCTGACAGCAGCTGACTCAAAAGGAACAGAGGAGTGCATGGAGCTCTGAGGGAGGCCTGTCCTCCTGGCACCAAGGGCCCACTGGCTGGTGACCTCAGAGCCTAGTGGTTTCTGTTCCTGCCAAGGCCTGAGCACAGGAAACAGAAAGCTGGGGCTCCCTGCTTACCTCCACGAGGGTCTTCAAAGCCCATTTTCATCTTCTGTACCACCTGCTGGGCCTTCCACAGCAACCCTTGCTGCAGAGAATGCTATCTCCATTGTCAGAGAAGCCACGTGTCCCCATGCTAAGGGAGATGGCCCAGGGTCACGCAGCTCACCCAGGCAGCCTCAGAACAGGGCCCACGGCTGACCCTACTGCACTCCCCGCGGGAAGCCCAGTGTTCAGGACAGGAGTTCTGCACGTCTGACCCAGACAGCAGCAGCCCTGAACCCCCGGCCCTGCTTTGGGTGAGGTGTACCCTGGAAGAGGGGCCAGGCCTATAGGCCTTGGTGGGTGTACAAGAGGAGATACTTCTGTCCCAGAGAGTTTGTCAACAGACTTTTCCAGGGGCAAGCAGCAGGCAGCCTTCATGACCCCCGTGACCAATCAGTCCCCTGGGGAGGACCACGTAGGACAGGACTGACGACTGGCCCAGAGCACGGCTGAGCCCAGACCAGAGAGGAGAGTGTTCTCGCTTAAGCTCCAGTGTTTTCATAGACAGAGAAGTAGACCATGTGAGCTAAGCCTGGCTTGGAGAGTTCCATAAAGGTACCTGTGACCTATTTTCAAGGGCTGTGGTAGCAGGAGGAATTTTTGGCCACATCATAAAGAGTTTTGTGGCTACCTCAATAGACCTAGCTCAGGAAGTCGTATTTTCCACAATCAGGTTGTTAGTCACCAAAATGATCCCTGCCCCCAGCCCCCAGCCCTGAGCTGCGGGAGGCCGACAGGTGCCTGCTCTGCTGCAGGCCGGGTGCTGCCCTCCGCGGGCCTGACTGCTCTGCGGAGCCACAGGCCCCATTCCCGCCCTTGAGCACTGTGTCCTTCTCAGGAGATGTGGTGGGGACAAGAAATCCTGTATGGGCAGAGTCACTCCCAGAAAATCTCCTCAAGGGAAGCCCCGTGTACTCTGAGGTAACTGTGAGGCCCAGTCTGCAGCTCTTCTGGGGAGGTTTCACTGAAGAAGAGAGAAAGCCTTGAGATGAAAGAAAGTGCTAGTGGAAGTAGTTCACGAAGCACTTTCAGGAAAGCACAGGGGCTCAGAGCTGCTCGCGCAGAGCAGGGGCTGTGGCAGCCTGCGCAGCGTTCACACCTGGATTCCCAGGTGGGCGTCCCTCAGGGAGGAAGAATTAGGGGCCGCCCAGTCCTCGGTGGGCGTCGCTCCCGGTCAGCCCCTTCTTCCAAAGTCCTGGGTGTCTCACCCCAGTTCTGGAGCTCGCCTGGGCGCCTCTGAGGAGCGTCGCTGCTCCTGGACTTGGAGCAGGGCCAAGCGGAGGGGCGAGCCCTGCCACCAGAGCATGGGGACAGTCACGTGCCTTGCTTGCCAGCTGGTGGCATCGTCCTAAAGGTTTATGTAGGAGCATTAGGAATGCTTGTTGTTTCCAACTCTTTGTTTGCTTGTCTGTTTGAAAGCGACCTCTCTTTCTCTGAAGGCCTGGGTGCTGCCGACTCTGGAGGGTCCAGGGCCTGGGCCGATATCCAGCTGCTGGAAAGCGCCTGAGAGCCCTTTTCATGCTGTGGAGTGACCACAGCCACCCATCCGCCCACCCATCGCCCCAGGTGCCCGGTGCTGATGTGGGTCGGAGGAGGAGGCTGAGAAATAACTGAGCCTGAAAGCGCCAGGCTCCTGCTCAGGGTGTGTGGTCTTCCCGGAGCAGACAAGCAGGAGGAGGAGGGCTTGCCCTGCATGAGGAAGAGCAGGCGCCATGTTCAGGGCAGGTTTGCAGGGAGCTTGTCCGGTGCAGGAGGGCTCGTGCATGAGCCGCAGACAAGAAATCGAGAGGACAGTTGGGCCCAGGTGAAGTGACTGCTCTGCCCTCAGAAAAGTGGGAGTGTGAGTTCCTGGGAGGTGACTCTTCTAAATAGCACAGGTGGGCAAGGCCCAGACGTTACTGTAACCCTCTTTGGTTGCAGCCTTTCTGGGTGTTTCTCATACTTCTCCACCTTAATCAACAGTGCTGGCCACAGCCGATACCTCTCTGGGTGACTCAGGGCCACCACTCAGGGGCCACTGTGTCCAGAATTCAGTCACAGATGCAGGTGCAGCTGGACACGGGCTACAAACCCCAAAGGAGCCCCCCAACTGTCACTCAAACAAAATTTCCACAAGTCAAACTGGTTTTGGATCCTTTGCCTCATTCTTCCTGAGAGGCATTTGGTAGAAATAGGCGGATCTATGGAGTCCAACAGCCCTGACTCCAGATTCTGAATCTGCCTTCTACTAGTTGCCAGACCTTTGACAGTTTTTTAATCTTAATTTGCCTGTGTCAGGTTCATTCATTCATACCCTCATTCATTCATTCATTCAATGTCTATTTCCTGAGCATCTTCCATGTGCTGCATACTAGTCTGGGCATGTGGGAGTGATCAGAGGAGGAAATAGATGAGTATTCCTGCCTTTGGAAATGTCTGTCATAGCCTGGGAGATACAAAGTAAACACAAACCTGATAATGGGTTAGACTGTGGCAAGTGCTGTAGGACACTACGGAGTAAAGTGGGGGGGGGTCTGGGGTGCTCGGGGTGACGGTAGAGGGGCCACAGTCTTCAGCAGGGGGGGCAGGGTTGATCTCTTTGAGAAACCACGTCTGAGCAGACATGTGAAGGTGCTGGAGGAGTTCGCCCATTTCAGGCCGGGGGAGGAGCCGGTGCGAAGGCGGCAGGGTTGGGAGGAGAAGTTAGGCAGGTGAGCGTGGACTCGCGGGCCACTGTGGCAGCTGCGGCTTCTGCTCTGGTAGAACTCGGAGCCACGGGGGAGCTTGAGCAGAGTGGCGTGGGCTGGCCCAGCGTGGCAGGACCACTCCGGCACTGACTGAGAGTAAACTCCAGCGCGGGGCTCGGGCAGAGCAGGGCGTGACGGGGCAGCCAGGGCAGCCCGTTCTGGGGGGGATAAGGGTGGGTTGAGGCATCGTGGGTGCCGTGGAGGGGGTGAGAAGGGCTGAATTCCGGAGGCACTTTGGAAGGAGAGCCACCAGGAGCTGCTGGTGGATTAATGTGGAATATGAGAGATGACGGAATCCAGGACGACTCAAGGTTTGCTCTGAGAACTGGAAAGAAGGACTTGAGGTCACCTGAGATAAGGAATGCTGCAGGTGGGCGGGTGTGAGGGGGAGATCGGAAGTTCACCTTAGAACATGTGAAATGGGGTAATAATGTCAATACCTCACCGGCTAACAGTGACGATTGAATAAGGTGACGTGTGAAAGTCCGTGGCACCAGCACGCGGCTGGCTCTCCGTGAGTGTCACTTTCCGTCTCTCATGGAGGTGGGGGAAGCATGAGCAGCTGGGGTCTCTGAGCCGATTTGACTGGTTGTCTTTCTGTAGAACAGTGAGCCAGGAAGATGCCAGCGCAGCCTCTCCGCTGGTGGTTTTCTCACCCTGCAGCAAACTGTCACTGCTGCTTGCAGGGTCTTTAGGTCGTCAAAGGTGTCCAGCAATGCCGACACACTGGGTGGCGCTGAGCTTCCGCATCGCGGGCACTGCAGGCCCAGCACCGTCTGTGCTCCCCTCCCCACGGCCCTCGCCCTGCAGGGCTCAGGTGGGCAGCAGGTGTGACCTCCTCGCAGGGCAGAGCCTGGCTCCAGGACACACCCAGGGTCACAGCCACCCTCGGCCACTCGGCTGTCGTGGGGCTGTCGACAGATGCCGTGTCTGAGGTCGGTGCTGTTATTATCCCCATTTTTATAGGTGAAGATCAGAGGCTCAGAAAGGCTTGTTGTGTGAGTTAAGTGAGCTAAGCGAACATGCGAAAGTGCTTGGTAGCTTTGCTGTGCCTGGCACTTAGTAAGTGCGTGGTAGGTGTTGGTGTCGTTGTCAACAGTTCAGGAAGACGTGCTCCAGTGAGCTGAGAAGTTTCTCCAGAAGCTACATTTTACTATCAAAAGATACTTAGCTGACATAACATTAGATCACAACTTTCTCTTAGCCCTTTGAATCACTTGATTTTGAGTAATATTGTGCCTGTGGCACATCACAGCTGCTAAATGAACAAAACAGAAAGGTTACGGTCTGCAGAGCAGAAGCATTTCCATTGAGGGAACAGATGTGTATACGTGATGCCGTGGATGGGGAAATCGAGGTACCAGGGAGGATGCCAGTTCACTTGTTTTAGTTTTAGCAAAAAAATCATTCGTAATACAATAGACTAATTTTGAAGATGTCTCTGAAATGTCCCAGTGAGATCGTGTGGCACCTGTGTGACAAGCTGCTTCGTCCGAGCGGCAGCCTGACCCCGCTGTGACCACGAGGGGACAGTCCAGGGAGGGACTGTGAGGGGCAGCGCTGGGGAAAGCAGACAACCTCCCTTGGAAGCGCCCAGGCCCCTCTTCTGCCGAGGCTGGTGACTGTCAGGCCCCGAGTGACGCTCGCTCTCCCTCTCCTGCTCCCTGTTGGAGAGCTTTGCTGGACGGCTCTGGGCTTGGTGAGCCTCCGTGCACTGGTTGGTGGGATGAGGGTCAGGTAAACACGGGACGCCTTTGACAGCTCCAGGGAAACAAAATCTTTGCGTCCAGAAGTTCTGTCTGAAGCCCCCTGCAGAGCTGGCACCTGTGGGAGCGGGAACCTCACCCTTATTCTGTCCACATTCTGGAGATTTGTTCGTGGCAGCGGCGGGTGTGGGCATTAGCAAGTGAACCCCTGATACGCGGGTTGCCTGTGAAACAGTTCGGGAGACAGGCCAGGCTCCCACGCGCTCCCAGGACCGCTGTGACACCGCGTGGGCACAGACCCAGCCCCGCCCGGTCCCACGACGCGTCCCTGGACTCGCTCTTAGAGTCCAGAGCAGCACAGTTCTTGAAAATGGCACAATTCTCACACTCTCTGACCCCGGGGGGTCCCACTGCAGAGTGCCAGACCACTGGGCGTGTGACGAGATGTGTCACTGAGGTTTGCTAACGGGAGTGACATTAAGGGATTGCTTTTGCCCCAAAACTGAAGGCGCACACAGGCCTCTGCCTCTCCTCTGATGTTGCCATTCATGCCACCGTTGTTCCTGCTTCTGCTTCTGCCCCTTCATGCTGGCACCCAGCCCTGCTGCCGTGGTGTCGCTGTGGCTCGTCACTGAGTGGGGAGCGGGGTGCGCGTAGGGACGGGCCGGGAGCCTCGCTGGCGACGGGCTGTCTCTCCCCCCCGGGCCCTGCGTCGCTGGCCTCTGTCCAGACACTCTCCTGCTCTCCCCAGGGCAGCAGCAAACGCTGCTCCAGACTGGGGGGCCCAGCTTGGGCGCCTGGTGGGCAACGTGCTGCAGCCTCAGTGGGCATCGCCCTCCAGCTGTCAGCTGAGGTCGTGGCCGGGTCCAGGTGCCGAGTGAGTGCCAGGCAGTCGATGGGCAGCTGCTGTGGCATCTGCCTCTCAAGTCCTGACCGTTCAAGGTCCAAGAGCGCTAATCAGAAGGGTCCTTGATGTGTCTCGAGTCCAGTTTCTTCTACGACCAGAACCAGGATGCCCTGGGAGTGAGGGCAGAGCTGCGCTGGACCAGGCCCCAGGGCTCCCTCGCCATCTGTCCCCTCTTCCTTCTGGATATCTCTGGCTCTGTCCCATGGTGGAGGGCAGGGGCCTCCAAGCACCCAGGCCTGCTGAGGAGCAGAGGGCAGGGAGGTTGGGGCAAGGAGCCTCCACCTGCCAGGACCTGAGCACTGAGCCAGCCGCCTCCTATGCTCCAGCCTCGGCGCCCCACTCGCTGTGAGCCTTTCCTGCCCGCTTCTCCCCTGACCCCAGCCCTCAGCTCAGGCCGTCACCTCGGGCAGGGAAATTGCAGCAACCTCTTCACTGATGCCCTGCAGACTTGTGGCCAGCGCAGTGCCCGAGGGATCCCTTAAAAACATAGATCCAGCTCCTTCTTGTCAGTCGGTCTCGGCCAAGGCCACCTCTGCAGAAAGGCTGCACCGCCCGTGCCAGAGTCTCCATGTCATCCCCCACTTCATCATCTCCCCCGCTCTGCTCCCACGTTAGCTTTTTTTTTTTTTTTTTTTTGAGACAGAGTCTTACTCTGTCGCCCGGGCTAGAGTGCTGTGGCGTCAGCCTAGCGCACAGCAACCTCAAACTCCTGGGCTCAGGCGATCCTCCTGCCTCAGCCTCCCGAGTAGCTGGGACTACAGGCGTGCGCCACCATGCCCGGCTAATTTTTTCTCTCTCTATATTTTTTTAGCTGTCCATATAATTTCTTTCTATTTTTAGTAGAGACGGGGTCTCGCTCTTGCTCAGGCTGGTCTCGAACTCCTGACCTCGAGCGATCCTCCCGCCTTGGCCTCCCAGAGTGCTGGGATTACAGGTGTGAGCCACCGTGCCCGGCCTGCTCTGACGTTGTCTTGACAATTCAGTTTACTGCTTTGCTGTCCTTCTCTGCCGTCCAGGCACCAGGGGGCAGAGAGTTTGTCTTGTTTCCCGCTGGGCTCCAGTGCCTGGGAAGCCAGTGCTTAGTGAGCACTGAATGAATGGATGGACCCGTCCTTCGGGAGAGCTCCCACTGCCGGCCGCTGGGCTGTGGGCAGTCCTCGGGCTGACCTGGGTGCTGAGTGCGAGCAGCGCTGCTCCTGGTGGTGAGCAAGGCAGGGGCCTGCCACAGCCCGGCACACGGGGAGCAAGGGCCCCTGGCCTGGTGGCAGCCGGCCCGTGGGCCACGTGTCTCTTTAAGAGCAGCAGGAAGCCCAGTTCTGGAGATAAGAAGTGCCCGGCCTGATGGAGGTGGGGAGCAAGCCAGGGGTGGAGGCGTGGGGGCTGCCAGGCGGCCTTGCTGCTCCCTGGGGACGCCCAGACCTCTGTGGCCTCCGGCCAGCGCCACAGGCTTCCTGTGGGGAGCAGAGAGAGGAGATCCCCTCTGCAGGCCCCGCAGCGGGGGCTGCCCCGGGACCTCACCCTTGTCCTCGCTGAGGTGGCCGAGACACAGGCTGTTGTCCCTCTTGTCTCCCTTTTATGGACATTCCGGAGCTGCCACAGGGCAGGTGTGGGGTCCGTGTGCTCTCTGCCCCCGGCTCCCTGCGCTCCAGGGTGAAGTGGCCCCACACGGGTGCCTGCGGCCAGTGCTGGCGCCACAGAACAGAGACCCGGCGTCCCTTCCCGTGTCTCATCCCGGCTCCTGCTGCCACTGGCAGGGAGGCGAAGGGAGACACCTGCAAGGAGTCCTGGAGACTTGGCTCAAGTGTTGTCTCTCCACTCTCTGGCCAGGTGACCCTGGCCCAGTCATTTCTCTGTGCACAGCTGCAGTTGTGGCATCTGTGAAGGGGGGTCGTGATCTCTGTCTCGCGTGATCCTCGTGAGCATGAACGGAAGAACGCAAGTCACCCCGGTGACTCCAAGGGCTGCAGCTCCCCACTTCTGCCGGGGTCATCTGCCAGGGTCATCTCCCGGGTAGTGAGGACATGTTTGAACACAAACTAAGGAAGCTAGAAAACCGCTGTCCTGACTCAGTGGCTTGCCCCACCCTGGCATCTGGCCCAGATTCTGGAGGCCTTAGTCAGGGGGTGGGGGGTCTGTTTGCCCGGAGCTGGGGTTTCCCCGTGGGTCCCGTGGGACAGAGCCCGTGCCGCCCGCTGGAAAGCCCTCGGCACGGCTGGATATTGCCTGCCTGAGAGGAGCTTAGAGCCGCCAGAGTGGATGGGTGGACTGGTCTGACCCGCCCACTTGGAAAACCCGGCATGAGCTGTCACCTGGCCCTGAGCACAGTTCCTGTCCGTCCTGCTCCGGCGAGGCCCTGGGACAGCGTGGAAAGGGAAGCCGAGCTGACCCGCAGGCCTGGGCTGCTCGCCCCGAGTCCTGCTCACTGCCCAGCCCCCGCTACCTGCACCCTCCAGGCCCCTCACATCCTCTCCCTGCCTGCACCCCCACCTGCCCCACGGTCCCGTCAGCAGATGTCACCTCACCCTGCAAGGACTGGCTCCTCCAGGGCAGGAATGTTTCCCGCCCTCTCTGACTCCCCGGCCCCTGCACTGCCGTCACTCCTGGTTCTCTGTCTCCTCCACGACGACCCGCACACCCTCTTCTGCTCACCTTCCCGCGTCCAGGTTTCCTGGGGCTACTCTGGAGGTCTCCCATTTGTGGTCTGAAGGCCCAGTCAGGGCTGTGTCCCCCAACCCAGTCCCTGCCTCTTAACCTGCTACCCCACAGACAGCGCCGCCCACCACGGGCTTTCCCAGACGTGCTTCTGCGAACCCCTCTTGGGGGAGAAACTCCGTGACGGTGGGCCACCCTAAATGTGAGCTACGGGGTCCAGAATTCTCTGATCTGGCTTCCACCTACCCCTGCTGTGCCTCTCACCAGGCCGCCCGGCGTGGTTGTGGGCTCTGTCCCATCGAGGCATGTTCTTCGCTGCCCGCTTGCCGCCTGGCAAGGGACCCTGCAGCCGTTCCTCCCGAGGATTTCAGTGCCTGTGTACAGCAGAGTGAGGCCCTTCCCTGGGCTGTGTCCCACCTGGAAAGAGGCTTAAGCCAAAGCAGTGGAATCTTAATGGGGGTCAGGGTTCTGAGCATCAGGTGTTTGAGAAATATGGGGAATTAGCTACTGTGAGGACAGTGGAATCGCTAAGCTTGACTAACTGTCAGTAAAAGATAATGAAGAGCTTAGAGGGATTAACTGGCAATGAAAGCTAAGTGTGAAAGCCACGGGCCTCCTTGTTACGTCTAAAGAGCTCTTATCTCTTACAGTGCAAGAGAAGAGAAGGCTGAGAACCAGGCTGAGACTTATTTGTCAAAGTAGTTAAGCTGAAAAGAAGGTTAAACTCCCAGCAAAAGCAGGTCTCCTACGCCAGAGGCAGAGCCCTGGTTGGGAAAACATCAGGCCCTGAGACGTGGGGTGGGGACCTCGGCTGCGTCTGAGGGCCTCGAATCCTCAGGCTCCTCGGCCGCGTCTCAGGGCCCCGCATCCTCGGGCCCCACATCCTCACGCTCCTCCGCCACGTCCGAGTGCCCGGCATCCTTGGGCTCCTCCGCCGCGTCCGAGTGCCCCGCGTCCTCAGGCTCCTCTGCACACTCTGGGCCTGCAGAAGTGGCCCCCTTGCGCCTGTTAAAAGCTAGAACTTGCCTGTGACTTTAAACGTGATGATGCAGCCTCTGTCCCAAAAGACCTGTTCTCTCCTTCCCCAGGGTCTGATCCCGCTGTACCTCTTGGCTGCTGAGCCAGTGTCTAAGGTTGGGTCGGCTGAGTCGCCGCGTGACCTTGCCAGCGCCGGCGGACCTGCCGTGGCAGAAGAGGACGACAGCTCCTAGGACACGCAGGCCCCGGCCAGCAAGCGCTGGTGGGAGCTGGGACAGTAGGCACCCGCCTGGATTTTGCACGAGGGGGTGGAACAGAAATCCAGACAAAAGAGCTCCTGGCCGTGGGTGCGCTCTCCCAGGACACGGCATTTAAACTGTGGTGAGACCCCAAGCGACGGCGCAGGCCCGCTGTTGGAGCAGCCCCTAGAAGCACGGAGGAAAGGACGGCCCACGCGAAGCGAAGCCGCCAGAACTCAGCGGCAGACGGCAGAGGCGTGTGTGGGCCAAGAAATAAACAGATTTCTGGCCTGAGTCCTGCCCATAGCAGGCCCTCTGTTTATTATTTTATCACCAAAGTGATAAAATCAGACAAACATACTTGATAATTAGCGCAGCTCTTACACTGGGCCTGCGGCTTGTGTGGTAAGTAAGTTCAGTGGAGAGAGCCAGGTGGGAGCCTCCGAAATGTCACATCCCAGCCGGACAGCGCCACGGTCCGGGGGTGATGGCGGGAACTGGTGCCACCCCTGATGGCCGACATGGAGTCTACCGTGTCGTGATTTAATTTACCAGCAAATCCCACGCAGGTCCTGAGATGTGACCGCAGGCTGCCACCAACCCGGCAGACGGCAGCCGGGCGCAGCCGTTGCTGCCAGATACGGCGTCTTCCAGAGTCGGTTAACGTGGCCTCAGGCACACGCTGTGGCCACTGGTCGGTGACTCCATTCTTTGCCACCCCTGTCAGAAATAGTTTGTGCTCACTTGGGACAAACAGCAGTTCACATTTCCAAGGCCAGGTTAGCGCCCCTGCCCTCTGTCATGGTGTCGTGCCTAGAGGTCCGGGTCACCCGGACGTCTGGCAGAACTCGTGCCCTCTGCTCTACAGGTGACGCTGTGCCAGTCAGACACGGCTGTGGCCATGGCAAGACACGTGCGCTCCAGAATTGAGCCCGTGCGTCACCACGGCCGTGTGTTGGTGCAGTTAGGAATCCTATGGTCTAGAGCACCTGTTGCACACCTGGAAATACTGCTCTGAACTGTGTACCTGGCGGTGGCAAAAAGCCATCTTTGTGGGAGCCCCAGGCAGGGACGGGCTCTGGCAGTTTCAGGCTGTGACACAAACAGCCCTGCTGTGGGGCCGGAGGAATCGGCAGGCACTGTGGTTTTCAAGGCATCAGTAGTGGGAAAATACATTGCGTCCTTGTGGTTCTAGAACAAGGCCACACCATTTACACTGGGGGATTATATGCCTTTTGGAAAACAGCTCCAGTCCTATTTCTGCGTCCTGGCAGGCCTCCGGGCCTCCCTCCCCAGTTTCGACAAGGAAACGGACGAGCGCAGCAGCCGCAGCCTGACCTGGGGTCAGCAGGAATGAGACCCTCAGGTGAGGACTAGGTGGCGCTGCCAGCGAGCCGCAGGGTGAGCACAGGTGCCAGGGAGGGCGAGGGCGAGTCTGGAGTCGGTAGTGGAGGGGGAGGTGGGTCTCAGCGTGGCCCTGAGAGCAGCTGCAGCAGGGCCTGTGGCCCCTGCTAACCCCCTGTCTGAAGTGTCCCGGGCAGAGAGCCCCCAGGAATGGCCGGAGTGCTGGAGCCGCTGTCTGCTCATGGGAGCCCATCGCTAAATTTTTTACCTGCCTGTTTTAAACCGTCAGTAGCTTGGAAGCCAGTGGAGTGCAAGTGTGTGCACCACGGCACTTTGCAAATGTTACGAATCAGGATTTAGACTTTTATTTTTGAGAGTCAGTTGTGGAGCGCACAGCACTGGGATCCCCGAGGGAGTGGGCCTGAACAGCGCAGGGTGGGCCGTGGGGTGCTGGTGTCAGGACGCACTGCCCAGAACCCCCTGCAGGAGTCAGGGGCTTCCTGCCCTGCTCACAGCTCTCCGTGTTCAGCCGGCCTGGGCAGTTCCGTGGTGAAGAAAATTGCCACGCCTAAGCTCACTCCTCCCTCCCAGGGAAGCCTGCTCCCAATTACTGATGGAAATGAGGGCACAAGGGCTCGGCCTCCTTGTCCCAACACAGGAGACTGTGCAGGGCCCCCCAGCCCCAGGACTGTCCTTCAGGTCGGCTGAGACTTCCCTCGCGGTTGTGCCGCACTCGGTCTCCCCCATTCAGTGTGGCTTCCTGCCCGTCCCTGTCCCAGAGTCTGCTGCCCGGAGCACACACCCTGCGGCAGGCAGCGGTCAAGGCTGGGTCTCAGCTCAGAGGTCCCCTGCGAGTAGGGAAGGCCACTTCCCAGGGGCTTCCTGGGCCCTAGACGCAGAGCCGGTGTGCTCAGGTCAGCCTCAGCACCCCCAGCTGTGAAGGGCACTAGTCACCCCACCCCCATCTGTCCTGGAGTCTCCCCTGGGCCAGAACCTTTCAGGCCCTCAGGTCTCTGGGCCCTGGAGGTCATGGGGGGTCACGAGGAGAGCAGGTGGCCAGTTGGAGCTCAGCCTCCTCTGACAATCATGGCAACGCCTCATGGCAGCCCTGGGGGAAGGAACAGGAGAGCAGCTTGATTCTTGAGTCTGACCCCAGGACGGTGAGGACCACGGCTGCTCCTCCTCTGGGACTCAGGATTGGGGACATAGTGGCCCTGGAAAGAGGGCCCAAGTGCCTCGAAGCCTCTGATCACAGTGCCGAGACAAGGCACCTCCAAGAGCCTGTGGGCACACACAGTCTGGGGCTGAGCTCAGAGACAGAACTGTCACTGCTACCCTGACCCCCGTCTGCAGCTGTGTCTCTCTGTCCCTACCAGGGCTCTGAGTCTGCCCGTCTACCCCTGTGTGCGTCAGTCTGTCGCTGCAAGTGTCCCCAGCTCGTGTCTCCGTCTGTGCCGCGTCCATTTTTCCATCAGGGTCTGTCCATCTGTCCATCCATCCACCACTGCCTGGAGCCCCAGCTGTGTCTGTCTGTCTGTCTGTCGCTGACATGGGCCCACCTGCCTGCCCGTGACTCCTGGACCCGCAGCCTGGCACACTCTGAGGGAGGATGCTCCTTCCCAGCATGGGAGCTTGTCGTAAGGAAGGGACCCAGACCCGTGGTCGCACAGCCCAAGGCTGTGTTGCTCTGTCCCTTAGCCCCACAGCTGTGACCTTTGGTGTGACCATGGCCCAGGGCAGGGCTCGAGGCTCTTGCAGCTTCCTCCTCCTCCCACCGGTTGCAGTCCTGGCTGGTGCGCATCGCCAGGGCTTGGATTTGCGAGAGTGTGTTGGGGTCTGTCTGATTCACAGCCCTGCCCCGCGCTCGAAGGAGGGATAGAGCCTCCGTGTCAGGTGAGCACCTGCGTGGGGCCCACAGAACTTCCCCGGAGGGATCCCAGTGGGAGAAGGAACCTGAGGGCTGTGGAGGTCAGTCAAGGAGGGCCTCCTGGGGTGTGCGGGCACGAGGAGTTACCCTGCTCCTGGCTGTTTCTGGCTGTGGCTCCAGCCCCCCCGCCCCGGCCCTGGCACATGACCTCACCCTCATCCAGTCTGGCTGAAGGAAGGGCCTGGCAGGAGCCGAGAGCCTCGGGGCTGCCCCAGCTCGGGCTGGAGGAAGTGTGACACATCGCCAAGCGCTGGGCTTCCCTCCCAGCTGCTCCTTCCTTTGAGGTGGTTCCCGAATCCGTTAAGTGGGAAAAGAGCTGGCAGCTGCTGGTGCCGGGTTCTCAGCGCCCAGCTCCTGGATGGCCCGAGGGCATCCTCTTGGCTCACCCTGCAGATGCTGTTGTTGATGAGAATGATTATAACAGCGTCCCTGGCTGTGGGTGAGGGGGGACCTTCTTACTGCCTGCAACTGATCTGCGCCCCAGGGGACAGTTTCTAAACTTTGGAGAATTGGATATGGCCTTTCCATCCTGACTTGTGTGCATTTCTTTTAATCAGAGGTTCAATAAAGAAGCTGACTTTTGCCAAACCCTGGAGGGTAGCAGCTGCTGGCACCCTGCAGTTCAGAGCAGAGACCCCCGGAGTCCCCTGGGGAGCAGAGGACAGGGCACCCCTGTGGCCCAGGAGGTGGGCAGCAAGCCCCAGAGTAGGCGTTGAGGAAGAGGGTGCCCCGTGGGGACCTCTCCACCTCCCACAGGACATTGGTCTTCCCTGTGGAGGGACAGATGTCCACCCATCGGCTGGGCGGGTTCCAGGCAGGGGGCAGGACGGCTGTGGCGGCTTGTGTTACAGGGCCCAGGGCTGACGTGCGGGAGACGGGCAGTGAGGCTGGCGGGCAGGGGGGTCTGCAGGGGCTGCAGGGGCAGAGTGGAGGGGAGGGTCTCAGGACAGACCAGAGGCTGGGGGTTCAGGCTGAGCCAGCAGCAGCCCATGTGGCAACAGCCAGACCAGTTCCCCGAAATGTTAGCACTTCAGGGGCTGGGCTCCCTGCAGAGCCCGGCTCAGTTCCTGACACTCTGCAGACCCTCAGTTGGTCATTGTGGAATCAGTTAGTGGCGGCTGCCGTAGGGAGAGAAGCAGGAGGGTCTGTCCAGAGACAGGGGCGCATCGGGCGTTGGGGAGACGGTTGTCTGCCTCATTGCGGGCGCAGGGTCGGGGCAAGGCCACACGTATGGGGACGGGGCCAGGACAGGGGCCGGGAAAGGGGATGCACCAGGGCATGGCGGGGGCTGACTGGGGGGACTGAGGCCCCAAGAGGAGCCCGGGATGGTCCCCAGGGCTCTGCCCCCAGCCTGGTCTCTGCACACAGGATGGCAGCATGGCACAGTTTCCGTGAGACCTCCCAGAGGCTCTAAGGCAAGGGATGTCTGAACAGTGCCCTGGCAAGACACCATCCATGTCCCTGTCAGACTGGGCCCTTTGTGTGGCAGTGCCCCCAAAGTTGGCAGCTGTGGCACCATGGGGGCTGGCACGTGGTAGACTGGCCATTGCTCCTGCTGAGGGTGAGCACACGTCACTGCGGCCTGGCCAGGCCCAGCGCCCGGTGGCAGCCCCCTGGCCCTGCAGACAAGGTCCGACCTTAGCCTGGACTTGTAGGACTGGGGTTTTGATTCCCAACAGTTGACTTGGAATGTGGACAGTTGGCCAAGAGTGAACAATGCAGACAAGAATTTCCAGTGTTGATGGGCATTTGGGCAGAGGGTCCAAGGAAGGGAAGGGAGAAGAGAGACCCGTGTCTGGTGGATACGCTGTATCTATAACAGGCAGGGACACCGGCAATGACGTCGTTTATAAAAGACTTTTTAGCCAGGCGTGGTGGCTCACGCCTGTAATCCCAGCACCTTGGGAGGCCAAGGCAGGAGGATCACTTGAGGCCAGGAGTCTGAGACCAGGCTGGGCAATAGCGAGACCCCATCTCTACAACAAATTGAAAAATTAGCCGGGTGTGGTGGTGCATGCCCATCGTCCCAGCTACTCAGGAGACTCAGGCAGGAGGATCCATTGAGCCCAGGAGTTCAGGAGTTGGAGGCTGCGGTGAGCTGTGATCGAGCCACTGTACTCCAGCCCAGGCAGCAGAGTGAGACCCTGTCTCAGATAAAAAAAAAAGACTTTTCTTTGGGAAAATGTTTAGCAGAAACTACTAAAGCTAAAAGATGTCTATCCTGTGACCCAGCTCACACGTGCTCAGCAAAACACATGTACGAGAATTTTCAGAGAAGCTTTCTCAATATTAGCCAAAACGTGGAAACATCTCAGATGTCGATCAGCAGTGGGATGGGGAAATAAATTGTGGAGTATTTTTTGAATGGAATATTACACAGCACTGAAAAAGAACAGACTACAGCAACATGCCACAGCCAGACAGAGCTGTACAGACACAGCACTGAATGGAAGAAGTCAGAGAGAGCCTTAGTCGCGCCTTCCACCTCCACGAAGTTCGGAAATGGGCAGGGCTGCTTCGTGGTGGGGCCGCGGCTGTGCGGGGAGGAGGGTGCTGACCAGGAGAGAGGAGGCCCGAGGAAGCCTTTGCTGGTGCCGTAAAATGTCCTGTGTGTTTCTCTGGGTGCGGGTTAGGTCGGCATAAACATAAAAATCTGCTGAACTATATGCACTTAAGATGTGTACATTTTATCGTACAATAACTCAATAAAAAATGAAAATAAAATAATTTTTTAAAAGGCCTTTTTCCACCTGCAGAAGAACTGCAGGCCCTGAAGAAAGCGCTGGCTTTCCCCTGGGTGCGGGTCCGGTGGTGAGTCGGGGAGCTTAGTGTTGATCTTCCCTTGCAGTTGAGAGGAAAAAGGGGGACAGGTTTCCACGTAACTGCCTCTCGGGCTGCAGGAGCGGGTCTGGCCAGAGATGCCGTCAGTGGCGCCAGCACGGAACTCCTGTGCTGCTCTCGCCGTAACCACAGCGAAACGTTTCTGAAACTGCATCTTTCCTGGCAGCCCTGGCGCGGGGTCTCCCGCAGAAGGGAGATCAGTCAGCCGCTTCTGAGGGTGAGGCCGTGCCCAGCAGCCTCTGTGTGCCCAGACCCCGGAGAGGGGCTTGTCTGCAGCCAGGCCCGAGGGTTGCACCTGGCTCGCCTCCTGTGTGACTCTGAGGAAGTCCCGGCCCTCTCTGGGCTTGCGGGTGGGAGCCCCCAGCCCTGGCAGTTGGTGGGATGGCCCCTCACCACGCGGCCCCGTCTCGGGCTGCCCCTGCTCTGACCTGCCGCAGCCTCTGGCCTCCCCGCTGCCCTGTGAGCAGCCAGCCTCGGGGCACCCCCGGCAGCACTGGGTTTTCCCGACTTTGCCAAGCTGGCCTGGGGCTGAGCCTCCCCATTCCTGCTGCACCCCTACTCCACTGAGGCCAGGGGGAGACCCCAGGGCCAGATTGCTCATCTGTGAAGCCCATGTGACAAGGCGGGGGGTCCCGAGCAGGGGCTGCTGGACGCAGGGACCCCAGCCGTGTGCCTTCGACACAGAGCAGCAGCTTGTGCAGAATCCCAGGGTGGCCTGGTGTGCTCCTGTCCCCTGCAGCCCCTGCCCTGCACTGCAGTCGGGTGGCCCGAGTCACGGAGCGTGTGTGTGTGTGTGTGTGTGTGTGTGTGTGTGTGTGTGTGTGTGCGCGCGCGCAGGCAGCCAGGGGCCAGAGGAGGGAGGGCTCAGGAGCATGGTCTTGTCCACTTGGACAGCCCCCGTCCATGTCTCCGTGCACAGGGCGTTAACGTGCGAGGCGACAGCAGCTGCACCCCCAGGGCCGTGCCAGGACCCGACCTGCGCATCAGGGAGGAGCAGACAGGACAGGCCCCTCTGCTGTCCCTGCTGAAAGGCACCTCGGCTCTTCCCAGGCAGGAGGGCTCTGGGCCTTTGGGGACCGGCCCTGTTGTAAGCTCATCTTGGCTGCACAGCCGACGGGGGTCAGCTGACGCAGTGCAGGACACCACCGAGAACCCCATTTAGCCGGGGGCGCCGAGGACGCACACTTTCCATAAGCAGGGGGGACCACACGGCGCCCCCTGACCTTGGCACTCAGCCTCTCCCCAGATCCAGCCGTGGAGAAAGTGCCACGGCCCCCACCTCCCCAGTCACCGCCCCCGTCCCTTCCAGTCCGTGGCCCACGCGGGGTCATCCCAGCGCCAGCGCCCTCCAGACCGTTCCGGGTGCCTTGGCCGTCGCCTTGTTAGCTTCACGCCCCCGTTTCACCTCAGGGACCGAGAGGTTGCCCGTGTGTGTGGACGGAGCTTCCCTCCTGTGTGACGTCCCCAGGCTCCCATGCGGAGTCAGAGGACGTGGCCCCGCTGTGGCGGGACAGAGGCTGCTCCGGTTCTCGGGCCCGGCGTGCGAGGGGGCTGTGCTGCTGCTCTTGTGTGTTTCCTGGATTCCTGCTTCCAGCCGCCATCGTACTGGTCTCTGCGGGGAGGTGGTGCCCAGGCGGCGGAAGGCGATAGAGTTGAGGTGGTCCCTCGGGAGGCCCTGGGAAGGGGGCTGTTCTGTTTTCCTTGGAGATCTTGATGTGGGGACGAGCCTGTCCCCTCAGGCCACCAGCCCTGTGCTCCCTCCGGGTCTGGAGATGAGCCCAGCAAGGCCAAGAGCATTTCCTCCGGGCCAGGCCTGCCTGTGGTTATCACTGGCCTGTGGAGGGTTACAGTTTGGGCCTGTCCCCTGGCCTTCCAGGGAAAAGGGGGGTGCCAGGGCCAGTCCAGGCCACCTGGGGGCCCCGGCCAGGCCTCCCGGGCCCAGGGATCCCGCCCGGAGCTCCAGCGCCCAGCGAGCCGCGTCTGGTGAGGTCCTGAGGCCGCAGTGGCTCCCGGGAACGTGCACTCAGGCTGCCTGAGCCTCCCGCCTGGCTCCAGCCCAGCAGGCCCCCAGCGCCGTGTGCAGGTGTGAGCCTACCTGGAGGGGGAACAGGAGCCCGTGGAAAACGCAGGTGGCCCCACTGCAGGGCTTCTCCGTGGGCGGCTGTTTGGTGACCTTGAGCAAAGTTGGAGTCGGGGGACGAGGACAATCTTGGCAGTACGGCCACCGTCTGAGCTGTGAACTTCCCAACTTCCCTGTTTACCGGGGAGGCATCAGAAGTTCCCCGGCAACCTCTCTGACCTCAGTTTCCCCAGAGTTGATCCAGATGCTCCAAGGCCCTTCAGCTTGATGAAGACCCTGAACTTGGGCTGTGGCCCGGCCGGAGTGCGCCCCACCTCTGAGGACGCTGTGGCCGAGAGATTGAGAGACCTGTCCAGGGTCGTGCGCTAAGCCGTGGCAGGCCGGCCTCGTGCCTCCCCGCTGTGCTGACATGGTAGAGAGGTGACAGGGACACACACGCAGTCACCCAACTCCCACCGTCAGGCGCCTCAGGTGTGGTTAGGAGCTCACGGTCCGGGGACCTCATCCGGCTCAGAGGAGGCTGGGACAGTGAAGCGAGGGTCTTCCTGCCGGCGTGTCCCGCACCCTGCTGTCATCGCAGAGGCCCCGGGAACCCTGGGCACCGTGTGTGGCACCCGCGGTACCAGAGCTCACGGCTTCTGGTGGCCGGACCTCGGGCTTTCTCTGGGCTGGAGCCACCGTGGCCCAGTCTGAGGGCTTTGGGTCGTAGGAAGCTATTTGGATTGTGGGATAATCCCAGTCACCTCCAGCAAACTCTTCGAGTGGCCAGGATTAGGTTTAGATAGAGGAGGGGTTGGGGTCTGGCAGCCTGGCAGGGTGCAAGGTGCCCGCAGGTCGCCCCGGAGCCCAGAGCTCTGCGGGTGCGAGGCTGCTGCCAGCCAGGGGCCGCCGTGCCACGGAGACACGGGGGGGGGGGCACGAAGGGGCTTTGCAGCCATGAGAGAGGTTCTACTTTGGGGCCAGATGACTCTTTGTTGGTCCAGATGAAGCCAGGGGTTTAGAGATGTCCCTGTCCTGCCCAGGTCCCCACTGTGCCCGTCCTCTGTGAGCAGCCCGAGAGCCCCCGTCCGCCTGAGCTGTTTGCCAGGCTGACACTCCTGCGGCACCTCACAGGCCTGAGGGGCTGGATCAGGCTGGACCCGATTCTGAGCCCCCAGGAGCGAAGCACAGAGCACAGCAGGGACGGCTCTGAGCCCCGAGGGGGCGGGAGCTGACTGGGGCTGGGGGTTCTGGGAAAGGGTCTGGGGTCTGGGGTCTGAAGGACATGGGGGAAGGGGCACAGCGAGGGGAGGGAGCCCCACTGTATGCCCACCGTGGGGTCCCCACTCTGAGAGACCCCTGGGCCTCCGGGTCAGGAGCCGGGTGATGGCGCCATCAGCCCACCCCCACCCCTTCCAGTCTGGCTGGACGTCACCACGGCTCTCGCCTCGTCACACACCCTGGGCTTTATTGAAGCAGCAGATGTGTCCGTCACAGAAATGTGTCCTCAGGCCCCACACCCGTCACCACCCGCTGCCTTATCTGCCGGCCCAGGGCCTGCAACCCCCGCCCTCCCCGCAGTAAACTCTGAGGCTGCCCCAGTCTCCTCCCCGCAGCTCTAGGCCCAGGGGAGGAGGGGGTCCCGGAGGCTGCGCTTGATCCTCTTGCACGATTTCCATCCTTCGATGGACATGATCACACTCTCCAAGGCTTCCTTGAACTTGGAGAAATCACTTTGCTCAATAGTACAGTTCGTGGGCGAGTCTGTTGGCTGAATAAGAAATACGTGTGTAAGTCACCTTCTTAGCAGACAAAATGAACAGACAAAAGCAAACTCTTGTCCTTCCAGCTACAAGGGTCTTGTCAGCCCCCACCCCTAGGAGGCAGCTCCGGCCGGTCTGCGGGAGGGTGAGCCCAGCGTCCAGGCATCCAGAGCCTGGGGAGGGAGCCCGCAGGGCGAGGGACAGGACAGGGACACGAGGACAGCAGGGTGGGCGCATGCAGGGGGCTGTGCCAGCCAGGGTGGGCAGGGAGGGAGGAGCAGCTCAGCCGTCTGCCCAGAGACGCCCCTGAAACTGCTGCCCAGCCCCCACACGGGCTCCCAGTGGGTCCAGCCGTCCAGGGGAGGCCCCAAGGACGGGCGCACTGGAGCAAGCTTGGGGCTGCCAGTCCCCCTCCCCAGAATGAGACCTCCTCCCACCCGTCTCGACACCCCCCGCCCTGACCCCTGGGACGGGGCCTGAGCACGGGCAGACCCCCCAGGACCCCGGACTCTCCACCCCCACCCCAGCCCCACCCCACGGCAGGGAGAGGTGGACACAGTCCCGGAGAACAGCCCCCGTGTGACCCAAGAGCAGCACAGGGGGCCTTGCCCATGGCAGGGGGGTCCCTGAGGGCCCTTTGTCCCACCGGGGCCCCGGCTGTGGTGCAGAGAGAAATGGTGTCTCAGGTCCCCCCGAGAACAAACAGCAGCTTACTTTCAGCTTCGGGCAGATCCTGGTGAGCTCCTCCATGTCCTTGTAAATCTTCTTTATGTGGTGGTCTTGCTTGTCGTATTTGGTGACAAGGTCCTTCAGGGTGGAGGTGAAGTTCTTCGTAAACTCCCCGTAGCAGAGCTCCTGGAACAGGATGGGCACGGGACGGGCTGTGCGCAGCAGGGCACCAGCCGACTCCAGCCCCGTCCTCATCCAGCCCCGTCGCTGCCCGGCCCCAGGCACCCCGGCCCCGTCATCGCCCAGCCCCGTCCCTGCCCGGCCCTGTCCTCGCCCAGCCCCGGGCACCCCGGCCGGACGGGGCCCTGGACCCCAGCTCAGGCCCTTCCCCGATGCTCCCACCGGAGACCTGTGGGCCTTGGGGGCCACTCGGTGGAGGCTGTGGGCGTCGGGCCTCTCCCTGGGCCCAGGGCTGCGCTGGGTTGGCGGCCAGAGAGCCTGGCAAAGCCCAGGACCCGGCTCTGGTTCCTCTGTGGGCTGAGCTGGAGGCTCCGTCCTTAAAACACGCAGCTTTCTCTAGATTCCTCACTCCGGGTCCTTCCTCTCATCTCTCCCCGGGCCCGACTGGGGCGACCCCTCTCTCCCAGTCCCCATGTGATGCGAAAGTCCCCTCACCTCGCTGGTGTTCTGGGGCCTGTTGAAGGAACCCTGGAAGTGAGAGGAGCCGGTGAGACACGCACAGGCCACCGAGAGCAAACAGCTGACGAAGACCCGGACTCACCTTGTACGTGTTCTTGTCAGCCGACAGCTCCCTCTGAATCTCGGCGCAGATGGCCGTGTGGTTGTCCTGGGGGGACGCCGTGTCTGCCCTCAGCGGGGCACAGTGGCTTCCCGGCGCCCAGGGCAGGCAGGCCAGGAGCACGCAGAGCAGGCGCATGGTCTGGCTTGCAGGCAGCTCTGAGCGACGCGCCTGGGCTTGGGAGCATTTCTGCGCGGGGCACCTATGTGTGTGAGCGCGAGGAAACGCCAAACCTCTTATCAGTCATCGCGCTCGCCAGGAAGACGGGGAGTCCTTATCGCTGGGCAAGATGTGCTTCTCGTGCATTTTCAACAACAACAACTGCTGGAGGGATTCTCGTCTTTGCCCAAGTTCAGGCTCAGTCCCAGACTTCTCGTTTGTAATCACATCTGAAGTCGTGACCTTCCTGCCTGAGTGTGGGGCAGGTCTGTGCCAGGACTGTGCTGTCCCCGGTGCTGGGGCGGGGGGGCGCACGGCTCAGAGGACGCCAGACTGCACAAACCAGCTCCCCAGACCCCTGTCAGGGTGCCCTGCTGCCACCTACGACCCGGGGACACGCCACACACCCCACGGGGACACACAGGAGCAGGCTCAGGAGCAAGGCCTTCGCCTCAGCTGTCAGAGTGAGGAGGAGGAGGAGGAGGGTGGCTGCTCGTTCTCTCGGCCTGAAGGCCGTGGGCTTTAGGGGAAAGGGCCTGATTGGATTCAAACCTTCATGGAAAAATAAAAACCAGTTCAGAAAAATGCTACGCTAGAGCCACGTACCAACAAATTACGAACTTACGTTCTGACTCTCAAAGATTAAAATCACCCATTTTGGGGAAAGTTTGGTAAATATGCTGAGCTCTGACCCCTGTGGTTTGGTTTTCTTTCCCCTGAACGGTTAGTTTGCTGATCTACCTTAGTCACGGTTGCAGCCCTGCGTGTGAGAGGCCGGGCCTCTGAGCAGCCCAGGTGTCCTGCCCGGTGCCAGGTGGGCTGGCTCAGCCCGAGCGGCCCCCCCAGGCCTCCCCAGCAAGGAAGAAGCCCCTGCTCAGGGCAAGCTTCGCCTGGGGCAGCCGAAAGCCCTTCTCTGGGGTCGGAGCCCGGGACACACATCCAGGGGTGCAAAGGCTGCAGGCCTGGCTGTCACCTGCCCTCGGCCCCGACAGCCCGACCCCCGCAGGCCCCGGACCCCCGATCTCCCAGGTTCCTCCCTGCCCTGCCCCGTGGGGAGGTGGGATGCCACCAGCATTTGCTCACGGTTGAAAACAAACCAGAAAACTACACAAATAGAAGCAAACTTTTAATAATTTATTATCATAGTAAAACATCTTGAATAAATATGGAGTATGAGCTTAAATAAATAAATAAATAAATATTTTTAAAATATAAATATATAAATAAATATTACTGATCTCTGCCAGGATAACCCCCCCATCTCTCTTCCGGGCCCGTTGTCAGGGTCAGTGTGGCCCGGGCAGGTCCAGGCCACCCCCGTCGTGGCTGGGCCACCCCTTGGTCCCTCGGGCATGAAGACGCCGAGCTTCCGGCTCGTTCCGGGAGGGAGCAGCGGTGTGTGCGGCACGGCCCGGCCCGGCCTGCCTCACTCCTGGTCTGGCTTCCAGCAGTCGAAGGGGATGACAAACAGAAAGTCCTTCAGGTTCTTTTTGAAGCTTTTGAAGGTGATAATCTGGGTTTCACAGGAAGTCTCCTTTAAAGAGAAAGAAAAATAAAAACCACTTGAGCCCAGGCGAGGGGGTAGCCTGGGGCCAGCACCTGCGTGTTTCTGTCCCGCCTCCCAGAGCTCAGGGCCAGGAGGCCACTCCAGGGCCTGCCGCTGACCTGGGTCAGGTGACACTGTGGCCACCGTGTGTTGGCCAAGCGTCACAGCCCTGCCAGCGGGAGCTGGGGCCAAGGGCCCGACCATCTGCCAGCCCGAGACGGGCCCTCTGGGGGCCGGGCCCCTCCCAGCACGAGCGGGGCAGGAGTCAGGGCCTCAGACCCCACTCTCACCCCAGCAGGAAGGGGCGCCTGGGCCCCGTCCAGCCCAGCAGGTCCCCACTCTTGCTTCACCCCACGTGAGGCCAAGGGAAAGTCCTGTCGGGAGGTGGCACTCGGGCCCTTGCGCAGGCCCTGAGTTTCCTGGGCTTTGCCTCACCCCTGACCTCGTTAGGGACCAACAACAACCCCAAGCACAGTGGGCTTCTCGTCAGGGACCAAGAACATCCCCAAGCACAGTGGGCTTCCAAGCACCCGGTGTGGACTCCCAGGGCAGAGGGTGAGCCGGCCGCTCCCTCCCTGCTGGGCCACTTGTGACACATCTGTTACCACGGAGACCCTCTAGGGTCCTGAGCAGCCACAGCCAGAGGTCTCTCCCCACCCTCCTGCCCCCAGACTCAGAGGGTCCTGCGTGGGGCCCTGGCAGTGCTCACCGGGGTCGGGGGGCAGTGCTGCCGGTAGTGGCTGCCCATCATGGTCAGGGGGCCCCTGAGCCGGGCCAGGCTGCCGCGAAGGCTCCGCTCGTACAGCTCCAGGCGGGTCTGCAGGCAGGTGGGCTCCTGCGGGACACGGCGTCCGCGGTGAGCTGCGGCCAGGCGGCCTCAGCGGGCCCAGGACAGCCCCCGGCACCCGCCCGCTCCCCTCCCCGTCCCTCGGGGGCAGGGCTCGGGCGGGGCCCAGGCTGACTCCGATGAGTCTGAGGCTGGGTCTGGTCATCGTCAGCCGACACCTCCAGAGGGTCCCGGCCGGGGAGGAGGCCACTGTCACCCGCCATCCAGGCAGAAGGGGTGGGGCAAGGGTTGTCCTGAGAGCCCTCTGTGCCCGACTGCAGTCGGCTCTGTGCACGGGGCTTGGCCCAGGGCACAGTGAGCGCCCCAGACCCCAGCCCCTGCCCCAGAAGTGGCCCTTGCTTTCCCACCGGCCCCGGTGACCACCGGTCCTGGACGCGGAGCCTGCCCACGGCTGCTCCCGGGACTGCCACAGGGCAAGGCCCGCGGCCTCTCGAGCACCCCGTCCCTGCCCCTCTCTCCTGGCCGCCAGCTGGCTGGAGAGGAGGTGGACACCCTGGGGGGCCACCGAGAACAGGCAGAGCCCCTGGAAGCCGGGTCGGAGGGGAGCATCTTACCTGGGGGTCGAACGTTTCAGAGACAACTTCTGCTTCACTCTGTGGAAAAGGAAACGTCACGTTAGGGAGCTGACAGGCAGAGCCCGCCCAGGGACAGCAGGTGGCCCCGCAGGGACGGCCCTCCCCGCTCACCAGGTCGGCATCGGTGTCGTTGCTCTGGCTCAGGAGGCTCAGGGCCTCCTTGATGGCGTCCACGTGCCGCCAGGGCCGGGTGGCGGTTCTGGGCAGCCGGGTGGGTGCGCAGAGGCTGCAGACCACGGTGCCCAGGGCCAGCAGGCTCTGCAGCCACATCCTCCCAGAACTTTAGCCTTTCTCTCCGAGTACTGGGCTCGCTGGCAAAAGAGCTCTTATATGCACAGAGGAAATGATTAATGGTGACCACAAACGCCAGGGGGGCGGGGGAACTACCTGGGCTGTGGAATCTCCTGGCCCTTATCAGCCACGCATGGTAACGGAGCCTTTCCCCCAGGTGGTCAGGCCGGGGGTTTTCGCTGAGGAGCCTTTCCATGAACTGACGCCCGGCTGCCCCCCTGCAGGGCTCCCCAGCCCCCCTGGGCAGTGGCCCCAGGCCGCCCCCGCCCCGTGTGGCCTCTGGGCACAGCCTGGACTTCCTGGCCGGCAGGCTGGGGTGGGGCTTGGGAGACACAGATCGTGCCCCGACCCCGTCCCGCCTGAGACCCCAGGAGGCCTGTGAGCAGGCGGTGCCGGGCCCCCCTCCAACTGCAGCCGCCTCCGCCCGGAGCCTTCCTCTCCGGCCACCGTGGGGGACTCGTGTGCGAGGGCAGCTGTCACAGACCTGCTCGCTGTCCACTTTGGCAGGGTCCGGCCGCATGTCACAGTCCTGTGATGCTTCAAGGGGGCTCCTGCCAAGGACCCAGAGCAGTTGGCAGCCCAGCCGCAGACCCCCGCCCCGTGGACAGAGGGAGGGACAGCCGTGTGCTCGCCTGGCCAGCAAGACCACGGCCACGTTCAACAGCCACAGAGGTGGGTTGGGGCTCTCAGCTGGGGCAGGCCAGGACCCCGAATCTGTCTCCTGGCTCTGGGGCCACCCGGCCAAGTGACGCTTCCCTGTGGTCACACGGTCCTTGCCTCCCTCTGCAGTGGACGCTGCCCTCTGGGCTGGGCACCAGGCCCTTCGTGTAGCCGGGAGCAGCAGCGGCAGCCTCGGCACTGGCTGCGGGGCTGTGGCCGGGCCCACGCCAGGCACAGGGGACGCCGGTGTCCCAAGCAGGGCCTTCCCAGCCCCCTGTCCTGCGCAGCCCCAGCTCCCAGCCCTGCAAGCCCCAGAGGCCTCTCTGTGGAAGTAGAACTTGTTCTCTTAAAAAGCCACAGGCCCTTGAGGGGCCGTGTCGAGTGTTTGCTTTTCCCAGTGGAGTTGGAGGAGCAGCGTACGTTCATCTTGAACAGGGGACCCGGCTCCAGCCGCCCGTGCTGGCAGCCCCGCAGCCGCAGGAGTGTGGACCCCCGGTATCCGTTTCCGTGTGCCGGCGTGACCAGATACCTGTGTGCCTGCACGTGGATCTGGGCGGGGGGTGTGTCGCACGAGGCCACATCCGGTGAGTCCTGGTCCCTGTCACCTGCTGTACGAGAGGCTCCAGGCCGCTGAAGCTGCCCCTGATACCAAGACGCTCCCCACGCTGCGTGTGGTGTTTCTGGGCCCAGAGTGTGGCTCAGCCGAGACCAGTGGCATCGGACACGAGCGGGAACATTCCACCAGGCGAGGTGGGCGAGCCCTCAGCGAGCGTGGAAGTCCTGGCTGGAGCACTGGGCGCGGAGTCCAGGCCCTGCAAGCTTGGTCGTGCGCTGGGAGTTTTGCTGCCGTTGCGCAGGGAAGCCAGACCTTCGTCCTACAGACCTCACTGGGGTTCCTGCCAGGGTCTGCAGCCCACCGCGAGGCCAGCCCCGTGCCTCGGAGCCTGGCGGAACATTCCTAGGTGGCCAGGCTGGGGGTGGAACGACGACACGGCCAGATCCTGGCCCTTCCTCCACCTTTTCCGTGAGGCCTGTACTCACCTCCGCCTAGGGAGCTCAGAAGGAGAAAGGGGACGGGTGTGACATGCAGATGCCACACAGAGCGGGGGGTCTGTGGCAGCAGCTACGCTGGTGGCCAGGGAGGCAGAGAACTGCCATGGCTGTCTGGGATGGAAAGTCACTTTCTTCCCCGGAGATGATTCGTCACAGCCCAGACAGTTAGTCAACAAGCCTTTCCAATCGGCACCAGGCCCCGTGCCGGGAGAAGGTAGACGGGACCCTCCCCTGGCCCTCAGGTCTGGCCCCCGAGGCTTTCAGTTTGGCATGGGGACCCTGCCACGGATGCTGGGAGCCGAGGGGTCCCGAGGAACAGCCTCCACCATCGTGGAGGTCCCAGGGAGCCAGAGACGCTGCCCCCAGCCCGGGCTGCAAGGGCAGGTAGATGTCAGGTGGCAAGTTGGGTTGTGGGGACGGGGAGGGGACAGGACAGGAGAGGACAGGCACAGAGAGGCCTGGGGTTTTGGGAGCACGAATAATGAAGACAGGCAAATTCAGAGAGTGAGGCATTGAGTCTTGAAAGGACGGGAGCTGTAGTGAAGTCACTCAGCCATCCGTGTTTGCTGAGCACCTGCCGGGTCCCGGCAGGGAGAGGGGCACACGGACATGAGAAACGGTCAGGGTCCTGCCCACCGAGGGAGGGGTGAGATTAGTGTGCTCCCCCCCCCCACCAAATGTGCTTTTGCGTGTGAGTAAGAGGAGTTGGAATCACTGTCCAGGTGACTAAGACGGGGACCCAGACAACAAAGGGGCAGCTCGTGGGGTCTCCGGGCTCACAGGAAGTGTCGGGGCTTCAGAGGCGCAGGGGGCCAGACCCGGGCGTGGCCCACGTCCACGCGGCAGCCGAGGCCACGAGGGCTGAGGGCCCCCACGTCCCTGTGTAAGGCCGGGTCGCGATGGCCGGGCGGGTCACCAGTAGCCGGGCGGTGGCCGAGCCCCCGGCAGGACGGGAACGGTGGCAGCGGGAGCCGCAGGGAGACAGCCCTCCCGGCAGCGGGGCCACGGCGCTGAGGTCAGCTTGCGCAGGGCAGGGATCCGCGGGTTTGGTGATGAGGCCTGTGGGCGGCCACACACCGTTCTGTTGGAAAGATGACATCAGGGCTGGGGCCGTCACGCCGGCAGGCATTCCTAGATTGCACCGCACAGAAGAGGCAGCTGTAGATAGCCTCGAGCCGGCCACGCTGACTCAGGGGCTCCGACACGCTGTGGCGGGCGGGGGTGGGGGCCACGGTGCAGGCCTGGCCCCCGCTGCCCCACCCCCCAGGGCCAGGAGAAAGCCGTCTGCAAGGGGAGTCCTGTGACTGTCCCTCCCCACAGGCTCCGTGCCGCCCCACGGCCCTGCCACAAGAGGAAGTTGCCACGTGGGGAGGGACACGGGCCGCACAGTTCCTTAGGGCCCCGGGCCCTGCCGAGCCGCCTCAGCGGGTCTGACCCTCCCTCGTGCTGGCCGCCCCTTGGTGAGGGGCCTTGTCCTTGCGGGGACCTGAGGTCAGAGAGGTCGGTGGCCGGCCCAGTTCTCACGATAGGTGACTGCAGAGCCCGCATTTAAACCCATATCTGTTCCTGCTACCCTAGTACTTTCTTCTGCCTTGGGGGTCAGAACGTCAGGAAGTGCTGATCACCTGGCCGGACCGGCAGAGAAGCGAGCTGAGCGTCCTTGTCCCCCAGGGCAGCTGTGAAGGGGCTCACCTGCACACCTGTTGGCAGGTGGTCCCACGGAGGGGGACATGGCACAAGGCCCAGACTCAGACACAGTGTCAAGGGTGCAACCGAGAGACACACACGGGGAGGAACCACAGGGGGTCAGGAAATGCGAGTGAAGCACGTTAAGAGAAGGCGTGGAGGGGACAGGGGTGCGGCCGTGGGCAGGAGGGGAGTGGGGGGCGTCCCAGGCTCTGCAGCTGGGTGGACATCAGGGTGCTGCGATGGGGGTGACCCCAGGGGGCAGAGAGGTTTGGGAGGTCAGCCCGGTGGGACTGGACGTCGCCAGTTGGAGAGGCCAGGGACCTCCAGGAAGACTCGGTCAGCTGTGGCCACGCGGCTCCAGGGGTCGGGCCAGGACATTTGGGAGCGTTGTTGACGAGCAGTTCCCAGCCTCAGAGCAGCTGCAGAGAGAGAGCTGGGCAGGGTGGTGCCAGCGATGCCAACTTTCAGACCTCTTTGTTTGCTTCATCCCTCGTCCCTGGGGCTTCCTCACTGTCCCCCGGAACCCGCCAGCACACTGCGCGCACTCAGGCAGCTGAGTCCTTGAAGGACACAAACCCCCGTGCGTGCACCGGGCCTGCCCCCCCCAACGCAGTCCCCGGCCTGCCTGTTGCTCGCCCTGCGTGCTCCATCTGGGGCTGGGCGTGCACCCCCACCCTTGAGTCTCTGCCCTGAGCCCCACCCCACCCCCGCTGGGAGGGTCGCGGCCCCCAGAAGGGCCACTGCCTTTGCCTCCTTGGGAAGGGCCGTTGCAGGCTGCATTAACAATTAAAAGGAGACCGGGCCCGGTGGCTCCTACCTGTAATCCCGGCACTTGGGGAGGCCGAGGAGGGAGGACTGCTTGAGGCCAGGAATTTGAGACCAGCCTGGGGAATAGTGAGGTCCTGTCTCTACGAAAAATAGAAAAGTTAGCTGGGTGTGGTGGCACATTCCTGTAGTCCCAGCTACTCAGGAGGCTGAGGCAGGAGGACGGCTTGACCCAGGAGTTGGAGGTTGCTGTGAGCTGTGATCACACCACTGCACTCCAGCCTGGGCAACAGAGCGAGACCCTATCTCAATAAATAAATAACCAGAGAAATCGTGAGACCAGAAGCTTTTATAACTTCTGAAGTCCTGAGGGGCCCCTGACTGCCTCCCCTGTCTAGGCCAGAGTCTGGGCCAAGGTGCTGGGTGGGAGCCTGAGACCCTTGCCCGGCTTCGGTGTTTGCGCTTGGCTGACAGAGAAGTGGCCGAGCCACCCAGATTCTCCTGGAAAAGGCCGAGTGGGAGCACGAGGACAGGGGGCCAGAGTCCCGGTCCTGCCCTGTCCCCGCTGGGAGGAGATGGTCCCAGGGCCCAGGGCCATGCCTTGCAGAAATAAGCATCCCTGTGCCTGGCCCTCAGCCTGGGGACAGCAGGGGAGTCACAGTTATTGGACACCCGCCCTATGTGGGTGGGCCTGGGCCCTGCCTGGTTTGAGGCTCACAGTGCCGTGTCCGGCAGCTGTGGGGACAGTGTCCTCATCACACATGCTCAGGAGGCCCCGGCCAGCCCGCGGGATGGGGACAGCAGCATGTGCTCATGAAAGGGGGAGGGGAAGGAGCCCCCCGCCCTGCCGCTGGCCCCGCCTCAGCTGGCCCCTCTCCGATGTCCCCTCTCTGGGTGCCCACCTCCCATGGCCCGTGCCTGTCACCCGGCTGCCCTGGCTGGTCTCCAGCACAGCCCGCCGGCCCCGCCCCCACCCAGACACTCGCGGGAGGAAGTCCTGGGGCCAAGGTCAGGGCTCCTGTCTGAAGAGGAGGCCGGGAGGTCAGAGCAGAGGGACCCGGGATGCGGGAGAGCAGGGGGCGACGGGGAGGGTCGCAGCACGAGCCAGGGCTGCTGCGGAGCCGGGGGGGGGGGGGGAGCCGGAGGAGGCCGCGACCTCCAGCCACAGCAGGGGCCGTGAGCCGGTGGTCCAGCCCAGGAGCCCCTCAAGGCTGGGGGGGCACAGAGAGGAGCATGGAGGGGCCTGCTCTGGATCTGAGCCCTGGGGTGGCAGGTGCTGGGGGGCGGGAGGGTGGGCACACGGAGGCCATGGTGGGAGGCGTGGGGTGGCTGGGAGGACGGAGTGTGGGGCGAGGGGCCGACGCTGTGCCGCTCACTCTGGCTGGAGTCAGAAGTCACCGCTGTGGTCCTGGCCCAGTCAGGGGACACCCAGGTGGGCCCTGGTCAGACTAAAGGATTCTCGTGCCTCAGTGGCCAGGGCCGGGCCACTGTTGCGTACGGATTCGGAGGCTCTGGGGTCTCCTGCAATTTCTCTGTGCCTCCGTCTGTCTGAACAGTGGGGTGATCACAGACTTTGTCCGGTCATTTTGGCATCTGAGTCCCTTCTCGGTCCAGGAGGGCAGCAGCAGCTTTGCCGGGGTCGTCTCCACCTCCACGAGCTCCACCTGAGGTTTTCAAGGGGAAATTAAGCACTTCCGGCCCCTGCCCCGTGAGAACTCGCTGCGGCCTCCACCCTGGCCCACCACCCCTGCCCTGCCCTGCTCCCAACCCGGGGCCCCGTCCCCCGGGCTCAGGGACCCCCTGCCCTGCTCCCAACGCAGAGCCCCGTCCCCCGGGCTCAGGGACCCCCTGCGGGGCTGGCCGGGCCCCTCCAGCACCTCTGCCCCGGCCCCTCCCTGTTGGTGTTGGGGGCACGGGGTCTGCCACGGCCCATCCCACCCTGCCCCTCCCCACGCCCACCGCTCCTCAGACCGTGGTTGTCCTGTCTTGCTGCCCACGGCGGCCGGGCTGGGCTGGCCTGGAGCCAGGGAGGAGGGACGGGGGAGGGGACCATCCGAAACCATCAGGCTCCCGGGGCAGAAGCAGTGACCAAGGGCCCGGCCTCCACCTCGGTCATGTGGGACCTAGCCACACTCTGGCCCTCTCAGCTCTCAGACTCTCGTGTGCCTCAGTCTACCCTGTGCTCTTAGACCGCCGAGCCCTCCCGTGCGTCTGTTCACGCCCTTCTCTTTCCCGCGCTCTCTGCCCGACAAACTGCTGCTGGCTCGAGCTCCCCGTGCGGCCCCACGGCTGCCTGTAGTGGCCCCGCCGCACTGTGCCTGGCCAGCCGGACACGGCCCAGTCGCCCCAGGAGGCCTGACCCCGTGTCGCACCTATGCCTGCCCGGGGAAGCCGTGGGGGCCTCAGGGCGTCTGCTCCCCCGAGTCAAGTGGGGGCGCGAGGCCGGGGCGGGCGGAGCACAGGGGTTTGCACCTGGCTCGGGGTCGCCGGGCCTCTCTGCGTTCTGCCCTCCTCGGGCACCTGCCTTTCTGGCGATTTTCCCTTTGCTCTATTTTTATGCATTTCTAAGTTCTTCAGGAAAAAGCCTATGTGCTCTCCCATCTTGCCCTCCCAAAGAAAAACTATAGTACTTCTAAAGTGAAAATGGAAAATGAGATTCCTGGACTGATGAGAGCTGCCGTCCTGCTGGGACTTGTGACTGGGCATCTGCTGCCCTCTGGCGTGGCTGAGCCGCAAGCGCGGTCCTACGCCATTCAAGCTGCTATAGGAAAATACCTCAGGCCGGGTGGCCTATAAACAACAGAAGTTTATTTCTCACAGTTCTGGAGGCTGGAAGTCCAAGATCAAGGTGCTGGCATATTTGGTGACTGGTGAGGGCTGCTTCCTCGTAGACAGTTGTCTCCTTAGTGTGTTTTCACATGGCAGAAGGGGCAGGGAGAGCTCTTGTTTGGGGGGGGTGTTGTTTTTTTTGTTGAGATGGGGTCTTGCTATGCTGCCCAGGCTGGAGTGCAGTGGCTATTCACAGGTGCAGTCATAGTGCACTACAGCCTCGGACTCCAGGCCTCAACTGTCTCAGCCTCCCAAGTAGCTGGGACTACAGGTGTGAGCCACCATGCCCAGCTAATTTTTTCTATTTTAGTAGAGACGGGGTCTCGCTCTTGCTCAGGCTGATCCCAAACTCCTGAGCTCAAACGATCCTCCCGCCTCGGCCTCCCGGCCCTGGGGGTCTTTTATAAAGGCACGGATCCCATCCCTGAGGCCTCTCCTCTCGTGACCTGATCACCCCCCAGGGCCCCACATCCTAACACCATCACACTGGGGATTAGATTTCCACGTACGAACTTCGACAGAACAAAAACTTTCAGTCTGCAGCACGTAGAAATTCTCCCACCCTGACCTGGGACTGACCCCCGAGTGCCCTGTGCTCTGGCCGGGCCGGGCAGCCCGAGGCCAGGTCTGAGGTCCCGAGTCGGAGTGGCCTGCGTGGGCCCGGCCCGCGTCGCCCCTGGTCCCAGCCTGGCTCCAGAGGGAAGGCAACGATGAGCCCCTGAAAATCGGAAAAGGGCACTCCTCTCTCAAATGTGTCACCTGCACCTGCCACTGGGCTCCTGCCACGGTCCTGCCCGTCTGACCCCCCACCCCAGGTACATCAGACCCGGCCACAGTCCCTGCCTGCGACAGGGGGGCGGTGCCGACACTCCCCAGGGAGCGCGGAGCAGGTGACAGCGGGTCGTCCGGGACACGGGGGTGGGGGGTAGGGGACAGGCCTCGGCCCGCATGGAAATGGGCCCCACCCCGGCGCAGGACCGGGACGGGGCAGGCGTGTGGGTGTGGGCGGGACCGGGGATGGGGCGGGGCGTGGGCGGGATGGGGGCGGGGATGGGGCGGGGCATGGGCGGGATGGGGGCGGGGATGGGGCGGGGCGTCGGTGGGGCGGGGCGTGGGCGGGACGGGGGCGGGGATGGGGCGGGGACGGGGCGGGCGCGTGGGCGGGGCGGGATGGAACGGGGGCGGGGTGCGGGCGGGGCGGGGACGAGACGGGGGCGGGGCGGGGGCGGGGATGGGGCGGGGCGTGGGCGGGACGGTGACGAGATGGGGGCGGATGTGGGGCGGCCCGAGGGCGGGCCAGGGGCGGGGACGGGGCGGGCGCGTGGGCGGGGCGGGATGGAACGGGGGCGGGGTGCGGGCGGGGCGGGGACGAGACGGGGGCGGGGCGGGGGTGGGACGGGGACGACGCGGGGGCGGGGCGGGGCGGGGCGCGGGGGCGGGGCGGGGGCGAGACGGGGGGCGGGGCGCGGGGGCGGGGCGGGGACGAGGCGGAGGCGGGGCAGGGCGCGGGGGCGGGACGGGGGCGGGACCCGCGTCCTCCCGGGCCGCTCCGGGCGCCGCACGCCGCCCCCCGGTGGTCGCGCCGGAAACTGCAGCAGCCCCCTCCGCAGTGGCCGCCGCGACCCCCCCAGCGCCCGGCGCCGGCCAGGCTGGGGGGCGGCGGGTCCGTGTGCAAAGAAGGAAAGGGGCCGGGCGGCGTCTGGGGTCGCCCTGCGGCCTTAGGGGCCTCGGGAGGAGCCAGCGAGGAGGTGTGGCTGCTCCCGCGGTGGTGAGGAAGGGCCTCTTCCTCCTCCTCCTCTTCCTCCTCCTCCCCCTCCTCTTCCTCCTCCTCTCCCTCCTCCTCCCCCTCCTCCTCCTCCACCCACGCGGCGGAGCAGGTGCAGCTGCGGGCGCCGGGACGGAGGCCGGGAATGCGGGGTCCGCGGCGGCCTGAAGCCCCGCGCGGCGAGGCCCCCGCCTGCAGCCCGGTCTGTGCCACCCAGGGCCACGCTGGCTGCCTTGCCGGTGAGTCCCTGTCACCCGCGTGTCCCCGAGAAGAGCCCCGTCCTGGAGCAGTGTGGACCGTCCCGAGGCGGCGTTTGAGTCCCTCTCCCAGGTGAGACGCGGCGCCGGGTTCGGTCGGGGTGGGGCCGGCAAGGCTGGGGAGGGGAGGGTGGGCAGAGGGTTAGGGGTGCGGGGAAAGGTGTGAGGTCGCCCAGGCTGGGGGGGGAGGGTGGGCAGAGGGTTAGGGGCGCGGGGAAAGGTGTGTGGTCGCCCAGGCTGGGGGACGGTGGGCAGAGGGTTAGGGGTGTGGGGAAAGGTGTGTGGTCGCCCAGGCTGGGGGGGGAGGGTGGGCAGAGGGTTAGGGGTGTGGGGAAAGGTGTGTGGTCGCCCAGGCTGGGGGGGGAGGGTGGGCAGAGGGTTAGGGGCGCGGGGAAAGGTGTGTGGTCGCCCAGGCTGGGGGACGGTGGGCAGAGGGTTAGGGGTGTGGGGAAAGGTGTGAGGTCGCCCAGGCTGGGGGGGACGGTGGGCAGAGGGTTAGGGGTGTGGGGAAAGGTGTGAGGTCGCCCAGGCTGGGGGACGGTGGGCAGAGGGTTAGGGGTGCGGGGAAAGGTGTGAGGTCGCCCAGGCTGGGGAGGGGAGGGTGGGCAGAGGGTTAGGGGTGCGGGGAAAGGTGTGAGGTCGCCCAGGCTGGGGGACGGTGGGCAGAGGGTTAGGGGTGCGGGGAAAGGTGTGAGGTCGCCCAGGCTGGGGGACGGTGGGCAGAGGGTTAGGGGTGCGGGGAAAGGTGTGAGGTTGCCCAGGCTGGGGGACGGTGGGCGGAGGGTTAGGGGCCTGGGGAAAGGTGTGTGGTCGCCCAGGCTGGGGGGGGAGGGTGGGCAGAGGGTTAGGGGTGCGGGGAAAGGGGTGTGGTCGCCCAGGAAGCCCCCGGCTCTGGGGAACGTCAGCAGCAGGTGGCGGCGGGCCTGGGCGCTGCCCTAGGGATGCGGGCGAGGTCCAGGAGGCCCCGCGGACTGGGGATTTAGGGGTCAGAGCGACATGGTCAGGACTGCACTTTCCAGAACTCAGTCTGGCCCCCGGGGGAACCCAGATTGCCGGCCGGTCGGGAGGCTGCAGGGGTTGCCGAATTGCCAGGCAGGAAGCTGGGCCAGGACGGGGTGGAGACGCCAGGCGTGGAGAGTCCCAGCGGAGTAGGTGACCCGTGTCACCAGAGGTCGACCTTGGCCCTGGGGGGAGCAGGGACTGCTGCCGTGGTTTCCAGCCGGGCCGCCCGGGGGAGGCTCCGCGGGGTCAGAGCGGCCCAGACTCGTCCTCGCTGCCCCACTTAGGAGCTGTGTGGCCTCAGGCAGTGGCTGAGTCCCTCTGAGCCTCCCTGAAGCAGAGAACACTTTTGGTCGGGGTGACGAATAGGTTAAATACCGCAGGCAAAATGCTCAGGACAGGGCTGGGACCGGTAAGAGCTCTGTGGGGTTAGGATGACCTTCCTGGGCACGGGGGCCGGAGGGCGGTGTGAGAGAGTGAGCCCGCCCGACAGCGTGCACAGCGCAGCCTCCGGACACCAGGAGGTCACGGCACACCAGTGTCCTCTCACAGGGTCACTAAGATCAAAGTCAAATTGAGACACTGGCCACAGACAGTCATTCAGAGTCCAGTTTATTGTCACACGTGCCTGGAGCCAGCACAACACCTGAGGTACATGAACGTGCCCCTCCGTCCCCTCCTGGGTTTTTCCAGAAGGAGCAGGATGTGGCTTTGCTACTAAAATAAATACACTGCACGTTGCAGAAGGTAATAAATAAATAAATAAATACATAAATAGTCTCCAGGGATAAAAATGAGAACGTAGTCGCACACGGCCACATGGGAGCTTCGCGTTTCAGAGACGAGGACGTTAACAATCCGTCTGATGCTCGGGAGAAAACGCAATGATTCCGGTGCTGGGTTGTGCAAAGACATCCCGAGACCCTGGGCTGAGACGGCTCAGCCGGGGGGTCCTGGGCTCAGTCTCTTTTCTTGAACATCAGAAACTCATCAAAGACTCTCAGATAGAGGCTCAGCTTGCTCCAGAAGTCGTCCCAGTCCCGCTCCCTGATCTGGATCGGGTTTGCCTGTGGAGAAACCAGGAAGGCGGCGTTAGGCGGGTCCAGGCTGCAGAGGGAGGGCCAGCGGAAGGCAGGCCTGCAGGGCACCCTGGGGACAGCTTACCGTGGGTGTGGCCGTGGTCGCGGGCAGGCACGCCTGGAGTCCCTGCGGGAGAGACCAGAGCAGACAGTCAGAGAGTCCCCGGGAACGGAGAAGGCCTTGCTGCCCTCCCCCCAGACGCAGGGCAGGACCCAAGCAGGGATCCCCAAAACCCTCCATAGCTTCACACACCTCCAGACTTCTCTTGATTCCCAATCCTTTCTCCTGGAAATTCTCGGTAGCTTTCAGGAAGGCGTCCAGGTTGGGCCTCAGCAGGTCGTGTTGCTGAGGGGCAAGGAATACACGTGAGGGGGAAGGTTGGGGAATGTCCTTCCCATGGCCAGGCTGAAGTAATCCCCGTGGTTTTCCAAGCCCACTGCCTGGGACTTCCTTGGACAACCCCCTCCCCGGGGGTCCCTGAGCTGCCCCAGCAGGCACGGGCTAGAAGTGCCTGCACGCCCCGGGCCCCAATCCCCCAGCTCCCTGTGAGCTACATGAGGGGCCTGGTGGATCTTTCTGCGCTTGGTGAAAAAACATCTCCCCGGAGCAGCTCTGCAAACGGCAGGGGGTTGGCCAAGGAAGTCAGATAAGAAGGTTTGTGCCTGGACTGAACTGAAGGCTCCTAGAAATCAGGAAGAACGTCACGGAGAGCCCAGTGTGGAGATGGCGCCGTCTGTGAGCTGTGGGTGCCCAGGAGACGGGAACACAGATGGCCAATAGACTCAGCAGAGCTTCCGCTTCTCGTCTGACCCACGAAGGGCCGCACAGACAACGGGAGGCGCGGCTGTGGCAGCCGCCTGGAACTATGAGAAATAACCGCAGATGGCCATGCCAGGGCTGGTGACGGGGAAGCATCAACCCCGTGTTTTACAGGAAAGGATGGAGGCTGGCACTTTCTGGCAGAAATTTCCGTCTGTCAGTCCAGAGTGTGCCCAGCCAAAAACTGAGCTGAGGCTTTCGGTATTATTCACCTAGAGCTGCGTTTTCATTTTATAATTTTAAAAACATCATTTCAGTTATCATAGCCATGGCTGAGGCTGCGTGTTGAGCACGTGTTAAGTGCCCCATGCTGGTCCGGGATGTCATGCACTCTGTGGCATTTGACTGTCGTGACAACCCCACAGAGACAGGCGCTGTTACCCCTATTTTACAGATAAGAAAACTGAGGCTAGTGGGGACACGGCTGAGGTCACCCAGGCAGGAAGTAGGCTGGGGTCCCAGTGCAGGGCTGAGCTCTTACCCTCAGGAGCTGCTGGTCTTCTGGGTCGAGCGAGTCCTGCAGGAGCAGAGGGGGAGGGAGGGGACCGTGAGGCCTGTGGCACCCGCGGCCTGTCCCTGCCCGGGCCAACCTCAGCCCAGCTACTCACTTGTGAAGACGAAGCTGGCTTGTCTTGTCCCGTGATTTCTGTGATTATCACTTCGCAGTAGGGATCGGTCGTCTTCAGGGGCCTCCCCTGGGCCCGGGGCGCCTGCGGGCTCAGGCCGACCAGCAGCAGGAGCAGGTGCAGGGCGCGGAGGCTGGCAGGGCGCATTCTGTCTTGTGCGGGTCCTCGGTGGGGCTCTGAAGAACCGGCCACAGCCTCCCGCCTTATATGCGCCGTGGCCGCGTGCCCACAACCCCGGGCAAGGGGGAGCTTGGGGGCGGGCGTCGGAAGGATCTTTATCTGGCGTGGAACCTCCATGAAAACCACAGACTTATTCATCCATCACTTTCCAGTGCTTGAGGTGAGTGAGACAGGAGAAGAGATTACTCTCAGGGCATCTCCCGTTCTTGCCAAGGAGGACACGCGGTGGGCAGAGTGGCGACAGGTGGAAGGGCCCTGTGACCGGTGGGGCAGCCTGGGCCTGAGCTCACCCAGGCCGCTACCCAGTGGGATGTCCCCTGCCGTCCCGGACGGCCCCGACCCTCTGCTGCCGCCTGTCTGGGGCCGCCTGTCCCGGCGGGCAGCCAGGTGAAGGCCACAGGAGCAGGCGAGGGTTGGTCGGGCAGCCTGGCACGCACTGACCACCCCCGCTGCGCTCACGCTGGGGGAAGCACATCTCCTGACACCCCCCTCGAGGCTGGACTCCCAGGCGAAGCCCCCCGAGGTTCACCCCAGGGCTTTGGGGAGAGTCTCCGTGGCTCTGTGCTCCTGCTGGGTGGCAGGTGGAGCTCGGGGACCAGGCGGCCATTCTTTTACTGGTCTGATGGCAGCGTGGCTGGGCCGTGCCCCACACCATGCGACTGAGCCCCTGGGTGGCACGGAGAGCTGGGCTCGGGCGCCCGAGGACAAGGGCCGCCCTTGAGGATGCTGCCCCTGGGTGTTGGGGGAGGGGCCGGCCCGGGGGGTTTAGGGGTGGTCTGAGGAGGGGGGGCAGGAAGAGAGGACAGAGGGGTGACTCCCTGGTTTCAGGCCGGTCTCAGGCTGCCGGGGTGGTGACTGACGGGGGCAGCTGTGTGGCAGGGGTCGGGACCCCAGGCTGCGCTGGAGCAGGGACTGGGCAGGTGCAGGCCGTGGGCAGGGTGGGAGAAGGGACAGTTCAGGACGAGTCCACAGAGGGCCTGAGAAGCAGCAGCCAGAGAGGAAGTAGGAAATCCAGGAGGGTGGGCGTGGGGGGCCCGCAGGGCAGCCCCTGGCAGAAGAGGTGGTCCCCTGCCCCGTGGGTGCTGACACACGCCCAGGGCAGGGGGTTTTGGTGAAGGTGTCAGTGCGGCGGGGGCGTGGGGAAGAATTCTAGATGACTGGGCCCGGTGGGAGGAGGAAGAGACACAGGATGGAAAAGCCAGGGCCTGGGCTGGCTGCGGCGCGATGTGATCAGTGTGGGGAGATGGCGGGTAGGGCCTGCCGAGGCCGGGGAATTCGGGCGCCCTGGGCCTCTGGGCAGACCCAGATCAGGTGAAGACAAGGATCAGGAAGTGGCTACAGGGGCAGGTGCAGCGGCTGTGACTCAGGCTGTGCTGTGAGAACAAGGCCGCGGCCGGCACCTGGGCCCGGAGCAGCCTCAAAATCCAAGTGGAGGCCGGGCGCAGTGGCTCAGCCTGTGATCCCAGCACTCTGGGAGGCCGAGGCGGGAGGATCACTCGAGGTCAGGAGTTCAAGACCAGCCTGAGCAAGAGGGAGACCCCGTCTCTACAGAAAATAAAAAGAAATTATCTGGCCAACTAAAAATATATATGGGAAAAATTAGCCGGGCCTGGTGGCGCATGCCTGTAGTCCCAGCTACTCGGGAGGCTGAGGCAGGAGGATCGCCTGAGCTCAGGAGTCTGAGGCTGCTGTGAGCGAGGCTGATGCCACGGCACTCTAGCCTGGGCAACGGAGTGAGACTCTGTCTCAAAAAAAAAAACAAAACACCTTACAAAAAAAAATGCAAGCGGCGTCTTGAAGGCGTCGTTCGCACAACTCACGCCTGGGAGCCTGGCACGCAGGAGGCTCAGCTCATTCCGCAAACCGGCGAAGCACCCGCCGGGCATGGGCACCGCGAGCCGCACAGACCCCTCCGCTGGGCAGCTCCGTCTCACGAGGAGACTCAAGCCTGGCGGCTCCTCCTCGCACAGTGCTCGGCCCCTGGGAGCTTGTCAGACGTGCCGGCCCTGTGGCACCAGCCCAGACCTTCCGAATCAGGAACCCTCAGTGCTGGAGGGTCCCCGTGCCCCACGGACCCGAGGCTTGTGTCTGGGTGGGCTGAGGCTTCGTGCTCGGAGCGCGGACAGGCTGTGGGGTTTGCAACCGGGCCGTGGCGCGGGGAGGTGTCGGTCCCAGGAAGCTCGGCACGGCTGCTGTGGGGAGAACGGGAGGGCGCGGGACAGCGGGGTGGCCATGAGGGGCCGGGGGTCCTCTGGTGAGAGCTGGGGGGGCTGGATTCGGGGGGGAGGGAGCGAGCTGGATGCAGGGAGGGCTCTGACAGGCCACTTCTGTGAGCGGCACTTACGAAGTGAGTTGTTTAATTCTCACAACGGCCCCACGAGGCAGGTACTGTCATTATCTCCGTTTCACAGATGAGGAAACTGAGGCTCAGAGAGGCGGAGTCACGCAGCTAGGAAGTGACGTCACCGGGACTGACGGTGAGCGGGTCGTGGGGCTCAGAGGCTGAGGGCCCCTGGACGGCAGCCGCAGGTGACGGCCTCGGAGGATGACCGTGTGTGGCAGGAGGGGCAACCGGGGGGGGGGGGGGGAGGAGAGATGAGGCCGTGGGGGTTATTGGCAAGGACGTCCCGGGGCATCTGGGGACAGAGGCCGCGGCAGGGGCTGCGGAGCAAGTGGGGCGAGACGGAGGGTGACACTCTTGGCAGAACTTCTGCTCTCGGGGGACGGAGGGAGACGGGCGGCCAGAGGCATCGCCGGTCAGAGAAGCACCTTCCAGTCGGGGGGGGGGGCTCTAGCTCCTCTCTGCTGGAGACGCCTGGAGTGGCTGGGACCGCTGGTGGCAGCTGGCACGGGCAGCGTCTCCCCCCAGAGAGCTCAGGGAAAGGCCGCCTGGGTGGGCCCCGTCCCTCCTGCGGGGACGGAACGGTGGCTCATGTGCCCCCTGTGAAATGGGAGGTCAGGTCAGCCCCTGAGGATTGGGGGAGGGGTCAGAGGCACCAGGGTGGCGAGTTGGGCAGTTTGAGCTGCCGGCCCGGGGGTGCCCTTGAGGGGCTGGGGGCTGGGGTCAGAGTGCAAGGAGGCTGGGAGGACCCGCCCCGTGTGCAGGGACACGTGTGCAACAGGAGGCCCCTGAGGAAGGGGTGGGGCCGCGGGAGGGGCTGGGCGGTCAGGGCGGGGAGCCAGGTGGCGGAGCAAGGGGCACGGGAGGGGCACGGCCCTGGGAGGGGCCCACTGGTGCCACCCAGGGAACCGGGGAGGAACGGAGAGTCGTGCTCCGAAAGGCAAACGGGTTCAGACGGGGCTTCAGCGAAGGTAACTGAGTCGCCCCCCCAGCGCTTGTGCGGACCCTGGGCAGGGGGCGCCCAGCCCAGGCCTCCCTGGGGTCTCCTTGAGGTTTGCCCGAACTCAGCCGGAGTCTCGGGTGAAATCACAGACAGCACTTCCGTCCCCGTAGCCCACCGTCCTGCCTGAGCCCTGGGGGAGGCCGGGACCCCTGTAAACAGAGACGGAGTTTGCGTCAGCCGGGCCCAGGGAAGCCTTCGCGGGCTGGGCTGATGCTGTCGGCGAGGAAACGGGCCGGAGCCAGCCCTGGGCAGCAGAGCGGGGCTCGGGCAGGTGGGCCAGCCCAGCACGGCCGCGCGGGGCCTGCGGGACAGAGGCCCGAGGTGGCACGGTGGCCGCTGGGGCCTGACTCGTCCCCACGAGGGGGACACAGTGCTGGAGGCCGTGACCCGCAAGGCCCCATTGACCGGAGGGCCACACCCACTCCTTCCTGTCTCTCATTCTCACAGACCTAGCGGGATTTTCTGGGGTGCCCATCACCTACGGGAATCCAGGCCCCAGTCACCGTGACGAGCTGCTGCCACTGTCTCCATGGCATCACATGTCAGATCTGGGCTGCCGTCGCCTCAGTCACGCTTCCGCCCATGGCCCTGACCACACCACCGGTTTCGTCACCACGGAAGGCAGCTCAGGGCTCCTGGTCGGCTGGGCAGAGCCGGCAGGTGTCCCCTTCCTACCTGGGCAGAAGGCTCCGGAGAAAGCCGCCCGGGCGGACAGGGGTGGGGAGGCCCGGCCTCCGGTCACACCTCCCTCTGCCCTTCCTCCCGGGCCGGCACGGCCTCATCCTGTGCCCCCCCATTGTCCGTCCCCTGCTGCAGGGCACGGCCCCAGGGGGCCCCGTCTGTGCAGGGTGGGCCTCCCCCGCCCCCCGGCCCCAGCCCGACGGAGCCCATGGGTTTAAACGATGCGCCTGGTGGGGGCAGGGAAGCGCGGAAACGGGCCCCACCCAGCCGGGACAGAGGGCAGCGAAGGCCTGGAGGGTGGCCTGGGCCCGGCTGGACCTGCAGGTGCTCCACCCGCTGACCTCGAGCCTGCCGTATGCCGCGCCAGTGTGCGGGGACCGGGAGGGTGGCCGTGCGGGCATTCGGGGCCTGCGGGGGCTGCCCCTGCCTTGCTGCCCACCTGCCGCACGGAGCTGGGTCGCGCATTCCTGCCGTGCTTCTCGCATTCGTGTCGGACAAAACCAAGCGCAGGGCGGGGGACACGGGCACAGGGCCCCACACGCCCCAGCCTCAAGGAGCGGCCCCTGTGGTGAGGGGACGGTGTTGGGACTTAAATGTCAACGGCCCGCCGTCCAGGCTCTCGGAAACGCTCTTCTCTGAGGGCAGACGGTCCGGCCCCCCAACCCCCACCCGCCGCCCCAGCGGAGAGGGGAGGGCCGGCCCCGGCCAGGGCACGTCAGGGCCAGGCTGCTCTGTCACCTGCACCTGCCACCCTCGTCTGCCTTGGTGGGCTGGGGAGAAACCTTCTGAGAACAGTTTCGAGCTTTCCTGATCTTGAATTCCAGAGAAGGATGAATAAGTCGGAACGTTTGTCACGGAGGCTCCACATCAGAAAAGGGTATCAGTCCATCTGGGGCTTCTCCCCACGTCCCAGCAGAGCCCCCGCCCCCTGCTCTGGGCCTACATAAGGGGGTTCGGGCCGGGCCCCCCTCAGATCCGCACAGCGTCCGGGGCGAAGGCGGCACCTCCAGCAGCACAGACAGATGGGCAGACCCCTCAGCCTCCTACTCCTCATCCTCCACCCCTCATCCTCCACCCCTCAGCCTCCGCCCCTCAGCCTCCGCCCCTCAGCCTCCAACACCCCCTGCCCACAAAGGCCATTGGAGCCTGCGCTGCGGACATCGCGACCACCATCCTGGAAATCCATGGACAGCTGGACTACTCTGTGCGTGGCCGGGCCGGGCTGGGTGCGGGGTGGGTGCGGCCCCTGTGACCCCAGCGCTCATGGGTTCTCACGCTTCCTCCCTGCAGGCGACCCTGATGGTGAGCATCCCGCCCCAAGGGCCGCAGCCTCCCCCAGCCCCTCCCACGGTGTGGCTGCCACTGCTCTGGGGCTGGGCACAGCCGCACGGTCACACCGGAGCCCTAACCTTTGTCCGGAATCTTGACTGCACACGCGTCCACCAGCCCTTTCTTTGCCTCCCGTAGGGGGTGTGCTGGGTGCTTCTCCCCAAGAATGGGAATTGCTCACGTTGGCAAAGGGGCCTCCTTCCCCGGCAGCCGGTTCAGGAAGTTCCCCGTTCACCGGACCCCCGCCCGGCCCACCTGCGGCCAGGGGGTGGGACAGGCCCTGCCTTGACAGGCCTTTGCCCGAGGCGCTGTGCCCTCTCAGGGGCTGTGCCCTGGGGCAGCGGGTTCCTCCTGGGGTCCGGGTGGGACAGAGCTGGGGTCCGGGTGGGACGGAGCTGGGATCTGGGCGGGAAGAGCTGGGGGCCAAGGAGCAGGGACGACACCCCCAGGCCTGGCAGGACAGCGCCTCCCGCCCTGCGTCACACACGGGTGTCCCCGCAGAACCCCGCTTTCCTGAACGCCTGGGAGCCCTTCAACCTCTCATGTTTTTCCGTCCTCAGGAAACAGCTGAAGAGGCTTGAGGTACGTGGGGCTGGGGACGGTCCCTCTCGTGTCCCCAGAGGCACCCACTCCAGGGCAGAGCGCGCCCTGGCCGTGCCCCTTCCCAGATAGGAGCAGAGTTTTGCCCTCCACCCCGCCTGTCCTCTGCCACCTGCTCCCCCAGAGCCACCCAGTCCCCTCTCGGCCACAGCGGCCTGTGGCCCCCAGAAAGGCTCACTGGCCTCTCTCGCCTCTGGCCCGCAGGAGCTGCTGAACACCCTGCCCATCCCCGCGCTCGGACCCCAGGTGAGCTGCCCGCGGGCTGGGTGCCACTGCCCTGTCCCCAGCCAGCCCTGCCGCACCCCTCCCACACCTGACCCGGCTTCTCACCTCTTCAGAGGAGGAGCAGCGGCCGCATGTCGCGGAAGGAGACTGCGGCGACTTCTCCAGCCAGTTGAGAACCTTCCTGAGAGGCCTGGATTACTTCCGGCCGTCCCTGCTGCCCGGCTCTCCCCCGCCTTTGCCCAGGCCCCTGAGCCCCCAGGACTGAGAGCTGGGGTCCCGGACCACCAGCGTCGTGCCTCAACTTCCCAGAAATGACGTCACTCCCTGTTGTGGACGTCAGTCGTTGGACGTCTGACTTCAGACCCCAGCAGCTCGCTTTCAGCCTCCGTCTATTTGTGCCTCAGTTTATTTAATTGTTATTCGCCCTGTTGTGAAGTTATTTGTTTTAATAATGGAGCCAGCTCAGGTGCCTCTGAGCAGAGCTGGGGCGGGGGTGGGGTGTGGGGCCATTTTCATTTGTATCTCAGATGTCAAAAAGGTTCCTTTCCCTCTGGGAAAAATAAAGTCTTTGTGAAGAGCCATCTTGTCATTGTGTTGCATTTCTAGAAGGTTTCTCCATTCGACCTGGCTCTGCGTTGCAATGTCCACACTCCACAGTTAACTTCCTTCATGCCAGGGTTTCCCTCCCCGTCAGGACTCGTCTCCGGGCATTTTCCTGCTACGTCCCTGTCCTGTCCCCGAGTGAGCTCGCCCGGCCTGGCTCCTCCTCCCTGGCGGGGTCTCGGCCGCCTCCCCCCGCTCCCCACGACCACTCCAGCCTCCTCGCGCCCTCTGCTCCCCCACTTCCCACCCTTCCCCACGGCCGCCAGAGCTGCCTTTCCGGACACCTCTCTGCTCCTGTCACCCTTGCCGTTGTCCCTCCAGTGACTTGGTCCTCGGGGACAGGACTCAGGAGCAGCACAGAATGTCTCTTCCCTGTGGAAATCCTGACCGAGGATTCCTGGCGCTCGTTCCACTCCAGGGATCAATGGCTCTTTTGTATTTGGGGATCCTAGTCCCCCAACACTCCTTCGCCCCTATTTAAGGCTTGGACTCTCTCTCACCGCTCCTGCCTCCTCCAGCTCCCAGGAACTCTGTGCGGAGCGTGTGGGCAAGAAGCGGGCACCGCACTGCGCACGGGGCAGCAGCTCCGATGGACACACAGCAACGCCACTGTCACCTCCTCCTGCTTCGCCGTCCACTGGAGACACCTGCTTGTTCTAAACTGCTCCTTACCCCGGTCCCCAGCCTCTTGGCACCAGGCACTGGTTTCATGGACAATTTTTCCAGGGACAGGGCACGGGGGTGGCAGAGCTCTGTGGCCCTGTCCCTAACAGGCCGAGGACCAGTACCAGTCTGTGGCCTGGGCGTTGGGGACCACATGATACTGAGTAGGATTTTATCAATATCAACACCTGTTGCCTGGAGAAGACAAGGAGCACCCAGCCCTGTGCCTCCCTCAGCCAGGAGGACAACCGTGTGGACAGAGGGCCTGGAACCTTCTTCCCTCCCACAGTTTGCTACAGAAGGGACTCAGGGTTCCCCACAGCCTCAGTGGACATCTACGAGTTCGAAGGGCTTGAGCCTCCCGTGAAGAAGGCTGTCTGCCAGGCGGGGGCCGCACCGGGAGGAGCGTGTGGGAGGACCACGGCATGGGGGGTGGCGGGCTCAGAAGAGTCGTGCGATGCGTTTGCCCTTGGTGGGGAGGTTGGGGGTCCCTCCTTGCTCTTACGGGGGGTCTGAAGGATGCACACACATGGCCGTGGAGACCCGCCTGCCGCAGAACCTCACAGCCGGACAAGCCCAGGCTGAGGAGCAGCAACGGTCGGAGCAGACGGCAGGGCGCTCACGTGAGCGACCGAGGCCTCTCCGTCCTCCTCCGCCCACCCAGTGCACCGCAGAGGGAAGGGACTTGAGGCGGAGGAGAGAAGAAGGATAAGACCGTGCCGTGCCCCGTGCCCGTCATCTCAGCTCTCCGCGGCCAGCGCTGGCCATCCCTGGGCAGAGGAAGAGATGGGTATCACACAGGAAAAGAGATCGCAGCTCTAAGCTGTGCTGGAATTTTTTTTTTTTTTTTTTAATACTGCAAGTGACTTGAGAGTTGGAAATCGGTCCAAGAAGTTGACCAGGGTCAGGAATGAGTGGCAGCAAGAGACACAATTGGAGGCGGTAGTTGGAAAAACACAGGTGGCGTTTGGTGTGTGCCCCTCGGCGTTCCAGGGATGCCACGTCCAGGTGCAGCCAGAGCGTCCTACACGAGCTGTCACAGCCCCGTGAAGCCCCTCTGTGCCCCTCACTCAGCCAGTTCTTCCCACACGCCTGCCTCCCACCAGGAGCCCCCGACGGACCTTGCCCCCAGGAGACCTGTCAGGTGTGGGTAAAATCCCCGTCCTGCTGGCGCGGAAGTCCCCTGGGACCAAGAGGGGCGAGTTGGGCGAATTTCCCCACTTGGACTCGCACGTCCTCCTCCAGGGCCCCGAGCTCTTCGGCTCCTGGTCGGCCTCAGGGAAAGCCCGTCTCCCCGGCCGCGCTTTCGTGAGGACTCGGCTCGAGAAGACACCAGAGGCCCCCACCGCGGCAGAGCCTCACTTGCCTGGGACCCCAGACGGTGCTCGGGGCTTCGCTCAGGCCTGCAGACGGGGCTTAGGCCTGGGGGTGCCAGGCGCAGTGCCAGCCCCGCGGCTCGGTCTCCAGTCCTTGTGGGGGACAGCTCTGAGTGGCAGTAGCAGATGACGTGTGACGAGTGTGCTGGAGCAGCAATGCCAAGAGCCCCGAGCAGGAGGCAAAAAAATCGGAAGCCACAGGGCCCCGGACCACACAGGCTGGGGCTCAGGGTGTCTGTAATTGGGCATTAAGGACACAGTGTCCTCAAGTCTGGAGCCCCAGTGCTCCATGACAGGCTGGGCCCACACAGGCCAGGCCTCGCCGTGCCGCCCACGGGCCATCTGCCCCCCACAGGCCTCGCGCCTCCTGACGGAATCCACTTCTGGGGTACAGGGGCGGGGCCAGGAGAACACCCGGGGTCAGGGGTCGGGGGCTGCAGGGATAGACGTTTCATACGAGCTCCAGGACAAGCTCGCTCGACCCTTGCTAAGAACTCTCCAGAAAGCACTGCCCGGTCACCCTGTATAATCACACACGCTGAGTTTTCCAAAAGGGCTTTAGCTTCGGAGGTGAGAGACTAAAAAGCCCGACCTGAGCCAGAGCCAAGCGGAAGGGGCACCAGGTGGGAGGAAAAGTGGCTTCTTTAATTCGCCCACCTCGAGAGGCACCTTCTGTACGAGCAGAGACCCCCGCTTGGCCCGTCCTGTCCTGTGCTTTGCACGGTGGTCCCCGGTCAGCGGCACGTGCAGACCTGCGCCGAGGGCGCTGCGAGGCCAAGAAAGAGGCCTGACAGATCCAGTTTCTCAGAAAGAGACATTCAAGGGGACACACACGCAGACGTCATGTCTCTGCAGTGACGGTGGATCCCCGTACCTGTTCTCCAGAACGTAGTCGTTACATGACCAGCTTCTCTCTGGTAAAGCAAGTGCAGCTGTTGACGTCTTGGACCCTGTTGCGAAACCCATGACCACTGGGGAAATTAGGTAAGCATCCGCCAGGATTATCTGTGCTGCAGGCATTCTGACCTTCGGCAGGCGGCCGTGCCTGGTCAAACATCAGTCGTCATGGCGGTTTTGCTTCTAATGACATTGCTCTTGCCTTGCAGCTGTTTTCCTGCACGTGGCTCTGTGCGCTGTCTGGAGTCTCCCGCAGGGAGTGCGGCCCTACCAATACCTTGGTTTTAGGACTTTCACCATTAGGACTGCAAGGTAATAAATGTGTGTTGTTTCAAGCCACTAAATGTATGGCTATAGAGGTGTATATGTGCACACACACACACACACACACACACACACACACACACGCAGGAGTGAAATTGCCGAGTTGTGAGATACATTCAATTTTACTAGATGATGTTAAAAGATTTCACGAACTTGTACAACTCATGCTTCCATCAGCAGTATTTGAGAATTCCTGTTGCCCATGCGTGAAATTGTCTAAAATTGCCAAAATGTTTTTATTTATGCCAACTATACATATGTTTTTATTTATACCAGTAGACATAAAGGATACCTCGTTGTGGTTTCGATTTTCTTTGTCCTAATTACCAGTGAGGTCGAGAGCTTTCCGGTATGTTTGCTGATCATCTGGATTTCTTCTTCTGTAGGTTGCCTGTCCAGCCTTTTGCCCAGTTTTCTACGGGATTGTCTGCAATTTTCTTATTTGCAGGAGTTCTTTAAATATTCTGGATGCTAATGCTCTGTGGATTATGTATGCTGCAAATATCTTCCCCCACTGTTTCTTATCTTTTCATTCCATGGTATCTTTTGAGGTACCAAAGTTCTAAATTTGAATCTAGTCAAGACTTTTCTTTATAAGTTCTTTTCGTGTCTTGGTTAGGAATTCTTTCTCTGTCTCAAGATCGTGAGACTTTCTTGCGTACTCTCTAAAGAGCTTTCTAGTTTTGCATTTCACTTGGATGTCTTTAACTGATCTGGGATTGTATGAGGTAGGGCTCTGATTTAATTGTTTCCATGTTAATACTCATTTGTGCCAGCATCATCTTTTGAAAGGGTGTTCTGTTCCTGCTGATTTGCATGGCTGCCTCTGTTATAGTTCAAGGGTGCATAGGCGTGTGGGTGTATGTCTTTTTCTGGGCTCCCCATTTTGTTCCATTGCTCTGTTTGTCTCTCTCTGAACTGATATCCCACTATCCTAAATGTCATATAGCTTTATAATGCATCTTCGTATCTGGTAGAGCAAGTTCTCCCATCTTGTCCTTTTACTTCAAGAGTGTCTTGACTATTCTTTATCCATTTGAATTTTAAACCAGCTTATCAATTTCTCCCTCCACCCCCCGAAATGCTGGGATTTTGAGATTGCATTGGTTCTATAAACCAATTTCAGTAAAATGGTATCTTTGCAACATTGAGACTTCTAATCCATGAACACAGTATACCCATTTTTTATTTCTTTAATGTCTCAGTAAAGTCTAAATTTTTCTCAGTAGAGGCTAGGCATGGTGGCTCACACCTATAAACCCAGCACTTTGGGAGGCCAAGGCAGGAGGATTACTTGACACCAGGAGTTTGAGACTAGCCTGGGCAACATAGTGAGACCCCTCCATATCTAGGGAAAAAAACAACCTTCTCAGTAGAGAACTTACACATCTTTTGTTGGATTTATTCTTAGGAACTTTGTATTTTGGCATTATGTTAAAAATACTGTCTTTTTAAAAAATATCACGTTGATATATGTCTTTCTCTGGTATAGAGAAATGCAGTTGGTTTTTATAGATTGATTTTGTATCCAGCAAACTCTCTTATCAATACTAAAACCTTGTCTTTAGGTCTTTTTTTATTTTCTACATACACAAGTTGATCATCTGTGTGTAATAACGGATTTTCTTCTACTCTTCTTATTTTTCTACTTTTATTTATTTTTCTTTCCTTGCTACACAAGCTAGTATATCCTGTCCAATGTTGAATAGAAGTAGTAATATCAAGCATCCTTGTCTTGTTACAGATCTCAAAGAGATAGATTTCATCATTTTACCATTAAGTATGATGTTTCCTTTAGTATGTTACAGATATCTTTTATCAGATTAGGGAATTTCCCTTCCATTCCTAGTTTTGCTAAGAATTTTTACCATGAATGGATGCTGACTTTATAAAATGTTTTTCCATATATATTGAGATGATCACATGTGTTTTCTTCTTTAACCTTTTAATGTGGTAAATCACACTAATTTATTTTCTAAAGTTAAAATAATCTATATTCCAGATAAGCCCAACTTGATCATCATAATCTTATTCACATTTTTATGTGTTGCTCGTTTGTGTATCTTAATTTTTTTTAAAGATTTTTGCATCTGTGTTGACGGGCGAGATTTAGGGGACCGTATGCCCTGGTTTACCTGGGACAGCTCCAGTTCATGCTTGTCATTCTGGCATCATTGATGACACTTCCTGTCACTCTCAACGTGCCCTTGTTTGGATGATAAAGTACATGGTCCCTCTAGTGAGAATGGCCTGTGATATTATCAACACCTTCTTTTATTACCTTTGTTTCATTTTGGTATCACAGCAATGTTTTCTCAGTCTATATTTTCCAGAAAAGTTTGTACAAGATTGGAACTGTCTCTTCCTTGAATGTTTGCTCGAATTCACTGTTGAAGCCATTTAGGGGTCAGAGTTTTTCTACTGAATCCATTATTTTATAGTTTACAGGATTATTCATGTTTTCTATTTCTTTTTGAGTCAATTTTGAAGTTATAATTTTATACTAATTTGTCAATTTTTTCTGAATTTTGTTAGCATATGGTTTTTCAAAATATGTGCTTTGTTTCTTTATTATTTCACCAGGTTTGTTAATTGCTTTAGCCTTTTCGGAAAAACTAACTTTGAGCTTTCTTGAGTGCTTTTGTGTATCATCACTTCCCATTTCAGTACTCTTTGCTATTTATTATTTTCTTTCATACATTTTCCTGGGGGTTTAATTTACTGTTCTTTGCCAAATTTCTTGACATAAATGCTTAACTTTTTACTTTATACCCTTTATTCTCTTCTAATATATATACTTAAGGCTCTAAACCAACATTTTGTTCTGTAAAGGGACAGATATTAACAGTAAATGTATTTGGCTTGGCAGGTCTCTCTGAGAACTACTCAATTCTGCCATTGTAGGGCAAAAGCAGCAATAGGCCATAAATAAACAAATAGAGGTGAATGTGTCCCAATAAAAGTTTATTTACAAAATCAGGCTGTGGGCTAGATTTGGCCACCTGTGTTCTGAATTTTGCTCTGTGTACTGCTTTAGCAATATCCCATAAATTTTGATTTTTTAATCCAGTTCTAATTTCCATTTTAATTTCTTTTTTGACACATGGGTTACTTTTGAAGTGTGTTTCTTAATGCCTAAGTATTTAAGGATTACTAGTTTTCCTGGTTGGCTTATTTGTTTTACTACTGATTTCTACCTAATTGCATTATGGTCAGAGAATATACTCTGACCGTATACTTCCAGTGCTACATACTTTCAGGGCTATTCGGGAGAAATACAATGTAAGCCACATATGTAATTTCAAATTTTCTAGTGACCATACTGAAAACAGTAAAAAGAAGAAGGAGGATATTAACTTCAATAACGTATTTCATTTGACCTAATCTAGTATATCCAAAATAGTATCATTTCAACATGCAATGAATATAAAAATTATGAATGATACTTTATATTCCTTTTTTTGATGATATCTTCAAAGTACAGTGTTTGTTTTCCCTGTACAGCACGTCTTAATCAGGACTGGCTGCATTTCTGGCGTTCGGCACGTGCCTAGTGGCTACTGCAGTGGACTGTGCGGCTCTAGATGATGTCACCCTCTGAAATGTGTTAAGATTTACTTTATTGTCTAGTATGCGGTCCATTTTTATAAATATCCCATGGATATTTGAAAAGACTGTATACTTTATTTATTTGCTACAGCATTTTATATATGTCCATTTGATCGGGTTTTCTCACTGTAGTGTCCACATTTTTGATACATTTATTCTGTCCGTCACCCCTTCTGCTGCCATGACTGTGAATCTGTCTCGTTATTCCTGCAGTTGTGTCAGTTTTCCTTTACGTATTGTGAGGTTGTACATACAAATTTTAAAGTACTGTATCTTCTTGAATCGAGCAATTCACTGTCATTCAGTGAGTTGCTTTGGTTCTAGAAAGGCTGTTTGCCCCGACGTCCATTTGGTCCTGTGTTTATGTGGCTCCACTGACTCTCTTGGTGATCGCTCACGTGGCGCATCTTTCTCCAGAGCCTTTTCCTTTCAACTTCTCTTATGCTTTAGGCGTATCTATCATAAACAGCATAAAATTGAGTTTTTTCTTTTAATTCAATCTTTATCTTTTACCTGGAATGTTTGTTTTTTAAATTTAATGTAATTACTATTATATTTTGGGTAAATTTATTATCTTATGTAGTGATTTCCATTTGTCCTGCCTGTTCTTTTCCTTTTCCTTTTTCTTTTTTCGTTCTTTTGGATTATTTTCTTTAACTATTTTTTCTCCCTTACTAGTTCAGAAGTTGTACACACTTTTCCTATTCTTTTAGTTAATGCCCTAGAAATTGTAACATTCTTAACTTACGAAAGTCTAAAGTTAATTATTGTTTTCCTCTTGGGGCATAGGAGGAGTTTGAAACACTTTAATTCCATTCTCACTTCCTGATTTACATGTTCTCATTTTTGTATATTTTCTTTCTATACTCTAACTCCGCGAGAGATTAGCAATGTTGTTTTACACAGTTTGTGTTTATATAACTCGACAGCCCCTCCCCCATGCATTTACTTTATCTGCTCTTCTTTCATCTCTAACTTTCTAGCTGGAATCACTTTCCTAATGCTTTGAGAATATCTTTTAGAATTTCCTTTAGTGAGAACTAGATGGTTGCAAAATCTCTGTTTTTATTTCTGAAAATATAGTATTTTTTTCTGGCTACAAAATTCTGTGTTGGCATTTATTTCCTTTAGCAGGTTCAATACTAATTCTCCCGTCTCCCAGTTTTATTGTTGTTATTGAAAAGTCGCCATCAGTCTGGTTCCTCCTGGGAGGTCCGTGTCTCCATCCTCTGGCTGCTTTTTGAGATGTCCTGTTTGTCTTTGATGATCTATGGTGTGACTATCACGTGTCTTGGTATAGAATTATTTTTATTTTTATTTATTCTTTTTGGGATTCACCAGAGTTTCTCTGTTGCCAGATGTTCAAGGTCACAGCCCCTTGTTCCCCAGCCCCATCTCCCGTCACCCCCTGCGCCCCTGAACCCTGGGTTCACCCAGCCTGAACAACTCACGCTCCTTTCTCTCCCTCCCAGGCCTCTACATGGCTGTTTTCTCTCTGAAGCGCTGGCCTCCTCCCTGGGCCTCGTGCCCCTCCGCTCTGCAGTCTTCAGCTCAGACATTGCTCCCTCCAGGAAACCTCCACGGCGTGATCATGAACCTGCTCTGAGCTCAGATACATCTGTGCTTCCCAGGTGGACTGTAGACTTTATCCTCCTCTTTCAATCGGCATTTGTCCGCCTTTCTCACTGCATTCTAAGAACTGTGTCTTATATCCTTTCATAATCTCAGCATCTAGTGAATGCCTGGACAGTAGTCCCAGCACACATGATTGTTGATTGAACTCGTGATGGAATATCTTCCTTCCTTCCTCCCACCTTCCTCCCTCCTTCCTCCCTCTCTCTCTCCCTCCCTCCCTTCCTTCCTTCCCAACTTCATTCATAGCCTTCGCCCATTTCTCATTCATTCTACTAATGTTTGTTGAGCACCTACTAATTGCCAGACACTGTGCTAGGCTTGGGACATATAAGTGAACAAAACAGCCAAAGATGCCTGTCTTTGTAAAGTTCAGCAGGGAGAGCGACAATACAACAGCGTGATCCTAATGGAAAAGTAGAGCAGAATAAGGGAACCAGGAACGTTTGGAAGAGGAGGGAGAGAGTGATGTTCAGCGAGGGTCAGGGCAGCTCTCGCGGGGTCTGTGGGGGCCTCGCTGAGAGGAGCCGCGGTGTCCAAGGGCTGCGGGGGCGCAGGGCGGGGCTTCGTGGAGGGGCTGCAGGAGGAGGGTCCCACGAGCCGAGTCCTGAAGGACGAGATGAGAAGGCAGCAGGGAAGACAGTGGGGGCAGGTGTCCCGCAGAGGCAGCAGCGCGGAAAGTGGAAGAGACAGGGGCTCCGTGCAGAGCCCAGGCTGGTCCCCGGGCAGGAGGGCAGGGGCCGTGTGAGCGGAGTCCTCCAGCCTGGGGCCAGTGAGAGCTGGGGGAAGGTCACAGGCAAGGGATGTTGACCACAGAGGGCGCCCAGCACCTGCAGCGGGACCCCTGGGCCAGCAGAGCCCTGGGCCAGCAGAGCCCGTGCCGCTGAGGTCTGCCCAGGGCCGCCCTGTGCACGCAGGCCGGGGCTGCCCCTCCCCGGGACATCCGCAGGCCCCGCTGGCTGTGCCCCCGAATCGCAGAGCAACCACCGTGGGAACGGCTGGGGCAGAGGTTGGGCGAGCAAGGTTGATGTCACCTGCCTGGCCCCATCTCTCAGCCAGGACCAGCCTGGGGGGACAGTCACCGAGACTGGCTGTGGCTTCTGCTCTCAGAAGAAAGCAGGAAGCTGTGGCCGAGGCCCCAGCACCAGCGTTTGCTCCTCGAACAGGCCAGAGGAAGCGCGTTCCAGGAAACGCGTGCAGCGGCCCCCGGCCCCCCGGGGCGAGTGGACCCCGTCCAGCAGCCACCTGCGTCTGCCCCGCGGCCACCACGGCCCTCCCTCCCAGATGGCATCTCCCGCCCACGGGGGTCAAGGTGGTCACCTGGCACCAGGAGCTCTGGGCTCAGCAGGTGTGGAATCCAGGACCAGAGGCCTCGGGGTGACGCGAGACCTCCCCACACCCCGCCCGGGGCCTCTCTGAGCCGGGGCTTCCCGTGACAGCGGCCGCAGAGGTTTCTCAGGCCCTTTTCCTCCGATGCTTTTTCCATAGAGCATCTGGGGGCTGATGGAGGCAGCTCCGGAGCCCC